>NW_027459054.1:70000-391826 GCF_050624435.1 Tenrec ecaudatus | reverse complement strand
TCCAAGTGCCCGCTAGGTAACCTAGATAGTCCAAGGGCCCGCTTGTTAACCTACATAGTCCAAGTGCCCGGTAGTTAACTTACATAGTTCAAGAGTCCGTAGGGAACATACAGAGTCCAAGTGCCCGCTAGGGAACCTACATAGTCCAAGTACCCGCTAGGCAATCTACATAGTCCAAGGACCCGCTCGTTAATGTAGATAGTCCAAGTGCCGCTAGTTAATCTACATAGTTCATGGGCCCGCTAGTTAACCTACATAATCCAAGTACCCGCTAGTTAACCTAGATCGTCCAAGTGTCCGCTAATTAACCTACATAGTACAAGTGCCCGCTAGGGAACCTAGATAGTCCAAGTGCCCGCTCTGGAACCTACATAGTCCAAGTGACTGTTAGGGAACCTACATAGTCCAAGTGCCCGCTCTGGAACATACATAGTCCAAGTGCCTGCCAGGGAATCTACATAGTCCAAGGTCCCGCTAGTTAATGTAGATAGTCCAAGTGACGCTAGTTAATCTACATAGTCCAAGGGCCCGCTAGTTAACCTACATAGTCCAAGTACCCGCTAGTTAACCTAGATCGTCCAAGTGCCCACTATGTAACCTACATAGTCCAAGGGCCTGCTAGTTAACCTACATAGTCCAAGGGCCCGCTAGATAACCTACATAGTCCAAAGGCCCGCTAATTAACCTAGATAGTCCAAGTGCCCGCTAGTTAACCTACATAGTCCAAGTGCCTGCTAGGTAACCTACAAAGTCTAAGTGCCCGCTAAGTAATCTATATAGTCCAAATAACTGCTAGGGAGCCTACATAGTCCAAATGCCCGCTAGGTAACCTAGATAGTCTAAGGGCCCGCTAGGTAACCTACATAGTCCTAGTGGCCCCTAGTTAACCTACATTTTCCAAGTGCCCGATAGCGAACCTACATAGTCCAAGTGCCCACTAGGTAACCTACATAATCCAAATGCCCTCTAGTTAACCTACATAGTCCAAGTGCCCGATAGGGAACCTACATAATCCAAGTGCCCGCTAGTTGACCTACATAGTCCAAGTGCCCGCTAGGTAACCCAGAAAAGCCTAGTGCCCTCTAGGGAACCTTCATAGTCCAAGTACCTGCTAGGTAACGTAGATAGTCCAAGTGCCCGCTAGGTAACCTACATAGTCCAAATGCCCTCTAGTTAACCTACATAGTCCATGTGCCCGATAGGGAACCTACATAATCCAAGTGCCCGCTAGTTGACCTACATAGTCCAATTCCCCGCTAGGGAACTTACATAATCCAAGGACCCGCTAGGGAACCTACATAGTCCAAGTGCCCGTTAGTTAACCTAGATAGTCCAAGTGCCCGCTAGGTAACCTAGATAGTCCAACAGCCTGGTAGGTAACCTACATACTCCAAGTACCCGCTAGGTAACGTAGATAGTTCAAGTGCCAGCTAGGTAACCTAGATAGTCCAAGTGACCTATAGTGAACCTACATAATCCAAGTGCCCGCTAGGCAACCTACATAGTCCAAGTGCCCGTTAGTTAACCTAGATAGTCAAAGTGCCTGCTAGGTAACCTAGATATTCCAAGTGTCTGCTAGGTAACCTATATAGTCCAAGTGCCCGCTAGGTAACCTAAATAGTCCAAATGCCCGCTATGGAAACTTCATAGTCCAAGTGCCAGCTAGTTAACCTAGATAGTCCAAGTGCCCGTTCGTTAACCTACATAGTCCAAGTGCCCACTAGGTAACCAATATAGTCCAAATGCCCGCTAGGGGCCCTAATAGTCCAAATGCCCGCTGTGGACCTAGATAGTCCAAGTGCGCTCTAGTTAACCTAGATAGACCAAGTGCCCGCTAGGGAACGTATCTAGTCCAAGTACCCGCTAGGAAACCTACATAGTCCAAGTGACGCTAGTTAATCTACATAGTCCAAGGGCCCGCTAGTTAACCTACATAGTCCAAGTACCCGCTAGTTAACCTAGATCGTCCAAGTGCCCACTATGTAACCTACATAGTCCAAGGGCCTGCTAGTTAACCTACATAGTCCAAGGGCCCGCTAGATAACCTACATAGTCCAAAGGCCCGCTAATTAACCTAGATAGTCCAAGTGCCCGCTAGTTAACCTACATAGTCCAAGTGCCTGCTAGGTAACCTACAAAGTCTAAGTGCCCGCTAAGTAATCTATATAGTCCAAATAACTGCTAGGGAGCCTACATAGTCCAAATGCCCGCTAGGTAACCTAGATAGTCTAAGGGCCCGCTAGGTAACCTACATAGTCCTAGTGGCCCCTAGTTAACCTACATTTTCCAAGTGCCCGATAGCGAACCTACATAGTCCAAGTGCCCACTAGGTAACCTACATAATCCAAATGCCCTCTAGTTAACCTACATAGTCCAAGTGCCCGATAGGGAACCTACATAATCCAAGTGCCCGCTAGTTGACCTACATAGTCCAAGTGCCCGCTAGGTAACCCAGAAAAGCCTAGTGCCCTCTAGGGAACCTTCATAGTCCAAGTACCTGCTAGGTAACGTAGATAGTCCAAGTGCCCGCTAGGTAACCTACATAGTCCAAATGCCCTCTAGTTAACCTACATAGTCCATGTGCCCGATAGGGAACCTACATAATCCAAGTGCCCGCTAGTTGACCTACATAGTCCAATTCCCCGCTAGGGAACTTACATAATCCAAGGACCCGCTAGGGAACCTACATAGTCCAAGTGCCCGTTAGTTAACCTAGATAGTCCAAGTGCCCGCTAGGTAACCTAGATAGTCCAACAGCCTGGTAGGTAACCTACATACTCCAAGTACCCGCTAGGTAACGTAGATAGTTCAAGTGCCAGCTAGGTAACCTAGATAGTCCAAGTGACCTATAGTGAACCTACATAATCCAAGTGCCCGCTAGGCAACCTACATAGTCCAAGTGCCCGTTAGTTAACCTAGATAGTCAAAGTGCCTGCTAGGTAACCTAGATATTCCAAGTGTCTGCTAGGTAACCTATATAGTCCAAGTGCCCGCTAGGTAACCTAAATAGTCCAAATGCCCGCTATGGAAACTTCATAGTCCAAGTGCCAGCTAGTTAACCTAGATAGTCCAAGTGCCCGTTCGTTAACCTACATAGTCCAAGTGCCCACTAGGTAACCAATATAGTCCAAATGCCCGCTAGGGGCCCTAATAGTCCAAATGCCCGCTGTGGACCTAGATAGTCCAAGTGCGCTCTAGTTAACCTAGATAGACCAAGTGCCCGCTAGGGAACGTATCTAGTCCAAGTACCCGCTAGGAAACCTACATAGTCCAAGTGACTGCTAGGGAACCTACATAGTCCAAGTGCCCGCTCTGGAACATACATAGTCCAAGTGCCTGCCAGGGTATCTACATAGTCCAAGTACCCGCTAGTTAACCTAGATCGTCCAAGTGCCCACTATGTAACCTACATAGTCCAAGGGCCTGCTAGTTAACCTACATAGTCCAAGGGCCCGCTAGATAACCTACATAGTCCAAAGGCCCGCTAGTTAACCTAGATAGTCCAAGTGCCCGCTAGTTAACCTACATAGTCCAAGTGCCTGCTAGGTAACCTACAAAGTCTAAGTGCCCGCTAAGTAATCTATATAGTCCAAATAACCGCTAGGGAGCCTACATAGTCCAAATGCCCGCTAGGTAACCTAGATAGTCTAAGGGCCCGCTAGGTAACCTACATAGTCCTAGTGTCCCCTAGTTAACCTACATTTTCCAAGTGCCCGATAGCGAACCTACATAGTCCAAGTGCCCACTAGGTAACCTACATAATCCAAATGCCCTCTAGTTAACCTACATAGTCCAAGTGCCCGATAGGGAACCTACATAATCCAAGTGCCCGCTAGTTGACCTACATAGTCCAAGTGCCCGCTAGGTAACCCAGATAATCTTAGTGCCCTCTAGGGAACCTTCATAGTCCAAGTACCCGCTAGGTAACGTAGATAGTCCAAGTGCCCGCTAGGTAACCTACATAGTCCAAATGCCCTCTAGTTAACCTACATAGTCCACTTGCCCTATAGGGAACCTACATAATCCAAGTGCCCGCTAGTTGACCTACATAGTCCAATTGCCCGCTAGGGAACTTACATAGTCCAAGGACCCGCTAGGGAACCTACATAGTCCAAGTGCCCGTTAGTTAACCTAGATAGTCCAAGTGCCCGCTAGGTAACCTAGATAGTCCAACAGCCCGGTAGGTAACCTACATACTCCAAGTACCCGCTAGGTAACGTAGATAGTTCAAGTGCCAGCTAGGTAACCTAGATAGTCCAAGTGCCCTATAGTGAACCTACATAATCCAAGTGCCCGCTAGGCAACCTACATAGTCCAAGTGCCCGTTAGTTAACCTAGATAGTCAAAGTGCCTGCTAGGTAACCTAGATATTCCAAGTGTCTGCTAGGTAACCTATATAGTCCAAGTGCCCGCTAGGTAACCTAAATAGTCCAAATGCCCGCTATGGAAACTTCATAGTCCAAGTGCCAGCTAGTTAACCTAGATAGTCCAAGTGCCAGTTCATTAACCTACATAGTCCAAGTGCCCGCTAGGTAACCAATATAGTCCAAATGCCCGCTAGGGGCCCTAATAGTCCAAATGCCCGCTGTTGACCTAGATAGTCCAAATGCCCGCTAGTTAACCTAGATAGACCAAGTGCCCGCTAGGGAACGTATCTAGTCCAAGTACCCGCTAGGAAACGTACATAGTCCAAGTGCCCGCTAGGGAACGTACATAATCCAAGTGCCCGCTAGGGAACGTACATAGTCCAAATTCCCGCTAGGTAACCTTGATAGTCCAAGTGCAAACTAGTTAACCTACATAGTCCAGGTTCCCCCTAGGTAACCTAGATAGTCCAAGGGCCCGCTAGGTAACCTAAATAGTCCAAATGCCCGATAGGTAACCTATATAGTCCAAGTGACAGCTAGGTAACCTACATAGTCCAAGTGCCCGCCAGGTAACCTACATAGTCCAAATGCCCGCTAGTGAACCTACATAGTCCAAGTGCCCGATATGGAACCTACATAATCCAAGTGCCCGCTAGGGAACCTACATAGTCCAAGTGCCCGTTAGTTAACCTACATAGTCCAAATGCCCGCTAGGGAACCCACATAGTCCAAGTGCTCGCTAGGGAACCTACATAGTCCATGGGCCCGCTAGGGAACCTACATAGTCCAAGTGCTCGTTAGTTAACCTAGATAGTCCCAGTGCCCGCTTGGTAACTTAGATAGTCCAACAGCCCGCAAGGTAGCCTACATACTCCAAGAACCCGCTATAACGTAGATAGTTCAAGTGCCAGCTAGGTAACCAAGGTAGTTCTTGTGCCCGTTACCTAAACTAGATAGTCCAATTGCCCGCTATGCAACATACATAGTCCAAGTGCCCGTTCGTTAACCTAGAAGTCCAAGTGCCCGCTAGGTAACCTAGACTCTCCAAGTGCCCGCTAGGTTACCTACATAGTCCAAATGCCCGTTCGGTAACCTAGATAATGCAAGTGACCGGTAGTTAACCTACATAGTCCATGTGCCCGCTAAGTAACCTAGATAGTCCAAGGGCCCGCTAGTTAACCTACATAGTCCATGTGCCCGGTAGTTAACTTACATAGTTCAAGTGTCCGTAGGGAACATACAGAGTCCAAGTGCCCGCTAGGGAACCTACATTGTCCAAGTGCCCGCTAGGCAATCTACATAGTCCAAAGACCCGCTAGTTAATGTAGATAGTCCAAGTGCCGCTAGTTAATCTACATAGTCCAAGGGCCCGCTAGTTAACCCACATAGTCCAAGTACCCGCTAGTTTACCTAGATCGTCCAAGTGCCCACTATGTAACCTACATAGTCCAAGGGCCCACTAGTTAACCTACATAGTCCAATGGCCCGCTAGTTTACCTAGATAGTCCAAGTGCCCGCTAGTTAACCTACATAGCCCAAGTGCCCGCGAGGTAACCTAGACATTTCAAGTGACCACTAGGTTACCTACATAGTCCAAGTGCCCATTCGTTAACCTACATAGTCCAAGTGCCCGTTAGTTAACCTAGATAGTCCAAGTGCCCGCTAGGTAACCTAGATAGTCCAACAGCCCGGTAGGTAACCTACATACTCCAAGTACCCGCTAGGTAACGTAGATAGTTCAAGTGCCAGCTAGGTAACCTAGATAGTCCAAGTGCCCTATAGTGAACCTACATAATCCAAGTGCCCGCTAGGCAACCTACATAGTCCAAGTGCCCGTTAGTTAACCTAGATAGTCAAAGTGCCTGCTAGGTAACCTAGATATTCCAAGTGTCTGCTAGGTAACCTATATAGTCCAAGTGCCCGCTAGGTAACCTAAATAGTCCAAATGCCCGCTATGGAAACTTCATAGTCCAAGTGCCAGCTAGTTAACCTAGATAGTCCAAGTGCCCGTTCATTAACCTACATAGTCCAAGTGCCCGCTAGGTAACCAATATAGTCCAAATGCCCGCTAGGGGCCCTAATAGTCCAAATGCCCGCTGTTGACCTAGATAGTCCAAATGCCCGCTAGTTAACCTAGATAGACCAAGTGCCCGCTAGGGAACGTATCTAGTCCAAGTACCCGCTAGGAAACGTACATAGTCCAAGTGCCCGCTAGGTAACGTAGATAGTCCAAGTGCCCGCTAGGGAACGTACATAGTCCAAATTCCCGCTAGGTAACCTTGATAGTCCAAGTGCAAACTAGTTAACCTACATAGTCCAGGTTCCCCCTAGGTAACCTAGATAGTCCAAGGGCCCGCTAGGTAACCTAAATAGTCCAAATGCCCGATAGGTAACCTATATAGTCCAAGTGACAGCTAGGTAACCTACATAGTCCAAGTGCCCGCCAGGTAACCTACATAGTCCAAATGCCCGCTAGTGAACCTACATAGTCCAAGTGCCCGATATGGAACCTACATAATCCAAGTGCCCGCTAGGGAACCTACATAGTCCAAGTGCCCGTTAGTTAACCTACATAGTCCAAATGCCCGATAGGGAACCCACATAGTCCAAGTGCTCGCTAGGGAACCTACATAGTCCATGGGCCCGCTAGGGAACCTACATAGTCCAAGTGCTCGTTAGTTAACCTAGATAGTCCCAGTGCCCGCTTGGTAACTTAGATAGTCCAACAGCCCGCAAGGTAGCCTACATACTCCAAGAACCCGCTATAACGTAGATAGTTCAAGTGCCAGCTAGGTAACCAAGGTAGTTCTTGTGCCCGTTACCTAAACTAGATAGTCCAATTGCCCGCTATGCAACATACATAGTCCAAGTGCCCGTTCGTTAACCTAGAAGTCCAAGTGCCCGCTAGGTAACCTAGACTCTCCAAGTGCCCGCTAGGTTACCTACATAGTCCAAATGCCCGTTCGGTAACCTAGATAATGCAAGTGACCGGTAGTTAACCTACATAGTCCATGTGCCCGCTAAGTAACCTAGATAGTCCAAGGGCCCGCTAGTTAACCTACATAGTCCAAGGGCCCGCTAGTTAACCTACATAGTCCAAGTGCCCGGTAGTTAACTTACATAGTTCAAGTGTCCGTAGAGAACATACAGAGTCCAAGTGCCCGCTAGGTAACCTACATTGTCCTAGTGCCCCCTAGTTAACCTACATTCTCCAAGTGCCCGATAGGGAACCTACATAGTCCAAGTGCCCGCTAGGTAACCTACATAGTCCAAATGCCCTCTAGTTAACCTACATAGTCCAAGTGCCCGATAGGGAAATTACATAGTCCAAGGGCCCGCTATGGAACCTACATAGTCCAAGTGCCCGTTAGTTAACCTAGATAGTCCAAATGCCCGCTAGGGAACCCACATAGTCCAAGTGCTCGCTAGGGAACCTACATAGTCCATGTGCCCGCTAGGGAACCTACATAGTCCAAGTGCCCGTTAGTTAACCTAGATAGTCCAAGTGCCCGCTAGGTAACCTAAATATTCCAACAGTCCGGTAGGTAACCTACATACTCCAAGTACCCGCTAGTTAACCTAGATAGTCCAAGTGCCCGCTAGTTAACCTAGATAGACCTAGTGCCCGCTAGGGAACCTATCTAGTCCAAGTACCCGCTAGGAAACGTACATAGTCCAAGTGCCCGCTAGGTAACGTACATAGTCCAAGTGCCCACTAGGTAACGTAGATAGTCCATGCCCGCTACGGAACGTACATAGTCCAAATGCCCGCTAGGGAACCCATATAGTCCAAGTGCTCGCTAGGGAAACTACATAGTCCAAGTGCCCGTTAGTTAACCTAGATAGTCCCAGTGCCTGCTTGGTAACTTAGATAGTCTAACAGCCCGCTAGGTAACCTACATACTCCAAGAACCCGCTATAACGTAGATAGTTCAAGTGCCAGCTAGGTAACCAGGATAGTTCTTGTGCCCGTTACCTAACCTAGATTGTCCAATTGCCCGCTATGCAACATACATAGTCCAAGTGCCCGTTCGTTAACCTAGAAGTCCAAGTGCCCCCTAGGTAACCTACATAGTCCAAATGCCCTCTAGTTAACCTACATGGTCCAAGTGCCCGCTAGGTAACCTACATAGACCAAATGCCCGCTAGTTGACCTACATAGTCCAAGTCCCCACTAGGTAACCCAGATAATCCTAGTGCCCGCTAGGGATCCTTCATAGTCCAAGTACCCGCTAGGTAACGTAGATAGTTCAAGTGCCATCTAGGTAACTTAGATAGTCCAAGTGCCCGCTAGGTAACCTACACAGTCCAAATGCCCTCTAGTTAACCTACATAGTCCAAGTGCCCGCTAGTTAACCCAGATAATCCTAGTGCCCGCTAGGGAACCTTCATAGTCCGAGTACCCGCTAGGTAACGTAGATAGTTCAAGTGCCAGCTAGGTATCCTAGATAGTCCAAGTGCCCGCTAGGGAACCTACATAGTCCAAGTGCCCGTTAGTTAACCTAGATAGTCCAAGTGCCCGCTAGGAAACCTACATAATCCAAGTGCCCGCTAGTTGACCTACATAGTCCAAGTGCTCGCTAGGGAACCTACATAGTCCATGGGCCCGCTTGGGAACCTAAATAGTCCAAGTGCCCGTTAGTTAACCTAGATAGTCCCAGTGCCCGCTTGGTAACTTAGATAGTCCAACAGCCCGCTAGGTAACCTACATACTCCAAGAACCCGCTATAACATAGATATTTCAAGTGCCAGCTAGGTAACCAAGGCAGTTCTTGTGCCCTTACCTAACCTAGATAGTCCAATTGCCCGCTATGCAACATACATAGTCCAAGGGCCCGTTTGTTAACCTAGAAGTCCAAGTGCCCGCTAGGTAACCTAGACTCTCCAAGTGCCCGCTAGGTTACCTACATAGTCCAAATGCCCGTTCGGTAACCTAGATAATGCAAGTGACCGGTAGTTAACCTACATAGTCAAAGTGCCCGCTAAGTAACCTAGATAGTCCAAGGGCGCGCTAGTTAACCTACATAGTCCAAGTGCCCGGTAGTTAACTTACATAGTTCAAGTGTCCGTAGGGAACATACAGAGTCCAAGTGCCCGCTAGGGAATCTACATAGTCCAAGGGCCCGATAGTTAATGTAGATAGTCCAAGTGCTGCTAGTTAATCTACATAGTCAAGGGCCCGCTAGTTAACCTACATAGTCCAAGTACCCGCTAGTTAACCTAGATCGTCCAAGTGCCCACTATGTAACCTACATAGTCCAAGGGCCCGCTAGTTAACCTACATAGTCCAAGGGCCCGGTAGTTAACCTCCATAGTCCAATGTCCCGCTAGTTAACCTAGATAGTCCAAGTGCCCGCTAGTTAACCTACATAGGTCAAGTGCCCGCGAGGTAACCCAGACATTTCAAGTGACCACTAGGTTACCTACATAGTCCAAGTGCCCATTCGTTAACCTACATAGTCCAAGTGCCCGCTAGATAACCAATATAGTCCAAATGCCCGCTAGGGGCCCTCATAGTCCAAATGCCCGCTAGTTAACCTAGATGGACCAAGTGCCCGCTAGGGAACCTATCTAGTCCAAGTACCCGCTAGGAAACATACATAGTCCAAGTGCCCACTAGGTAACGTAGATAGTCCAAGGGCCTGCTAGGTAACATACATAGTCCATGTGCCTGCTAGGTAACCTAGATAGTCCAAGTTCCCACTAGTTAACCTACATAGTCCAGGTTCCCCCTAGGTAACCTAGATAGTCCAAGGGCCCGCTAGGTAACCTACATTGTCCTAGTGCCCCCTAGTTAACCTACATTCTCCAAGTGCCCGATAGGGAACCTACATAGTCCAAGTGCCCGCTAGGTAACCTACATAGTCCAAATGCCCTCTAGTTAACCTACATAGTCCAAGTGCCAGATAGGAAATTACATAGTCTAAGGGCCCGCTATGGAACCTACATAGGCCAAGTGCCCGTTAGTTAACCTAGATAGTCCAAATGCCCGCTAGGGAACCCACATAGTCCAAGTGCTCGCTAGGGAACCTACATAGTCCATGGGCCCGCTAGGGAACCTACATAGTCCAAGTGCCCGTTAGTTAACCTAGATAGTCCAAGTGCCCGCTAGGTAACCTAGATATTCCAACAGCCCGGTAGGTAACCTACATACTCCAAGTACCCGCTAGTTAACCTAGATAGTCCAAGTGCCCGCTAGTTAACCTAGATAGACCTAGTGCCCTCTAGGGAACCTATCTAGTCCAAGTACCCGCTAGGAAACGTACATAGTCCAAGTGCCCGCTAGGGAACCTAGATAGTCCAAGTGCCCGCTCTGGAACCTACATAGTCCAAGTGACTGCTCTGGAACATACATAGTCCAAGTGTCTGCCAGGGAATCTACATAGTCCAAGGGCCCGCTAGTTAATGTAGATAGTCCAAGTGCCGCTAGTTAACCTACATAGTCCAAGGGCCCGCTAGATAACCTACATAGTCCAATGGCCCGCTAGTTAACCTAGATAGTCCAAGTGCCCGCTAGGTAACCTACATAGTCCAAATGCCCTCTAGTTAACCTACATAGTCCAAGTGCCCGCTAGGTAACCTACATTGTCCTAGTGCCCCCTAGTTAACCTACATTCTCCAAGTGCCTGATAGGGAACCTACACAGTCAAAGTGCCCGCTAGGTAACCTACATGGTCCAAATGCCCGCTAGTTAACCTACATAGTCCAAGTGCCCGATACGGAACTTACATAGTCCAACTGCCCTCTAGGGAACCTACATAGTCCAAGTGCCTGCTAGGGAACCTACATAGTCGAAGTGCCCGCTCTGGAACATACATAGTCCAAGTGCCCGCTTAGTTAACGTAGATAGTTCAAGTTCTGCTAGTTAATCTACATAGTCCAAGGGCCCGCTAGTTAACCTACATAGTCCAATGGCCCGCTAGTTAACCTAGATAGTCCAAGTGCCCGCTAGTTAACCTAGATAGCCAAATGCCCGCTAGTTAACCTACATAGTCCAAGTGCCCGTTAGTTAGCCTAGATAGTCCAAGTGCCCGCTAGGTAACCTAGATAGTCCAACAGCCCGGTAGGTAACCTACATACTCCAAGTACCCGCTAGGTAACCTACAAAGTCTAAGTGCCCGCTAAGTAATCTATATAGTCCAAATAACCGCTAGGGAGCCTACATAGTCCAAATGCCCGCTAGGTAACCTAGATAATCTAAGGGCCCGCTAGGTAACCTACATAGTCCTAGTGCCCCCTAGTTAACCTACATTTTCCAAGTGCCCGATAGTGAACCTACATAGTCCAAGTGCCCGCTAGGTAACCTACATAGTACAAATGCCCTCTAGTTAACCTACATAGTCAAGTGCCCGATAGGGAACCTACATAATCCAAGTGCCCGCTAGTTGACCTACATAGTCCAAGTGCCCGCTAGGTAACCCAGATAATCCTAGTGCCCTCTAGGGAACCTTCATAGTCCAAGTACCCGCTAGGTAACCTAGATAGTCCAAGTGCCCGCTAGGTAACCTACATAGTCCAAATGCCCTCTAGTTAACCTACATAGTCCAAGTGCCCGATAGGGAACCTACATAATCCAAGTGCCCGCTAGTTGACCTACATAGTCCAATTGCCCGCTAGGGAACTTAGATAGTCCAAGGGCCTGCTAGGGAACCTATATAGTCCAAGTGCCCGTTAGTTAACCAAGATAGTCCAAGTGCCCACTAGGTAACCTAGATAGTCCAACAGCCCGGTAGGTAACCTACATACTCCAAGTACCCGCTAGGTAACGTAGATAGTTCAAGTGCCAGCTAGGTAACCTAGATAGTCCAAGTGCCCTATAGTGAACCTACATAATCCAAGTGCCCGCTAGGCAACCTACATAGTCCAAGTGCCCGTTAGTTAACCTAGATAGTCAAAGTGCCTGCTAGGTAACCTAGATAGTCCAAGTGTCTGCTAGGTAACCTATATAGTCCAAGTGCCCTCTAGGTAACCTAAATAGTCCAAATGCACGCTATGGAAACTTCATAGTCCAAGTGCCAGCTAATTAACCTAGATCGTCCAAGTGCCCGTTCGTTAACCTACATAGTCCAAATGCCCGCTAGGGAACCCACATAGTCCAAGTGCTCGCTAGGGAACCTACATAGTCCAAGGGCCCGCTAGGGAACCTACATAGTCCAAGTGCTCGTTAGTTAACCTAGATAGTCCCAGTGCCCGCTTGGTAACATAGATAGTCCAACAGCCCGCTAGGTAACCTACATACTCCAAGAACCCGCTATAACGTAGATAGTTCAAGTGCCAGCTAGGTAACCAAGGTAGTTCTTGTGCCCGTTACCTAACCTAGATAGTCCAATTGCCCGCTATGCAACATACATAGTCCAAGTGCCCGTTCGTTTACCTAGAAGTCCAAGTGCCCGCTAGGTAACCTAGACTCTCCAAGTGCCCGCTAGGTTACCTACATAGTCCAAATGCCCGTTCGGTAACCTAGATAATGCAAGTGACTGCTAGTTAACCTACATAGTCCAAGTGCCCGCTAAGTAACCTAGATAGTCCAAGGGCCTGCTAGTTAACCTACATAGTCCATGTGCCTGCTAGGTAACCTAGATAGTCCAAGTTCCCACTAGTCAACCTACATAGTCCAGGTTCCCCCTAGGTAACCTAGACAGTCCAAGGGCCCGCTAGGTAACCTACAAAGTCTAAGTGCCCGCTAAGTAATCTATAGAGTCCAAATAACCGCTAGGGAGCCTACATAGTCCAAATGCCCGCTAGGTAACCTAGATAGTCTAAGGGCCTGCTAGGTAACCTACATAGTCCTAGTGCCCCCTAGTTAACCTACATTTTCCAAGTGCCCGATAGCGAACCTGCATAGTCCAAGTGCCCGCTAGGTAACCTACATAGTCCAAATGCCCTCTAGTTAACCTACATAGTCCAAGTGCCCGATAGGGAACCTACATAATCCAAGTGCCCGCTAGTTAACCTACATAGTCCAAGTGCCCGCTAGGTAACCCAGATAATCCTAGTGCCCTCTAGGGAACCTTCATAGTCCAAGTACCCGCTAGGAAACGTAGATAGTCCAAGTGCCCGATAGGTAACCTACACAGTCCAAATGCCCTCTAGTTAACCTACATAGTCCAAGTGCCCGATAGGGAACCTACATAATCCAAGTGCCCGCTAGTTGACCTACATAGTCCAATTGCCCGCTAGGGAACTTACATAGTCCAAGGGCCCGCTAGGGAATCTATATAGTCCAAGTGCCCGTTAGTTAACCAAGATAGTCCAAGTGCCCGCTAGGTAACCTAGATAGTCCAACAGCCCGGTAGGTAACCTACATACTCCAAGTACCCGCTAGGTAACGTAGATAGTTCAAGTGCCAGCTAGGTAACCTAGATAGTCCAAGTGGCCTATAGTGAACCTACATAATCCAAGTGCCCGCTAGGCAACCTACATAGTCCAAGTGCCCGTTAGTTAACCTAGATAGTCAAAGTGCCTGCTAGGTAACCTAGATAGTCCAAGTGTCTGCTAGGTAACCTATATAGTCCAAGTGCCCTCTAGGTAACCTAAATAGTCCAAATGCACGCTATGGAAACTTCATAGTCCAAGTGCCAGCTAATTAACCTAGATTGTCCAAGTGCCCGTTCGTTAACCTACATAGTCCAAGTGCCCGCTAGGTAAACAATTTAGTCCAAATGCCCGCTAGGGGCCCTAATAGTCCAAATGCCCGGTAGTTAACCTAGATAGTCCAAGTGCTCGCTAGTTAACCTAGATAGTCCACGTACCCGCTAGTTAACCTAGATAGTCCAAGTACCCGCTAGGAAACGTACATAGTCCAAGTGCCCGCTAGGGAACGTACATAATCCAAGTGCCCGCTAGGTAACCTAGATAGTCCAAGTGCAAACTAGTTAACCTACATAGTCCAGGTTCCCCCTAGGTAACCTAGATAGTCCAAGGGCCCGCTAGGTAACCTAAATGGTCCAAATGCCCGATAGGGAACTTATATAGTCCAAGTGACCGCTAGGTAACCTACATAGTCCAAGTGCCCGCTAGGTAACCTACATAGTCCAAATGCCCGCTAGTGAACCTACATAGTCCATGTGCCCGATAGGGAACCTACATAATCCAAGTGCCCGCTAGGGAACCTACATAGTCCAAGTGCCCGTTAGTTAACCTAGATAGTCCAAATGCCCGCTAGGGAACCCACATAGTCCAAGTGCTCGCTAGGGAACCTACATAGTCCATGGGCCCGCTAGGGAACCTACATAGTCCAAGTGCCCGTTAGTTAACCTAGATAGTCCAAGTGCCCGCTAGGTAACCTAGATATTCCAACAGCCCGGTAGGTAACCTACATACTCCAAGTACCCGCTAGTTAACCTAGATAGTCCAAGTGCCCGCTAGTTAACCTAGATAGACCTAGTGCCCGCTAGGGAACCTATCTAGTCCAAGTACCCGCTAGGAAACGTACATAGTCCAAGTGCCCGCTAGGGAACCTAGATAGTCCAAGTGCCCGCTCTGGAACCTACATAGTCCAAGTGACTGCTAGGGAACCTACATAGTCCAAGTGCCTGCTCTGGAACATACATAGTCCAAGTGTCTGCCAGGGCATCTACATAGTCCACGGGCCCGCTAGTTAATGTAGATAGTCCAAGTGCCGCTAGTTAACCTACATAGTCCAAGGGCCCGCTAGATAACCTACATAGTCCAATGGCCCGCTAGTTAACCTAGATAGTCCAAGTGCCCGCTAGGTAACCTACATAGTCCAAATGCCCTCTAGTTAACCTACATAGTCCAAGTGCCCGCTAGGTAACCTACAAAGTCTAAGTGCCCGCTAAGTAATCTATATAGTCCAAATAACCGCTAGGGAGCCTACATAGTCCAAATGCCCGCTAGGTAACCTAGATAATCTAAGGGCCCGCTAGGTAACCTACATAGTCCTAGTGCCCCCTAGTTAACCTACATTTTCCAAGTGCCCGATAGTGAACCTACATAGTCCAAGTGCCCGCTAGGTAACCTACATAGTACAAATGCCCTCTAGTTAACCTACATAGTCAAGTGCCCGATAGGGAACCTACATAATCCAAGTGCCCGCTAGTTGACCTACATAGTCCAAGTGCCCGCTAGGTAACCCAGATAATCCTAGTGCCCTCTAGGGAACCTTCATAGTCCAAGTACCCGCTAGGTAACCTAGATAGTCCAAGTGCCCGCTAGGTAACCTACATAGTCCAAATGCCCTCTAGTTAACCTACATAGTCCAAGTGCCCGATAGGGAACCTACATAATCCAAGTGCCCGCTAGTTGACCTACATAGTCCAATTGCCCGCTAGGGAACTTACATAGTCCAAGGGCCCGCTAGGGAACCTATATAGTCCAAGTGCCCGTTAGTTAACCAAGATAGTCCAAGTGCCCGCTAGGTAACCTAGATAGTCCAACAGCCCGGTAGGTAACCTACATACTCCAAGTACCCGCTAGGTAACGTAGATAGTTCAAGTGCCAGCTAGGTAACCTAGATAGTCCAAGTGCCCTATAGTGAACCTACATAATCCAAGTGCCCGCTAGGCAACCTACATAGTCCAAGTGCCCGTTAGTTAACCTAGATAGTCAAAGTGCCTGCTAGGTAACCTAGATAGTCCAAGTGTCTGCTAGGTAACCTATATAGTCCAAGTGCCCTCTAGGTAACCTAAATAGTCCAAATGCACGCTATGGAAACTTCATAGTCCAAGTGCCAGCTAATTAACCTAGATTGTCCAAGTGCCCGTTCGTTAACCTACATAGTCCAAGTGCCCGCTAGGTAAACAATTTAGTCCAAATGCCCGCTAGGGGCCCTAATAGTCCAAATGCCCGGTAGTTAACCTAGATAGTCCAAGTGCTCGCTAGTTAACCTAGATAGTCCAAGTGCCCGCTAGTTAACCTAGATAGTCCAAGTACCCGCTAGGAAACGTACATAGTCCAAGTGCCCGCTAGGGAACGTACATAATCCAAGTGCCCGCTAGGTAACCTAGATAGTCCAAGTGCAAACTAGTTAACCTACATAGTCCAGGTTCCCCCTAGGTAACCTAGATAGTCCAAGGGCCCGCTAGGTAACCTAAATGGTCCAAATGCCCGATAGGGAACTTATATAGTCCAAGTGACCGCTAGGTAACCTACATAGTCCAAGTGCCCGCTAGGTAACCTACATAGTCCAAATGCCCGCTAGTGAACCTACATAGTCCATGTGCCCGATAGGGAACCTACATAATCCAAGTGCCCGCTAGGGAACCTACATAGTCCAAGTGCCCGTTAGTTAACCTAGATAGTCCAAATGCCCGCTAGGGAACCCACATAGTCCAAGTGCTCGCTAGGGAACCTACATAGTCCATGGGCCCGCTAGGGAACCCACATAGTCCAAGTGCCCGTTAGTTAACCTAGATAGTCCAAGTGCCCGCTAGGTAACCTAGATATTCCAACAGCCCGGTAGGTAACCTACATACTCCAAGTACCCGCTAGTTAACCTAGATAGTCCAAGTGCCCGCTAGTTAACCTAGATAGACCTAGTGCCCACTAGGGAACCTATCTAGTCCAAGTACCCGCTAGGAAACGTACATAGTCCAAGTGCCCGCTAGGGAACCTAGATAGTCCAAGTGCCCGCTCTGGAACCTACATAGTCCAAGTGACTGCTAGGGAACCTACATAGTCCAAGTGCCTGCTCTGGAACATACATAGTCCAAGTGTCTGCCAGGGCATCTACATAGTCCACGGGCCCGCTAGTTAATGTAGATAGTCCAAGTGCCGCTAGTTAACCTACATAGTCCAAGGGCCCGCTAGATAACCTACATAGTCCAATGGCCCGCTAGTTAACCTAGATAGTCCAAGTGCCCGCTAGGTAACCTACATAGTCCAAATGCCCTCTAGTTAACCTACATAGTCCAAGTGCCCGCTAGGTAACCTACAAAGTCTAAGTGCCCGCTAAGTAATCTATATAGTCCAAATAACCGCTAGGGAGCCTACATAGTCCAAATGCCCGCTAGGTAACCTAGATAATCTAAGGGCCCGCTAGGTAACCTACATAGTCCTAGTGCCCCCTAGTTAACCTACATTTTCCAAGTGCCCGATAGTGAACCTACATAGTCCAAGTGCCCGCTAGGTAACCTACATAGTACAAATGCCCTCTAGTTAACCTACATAGTCAAGTGCCCGATAGGGAACCTACATAATCCAAGTGCCCGCTAGTTGACCTACATAGTCCAAGTGCCCGCTAGGTAACCCAGATAATCCTAGTGCCCTCTAGGGAACCTTCATAGTCCAAGTACCCGCTAGGTAACCTAGATAGTCCAAGTGCCCGCTAGGTAACCTACATAGTCCAAATGCCCTCTAGTTAACCTACATAGTCCAAGTGCCCGATAGGGAACCTACATAATCCAAGTGCCCGCTAGTTGACCTACATAGTCCAATTGCCCGCTAGGGAACTTACATAGTCCAAGGGCCCGCTAGGGAACCTATATAGTCCAAGTGCCCGTTAGTTAACCAAGATAGTCCAAGTGCCCGCTAGGTAACCTAGATAGTCCAACAGCCCGGTAGGTAACCTACATACTCCAAGTACCCGCTAGGTAACGTAGATAGTTCAAGTGCCAGCTAGGTAACCTAGATAGTCCAAGTGCCCTATAGTGAACCTACATAATCCAAGTGCCCGCTAGGCAACCTACATAGTCCAAGTGCCCGTTAGTTAACCTAGATAGTCAAAGTGCCTGCTAGGTAACCTAGATAGTCCAAGTGCCCTCTAGGTAACCTAAATAGTCCAAATGCACGCTATGGAAACTTCATAGTCCAAGTGCCAGCTAATTAACCTAGATCGTCCAAGTGCCCGTTCGTTAACCTACATAGTCCAAATGCCCGCTAGGGAACCCACATAGTCCAAGTGCTCGCTAGGGAACCTACATAGTCCAAGGGCCCGCTAGGGAACCTACATAGTCCAAGTGCTCGTTAGTTAACCTAGATAGTCCCAGTGCCCGCTTGGTAACTTAGATAGTCCAACAGCCCGCTAGGTAACCTACATACTCCAAGAACCCGCTATAACGTAGATAGTTCAAGTGCCAGCTAGGTAACCAAGGTAGTTCTTGTGCCCGTTACCTAACCTAGATAGTCCAATTGCCCGCTATGCAACATACATAGTCCAAGTGCCCGTTCGTTAACCTAGAAGTCCAAGTGCCCGCTAGGTAACCTAGACTCTCCAAGTGCCCGCTAGGTTACCTACATAGTCCAAATGCCCGTTCGGTAACCTAGATAATGCAAGTGACTGCTAGTTAACCTACATAGTCCAAGTGCCCGCTAAGTAACCTAGATAGTCCAAGGGCCTGCTAGTTAACCTACATAGTCCAAGTGCCCGGTAGTTAACTTACATAGTTCAAGTGTCCGTAGGGAACATACAGAGTCCAAGTGCCCGCTAGGGAACCTACATTGTCCAAGTGCCCGCTAGGCAATCTACATAGTCCAAGGACCCGCTAGTTAATGTAGATAGTCCAAGTGCCGCTAGTTAATCTACATAGTTCAAGGGCCCGCTAGTTAACCTACATAATCCAAGTACCTGCTAGTTAACCTAGATCGTCCAAGTGCCCAGTATGTAACCCACATAGTCCAAGGGCCCGCTAGTTAACCTACATAGTCCAATGGCCCGCTAGTTAACCTAGATAGTCCAAGTGCCCGCTAGTTAACCTACATAGGCCAAGTGCCCGCGAGGTAACCTAGACATTTCAAGTGACCACTAGGTTACCTACATAGTCCAAGTTCCCGTTCGTTAACCTACATACTCCAAGTGCCCACTAGGTAACCAATATAGTCCAAATGCCCGCTAGGGGCCCTAATAGTCCAAATGCCCGCTAGTTAACCTAGATAGACCAAGTGCCCGCTAGGGAACCTATCTAGTCCAAGTACCCGCTAGGAAACATACATAGTCCAAGTGCCCACTAGGTAACGTAGATAGTACAAGGGCCTTCTAGGCAACATACATAGTCCATGTGCCTGCTAGGTAACCTAGATAGTCCAAGTTCCTACTAGTTAACCGACATAGTCCAGGTTCCCCCTAGGTAACCTACATAGTCCAAGGGCCCGCTAGGTAACCTACATTGTCCTAGTGCCCCCTAGTTAACCTACATTCTCCAAGTGCCCGATAGGGAACCTACATAGTCCAAGTGCCCGCTAGGTAACCTACATAGTCCAAATGCCCTCTAGTTAACCTACATAGTCCAAGTGCCCGATAGGGAAATTACATAGTCGAAGGGCCCGCTAGGGAACCTACATAGTCCAAGTGCCCGTTAGTTAACCTAGATAGTCCAAGTGTCCGCTAGGTAACCTAGATATTCCAACAGCCCGGTAGGTAACCTACACACTCCAAGTACCCGCTAGTTAACCTAGATAGTCCAAGTGCCCGCTAGTTAACCTAGATAGACCACTCCCGCTAGGGAACCTATCTAGTCCAAGTACCCGCTAGGAAACGTACATAGTCCAAGTGCACGCTAGGTAACATACATAGTCCAAGTGCCCACTAGGTAACGTAGATAGTCCATGCCCGCTAGGGAACGTACATAATCCAAATGCCCGCTAGGGGACCCATATAGTCCAAGTGCTCGCTAGGGAAACTACATAGTCCATATGACCGCTAGGGAACCTACATAGTCCAAGTGCCCGTTAGTTAACCTAGATAGTCCCAGTGCCTGCTTGGTAACTTAGATAGTCCAACAGCCCGCTAGGTAACCTACATACTCCAAGAACCCGCTATAACTTAGATAGTTCAAGTGCCAGCTAGGTAACCTAGATAGTTCTTGTGCCCGTTACCTAACCTAGATAGTCCAATTGCCCGCTATGCAACATACATAGTCCAAGTGCCCGTTCGTTAACCTAGAAGTCCAAGTGCCCCCTAGGTAACCGAGACTCTCCAAGTGCCCGCTAGGTTACCTACATAGTCCAAATGCCCGTTCGGTAACCTAGATAATACAAGTGCCCGGTATTTAACCTACATAGTCCAAGTGCCCGCTAGGTAACCTAGATAGTCCAAGCGCCCGCTAGTTAACCTACATAGTCCAAGTGCCCGGTAGTTAACTTACATAGTTCAAGTGTCCGTAGGGAACATACAGAGTCCAAGTGCCCGCTAGGAAACCTACATTGTCCAAGTGCCCGCTAGGCAATCTACATAGTCCAAGGACCCGCTAGTTAATGTAGATAGTCCAAGTGCCGCTAGTTAATCTACATAGTTCAAGGGCCCGCTAGTTAACCTAAATAATCCAAGTACCCGCGAGTTAACCTAGATCTTCCAAGTGCCCACTATGTAACCTACATAGTCCAAGGGCCCGCTAGTTAACCTACATAGTCCAAGGGCCCGCTAGATAACCTACATAGTCCAATGGCCCGCTAGTTAACCTAGATAGTCCAAGTGCCCGCTAGTTAACCTACATAGTCCAAGTGCCCGCTAGGTAACCTACAAAGTCTAAGTGCCCGCTAAGTAATCTATATAGTCCAAATAACCGCTAGGGAGCCTACATAGTCCAAATGCCCGCTAGGTAACCTAGATAGTCTAAGGGCCTGCTAGGTAACCTACATAGTCCTAGTGCCCCCTAGTTAACCTACATTTTCCAAGTGCCCGATAGCGAACCTGCATAGTCCAAGTGCCCGCTAGGTAACCTACATAGTCCAAATGCCCTCTAGTTAACCTACATAGTCCAAGTGCCCGATAGGGAACCTACATAATCCAAGTGCCCGCTAGTTGACCTACATAGTCCAAGTGCCCGCTAGGTAACCCAGATAATCCTAGTGCCCTCTAGGGAACCTTCATTGTCCAAGTACCCGCTAGGAAACGTAGATAGTCCAAGTGCCCGCTAGGTAACCTACATAGTCCAAATGCCCTCTAGTTAACCTACATAGTCCAAGTGCCCGATAGGGAACCTACATAATCCAAGTGCCCGCTAGTTGACCTACATTGTCCAATTGCCCGCTAGGGAACTTACATAGTCCAAGGGTCCGCTAGGGAACCTATATAGTCCAAGTGCCCGTTAGTTAACCAAGATAGTCCAAGTGCCCGCTAGGTAACCTAGATAGTCCAACAGCCCGGTAGGTAACCTACATACTCCAAGTACCCGCTAGGTAACGTAGATAGTTCAAGTGCCAGCTAGGTAACCTAGATAGTCCAAGTGCCCTATAGTGAACCTACATAATCCAAGTGCCCGCTAGGCAACCTACATAGTCCAAGTGCCCGTTAGTTAACCTAGATAGTCAAAGTGCCTGCTAGGTAACCTAGATAGTCCAAGTGTCTGCTAGGTAACCTATATAGTGCAAGTGCCCTCTAGGTAACCTAAATAGTCCAAATGCACGCTATGGAAACTTCATAGTCCAAGTGCCAGCTAATTAACCAAGATCGTCCAAGTGCCCGTTCGTTAACCTACATAGTCCAAGTGCCCGCTAGGGGCCCTAATAGTCCAAGTGCCCGCTAGTTAACCTAGATAGTCCAAGTGCTCGCTAGTTAACCTAGATAGTCCAAGTGCCCGCTAGTTAACCTAGATAGTCCAAGTACCCGCTAGGAAACGTACATAGTCCAAGTGCCCGCTAGGGAACGTACATAGTCCAAGTGCCCGCTAGGTAACCTAGATAGTCCAAGTGCAAACTAGTTAACCTACATAGTCCAGGTTCCCCCTAGGTAACCTAGATAGTCCAAGGGCCCGCTAGGTAACCTAAATGGTCCAAATGCCCGATAGGGAACTTATATAGTCCAAGTGACTGCTAGGTAACCTACATAGTCCAAGTGCCCGCTAGGTAACCTACATAGTCCAAATGCCCGCTAGTGAACCTACATAGTCCATGTGCCCGATAGGGAACCTACATAATCCAAGTGCCCGCTAGGGGACCTACATAGTCCAAGTGCCCGTTAGTTAACCTAGATAGTCCAAATGCCCGCTAGGGAACCCACATAGTCCAAGTGCTCGCTAGGGAACCTACATAGTCCATGGGCCCGCTAGGGAACCTACATAGTCCAAGTGCCCGTTAGTTAACCTAGATAGTCCCAGTGCCCCCTTGGTAACTTAGATAGTCCAACAGCCCGCTAGGTAACCTACATACTCCAAGAACCCGCTATAACGTAGATAGTTCAAGTGCCAGCTAGGTAACCAAGGTAGTTCTTGTGCCCGTTACCTAACCTAGATAGTCCAATTGCCCACTATGCAACATACATAGTCTAAGTGCCCGTTCGTTAACCTAGAAGTCCAAGTGCCCGCTAGGTAACGTAGACTCTCCAAGTGCCCGCTAGGTTACCTACATAGTCCAAATGCCCGTTCGGTAACCTAGATAATGCAAGTGACTGCTAGTTAACCTACATAGTCCAAGTGCCCGCTAAGTAACCTAGATGGTCCAAGGGCCCGCTAGTTAACCTACATAGTCCAAGTGCCGGGTAGTTAACTTACATAATTCAAGTGTCCGTAGGGAACATACAGAGTCCAAGTGCCCGCTAGGAAACCTACATTGTCCAAGTGCCCGCTAGGCAATCTACATAGTCCAAAGACCCGCTAGTTAATGTAGATAGTCCAAGTGCCGCTAGTTAATCTACATAGTCCAAGGGCCCGCTAGTTAACCTACATAGTCCAAGTACCCACTAGTTAACCTAGATCGTCCAAGTGCCCAGTATGTAACCTACATAGTCCAAGGGCCCGCTAGTTAACCTACATAGTCCAATGGCCCGCTAGTTAACCTAGATAGTCCAAGTGCCCGCTAGTTAACCTACATAGGCCAAGTGCCCGCGAGGTAACCTAGACATTTCAAGTGACCACTAGGTTACCTACATAGTCCAAGTTCCCGTTCGTTAACCTACATACTCCAAGTGCCCGCTATGTAACCAATATAGTCCAAATGCCCGCTAGGGGCCCTAATAGTCCAAATGCCCGCTAGTTAACCTAGATAGACCAAGTGCCCGCTAGGGAACCTATCTAGTCCATGTACCCGCTAGGAAACATACATAGTCCAAGTGCCCACTAGGTAACGTAGATAGTACAAGGGCCTTCTAGGCAACATACATAGTCCATGTGCCTGCTAGGTAACCTAGATAGTCCAAGTTCCCACTAGTTAACCGACATAGTCCAGGTTCCCCCTAGGTAACCTACATAGTCCAAGGGCCCGCTAGGTAACCTACATTGTCCTAGTGCCCCCTAGTTAACCTACATTCTCCAAGTGCCCGATAGGGAACCTACATATTCCAAGTGCCCGCTAGGTAACCTACATAGTCCAAATGCCCTCTAGTTAACCTACATAGTCCAAGTGCCCGATAGGGAAATTACATAGTCGAAGGGCCCGCTAGGGAACCTACATAGTCCAAGTGCCCGTTAGTTAACCTAGATAGTCCAAGTGTCCGCTAGGTAACCTAGATATTCCAACAGCCCGGTAGGGAACCTACACACTCCAAGTACCCGCTAGTTAACCTAGATAGTCCAAGTGCCCGCTAGTTAACCTAGATAGACCACTCCCGCTAGGGAACCTATCTAGTCCAAGTACCCGCTAGGAAACGTACATAGTCCAAGTGCCCGCTAGGTAACGTACATAGTCCAAGTGCCCACTAGGTAACGTAGATAGTCCATGCCCGCTAGGGAACGTACATAATCCAAATGCCCGCTAGGGAACACATATAGTCCAAGTGCTCGCTAGGGAAACTACATAGTCCATATGACCGCTAGGGAACCTACATAGTCCAAGTGCCCATTAGTTAACCTAGATAGTCCCAGTGCCTGCTTGGTAACTTAGATAGTCCAACAGCCCGCTAGGTAACCTACATACTCCAAGAACCCGCTATAACTTAGATAGTTCAAGTGCCAGCTAGGTAACCTAGATAGTTCTAGTGCCCGTTACCTAACCTAGATAGTCCAATTGCCCGCTATGCAACATACATAGTCCACGTGCCCGTTCGTTAACCTAGAAGTCCAAGTGCCCCCTAGGTAACCGAGACTCTCCAAGTGCCCGCTAGGTTACCTACATAGTCCAAATGCCCGTTCGGATACCTAGATAATACAAGTGCCCGGTATTTAACCTACATAGTCCAAGTGCCCGCTAGGTAACCTAGATAGTCCAAGGGCCCCCTAGTTAACCTACATAGTCCAAGTGCCCGGTAGTTAACTTACATAGTTCAAGTGTCGGTAGGGAACATACAGAGTCCAAGTGCCCGCTAGGAAACCTACATTGTCCAAGTGCCCGCTAGGCAATCTACATAGTCCAAGGACCCGCTAGTTAATGTAGATAGTCCAAGTGCCGCTAGTTAATCTACATAGTTCAAGGGCCCGCTAGTTAACCTAAATAATCCAAGTACCCGCTAGTTAACCTAGATCGTCCAAGTGCCCACTATGTAACCTACATAGTCCAAGGGCCCGCTAGTTAACCTACATACTCCAAGGGCCCGCTAGATAACCTACATAGTCCAATGGCCCGCTAGTTAACCTAGATAGTCCAAGTGCCCGCTAGTTAACCTACATAGTCCAAGTGCCCGCTAGGTAACCTACAAAGTCTAAGTGCCCGCAAAGTAATCTATATAGTCCAAATAACCGCTAGGGAGCCTACATAGTCCAAATGCCCGCTAGGTAACCTAGATAGTCTAAGGGCCTGCTAGGTAACCTACATAGTCCTAGTGCCCCCTAGTTAACCTACATTTTCCAAGTGCCCGATAGCGAACCTGCATAGTCCAAGTGCCCGCTAGGTAACCTACATAGTCCAAATGCCCTCTAGTTAACCTACATAGTCCAAGTGCCCGATAGGGAACCTACATAATCCAAGTGCCCGCTAGTTGACCTACATAGTCCAAGTGCCCGCTAGGTAACCCAGATAATCCTAGTGCCCTCTAGGGAACCTTCATAGTCCAAGGACCCGCTAGGAAACGTAGATAGTCCAAGTGCCCGCTAGGTAACCTACATAGTCCAAATGCCCTCTAGTTAACCTACATAGTCCACTTGCCCTATAGGGAACCTACATAATCCAAGTGCCCGCTAGTTGACCTACATAGTCCAATTGCCCGCTAGGGAACTTACATAGTCCAAGGGCCCGCTAGGGAACCTATATAGTCCAAGTGCCCGTTAGTTAACCAAGATAGTCCAAGTGCCCGCTAGGTAACCTAGATAGTCCAACAGCCCGGTAGGTAACCTACATACTCCAAGTACCCGCTAGGTAACGTAGATAGTTCAAGTGCCAGCTAGGTAACCTAGATAGTCCAAGTGCCCTATAGTGAACCTACATAATCCAAGTGCCCGCTAGGCAACCTACATAGTCCAAGTGCCCGTTAGTTAACCTAGATAGTCAAAGTGCCTGCTAGGTAACCTAGATAGTCCAAGTGTCTGCTAGGTAACCTATATAGTCCAAGTGCCCTCTAGGTAACCTAAATAGTCCAAATGCACGCTATGGAAACTTCATAGTCCAAGTGCCAGCTAATTAACCTAGATCGTCCAAGTGCCCGTTCGTTAACCTACATAGTCCAAGTGCCCGCTAGGTAAACAATATAGTCCAAATGCCCGCTAGGGGCCCTAATAGTCCAAATGCCCGCTAGTTAACCTAGATAGTCCAAGTGCTCGCTAGTTAACCTAGATAGTCCAAGTGCCCGCTAGTTAACCTAGATAGTCCAAGTACCCGCTAGGAAACGTACATAGTCCAAGTGCCCGCTAGGGAACGTACGTAGTCCAAGTGCCCGCTAGGTAACCTAGATAGTCCAAGTGCAAACTAGTTAACCTACATAGTCCAGGTTCCCCCTAGGTAACCTAGATAGTCCAAGGGCCCGCTAGGTAACCTAAATGGTCCAAATGCCCGATAGGGAACTTATATAGTCCAAGTGACCGCTAGGTAACCTACATAGTCCAAGTGCCCGCTAGGTAACCTACATAGTCCAAATGCCCGCTAGTGAACCTACATAGTCCATGTGCCCGATAGGGAACCTACATAATCCAAGTGCCCGCTAGGGAACCTACATAGTCCAAGTGCCCGTTAGTTAACCTAGATAGTCCAAATGCCCGCTAGGGAACCCACATAGTCCAAGTGCTCGCTAGGGAACCTACATAGTCCATGGGCCCGCTAGGGAACCTACATAGTCCAAGTGCCCGTTAGTTAACCTAGATAGTCCCAGTGCCCCCTTGGTAACTTAGATAGTCCAACAGCCCGCTAGGTAACCTACATACTCCAAGAACCCGCTATAACGTAGATAGTTCAAGTGCCAGCTAGGTAACCAAGGTAGTTCTTGTGCCCGTTACCTAACCTAGATAGTCCAATTGCCCGCTATGCAACATACATAGTCCAAGTGCCCGTTCGTTAACCTAGAAGTCCAAGTGCCCGCTAGGTAACCTAGACTCTCCAAGTGCCCACTAGGTACATACATAGACCAAATGCCCGTTCGGTAACCTAGATAATGCAAGTGACTGGTAGTTAACCTACATAGTCCAAGTGCCCGCTAAGTAACCTAGATGGTCCAAGGGCCCGCTAGTTAACCTACATAGTCCAAGTGCCCGGTAGTTAACTTACATAATTCAAGTGTCCGTAGGGAACATACAGAGTCCAAGTGCCCGCTAGGGAACCTACATTGTCCAAGTGCCCGCTAGGCAATCTACATAGTCCAAAGACCCGCTAGTTAATGTAGATAGTCCAAGTGCCGCTAGTTAATCTACATAGTCCAAGGGCCCGCTAGTTAACCTACATAGTCCAAGTACCCGCTAGTTAACCTAGATCGTCCAAGTGCCCAGTATGTAACCTACATAGTCCAAGGGCCCGCTAGTTAACCTACATAGTCCAATGGCCCGCTAGTTAACCTAGATAGTTCAAGTGCCCGCTAGTTAACCTACATAGGCCAAGTGCCCGCGAGGTAACCTAGACATTTCAAGTGACCACTAGGTTACCTACATAGTCCAAGTGCCCGTTCGTTAACCTACATAGTCCAAGTGCCCGCTAGGTAACCAATATAGTCCAAATGTCCGCTAGGGGCCCTAATAGTCCAAATGCCCGCTAGTTAACCTAGATAGACCAAGTGCCCGCTAGGGAACCTATCTAGTCCAAGTACCCGCTAGGAAACATACATAGTCCAAGTGCCCACTAGGTAACGTAGATAGTACAAGGGCCTTCTAGGCAACTTACATAGTCCATGTGCCTGCTAGGTAACCTAGATAGTCCAAGTTCCCACTAGTTAACCTACATAGTCCAGGTTCCCCCTAGGTAACCTACATAGTCCAAGGGCCCGCTAGGTAACCTACATTGTCCTAGTGCCCCCTAGTTAACCTACATTCTCCAAGTGCCCAATAGGGAACCTACATCTTCCAAGTGCCCGCTAGGTAACCTACATAGTCCAAATGCCCTCTAGTTAACCTACATAGTCCAAGTGCCCGATAGGGAAATTACATAGTCGAAGGGCCCGCTAGGGAACCTACATAGTCCAAGTGCCCGTTCGTTAACCTACATAGTCCAAGTGCCCGCTAGGTAACCTAGATATTCCAACAGCCCGGTAGGTAACCTACACACTCCAAGTACCCGCTAGTTAACCTAGATAGTCCAAGTGCCCGCTAGTTAACCTAGATAGACCACTGCCCGCTAGGGAACCTATCTAGTCCAAGTACCCGCTAGGAAACGTACATAGTCCAAGTGCCCGCTAGGTAACGTACATAGTCCATGTGCCCACTAGGTAACGTAGATAGTCCATGCCCGCTAGGGAACGTACATAATCCAAATGCCCGCTAGGGAACCCATATAGTCCAAGTGCTCGCTAGGGAAACTACTTAGTCCATGGGACCGCTAGGGAACCTACATAGTCCAAGTGCCCGTTAGTTAACCTAGATAGTCCCAGTGCCTGCTTGGTAACTTAGATAGTCCAACAGCCCGCTAGGTAACCTACATACTCCAAGAACCCGCTATAATGTAGATAGTTCAAGTGCCAGCTAGGTAACCTAGATAGTTCTTGTGCCCGTTACCTAACCTAGATAGTCCAATTGCCCGCTATGCAACATACATAGTCCAAGTGCCCGTTCGTTAACCTAGAAGTCCAAGTGCCCCCTAGGTAACCGAGACTCTCCAAGTGCCCGTTAGGTTACCTACATAGTCCAAATGCCCGTTCGGTAACCTAGAAAATGCAAGTGCCCGGTATTTAACCTACATTGTCCAAGTGCCCGCTAGGTAACCTAGATAGTCCAAGGGCCCGCTAGTTAACCTACATAGTCCAAGTGCCCGGTAGTTAACTTACATAGTTCAAGTGTCCGTAGGGAACATACAGAGTCCAAGTGCCCGCTAGGGAACCTACATTGTCCATGTGCCCGCTAGGCAATCTACATAGTCCACGGATCCGCTAGTTAATGTAGATAGTCCAAGTGCCGCTAGTTAATCTACATAGTTCAAGGGCCCGCTAGTTAACCTAAATAATCCAAGTACCCGCTAGTTAACCTAGATCGTCCAAGTGTCCGCTAATTAACCTACATAGTACAAGTGCCCGCTAGGGAACCTAGATAGTCCAAGTGTCCACTCTGGAACCTACATAGTCCAAGTGACTGCTAGGGAACCTACATAGTCCAAGTGCCCGCTCTGGAACATACATAGTCCAAGTGCCTGCCAGGGAATCTACATAGTCCAAGGGCCCGCTAGTTAATGTAGATAGTCCAAGTGCCGCTAGATAATCTACATAGTCCAAGGGCCCCCTAGTTAACCTACATACTCCAAGTACCCGCTAGTTAACCTAGATCGTCCAAGTGCCCACTATGTAACCTACATAGTCCAAGGGCCCGCTAGTTAACCTACATAGTCCAAGGGCCCGCTAGTTAACCTACATAGTCCAATGGCCCGCTAGTTAACCTACATAGTCCAAGTGCCCGCTAGGTAACCTACAAAGTCTAAGTGCCCGCTAAGTAATCTATATAGTCCAAATAACCGCTAGGGAGCCTACATAGTCCAAATGCCCGCTAGGTAACCTAGATAGTCTAAGGGCCCGCTGGTTAACCTACATAGTCCATGCCCGCTAGTTAACCTACATAGTCCAATGGCCCGCTAGTTAACCTAGATAGTCCAAGTGCCCGCTAGTTAACCTACATAAGCCAAGTGCCCGCGAGGTAACCTAGACATTTCAAGTGACCACTAGGTTACCTACATAGTCCAAGTGCCCGTTCGTTAACCTACATAGTCCAAGTGCCCGCTAAGTAACCTAGATGGTCCAAGGGCCTGCTAGTTAACCTACATAGTCCAAGTGCCGGGTAGTTAACTTACATAATTCAAGTGTCCGTAGGGAACATACAGAGTCCAAGTGCCCGCTAGGAAACCTACATTGTCCAAGTGCCCGCTAGGCAATCTACATAGTCCAAAGACCCGCTAGTTAATGTAGATAGTCCAAGTGCCGCTAGTTAATCTACATAGTCCAAGGGCCCGCTAGTTAACCTACATAGTCCAAGTACCCACTAGTTAACCTAGATCGTCCAAGTGCCCAGTATGTAACCTACATAGTCCAAGGGCCCTCTAGTTAACCTACATAGTCCAATGGCCCGCTAGTTAACCTAGATAGTCCAAGTGCCCGCTAGTTAACCTACATAGGCCAAGTGCCCGCGAGGTAACCTAGACATTTCAAGTGACCACTAGGTTACCTACATAGTCCAAGTTCCCGTTCGTTAACCTACATACTCCAATTGCCCGCTATGTAACCAATATAGTCCAAATGCCCGCTAGGGGCCCTAATAGTCCAAATGCCCGCTAGTTAACCTAGATAGACCAAGTGCCCGCTAGGGAACCTATCTAGTCCATGTACCCGCTAGGAAACATACATAGTCCAAGTGCCCACTAGGTAACATAGATAGTACAAGGGCCTTCTAGGCAACATACATAGTCCATGTGCCTGCTAGGTAACCTAGATAGTCCAAGTTCCCACTAGTTAACCGACATAGTCCAGGTTCCCCCTAGGTAACCTACATAGTCCAAGGGCCCGCTAGGTAACCTACATTGTCCTAGTGCCCCCTAGTTAACCTACATTCTCCAAGTGCCCGATAGGGAACCTACATAGTCCAAGTGCCCGCTAGGTAACCTACATAGTCCAAATGCCCTCTAGTTAACCTACATAGTCCAAGTGCCCGATAGGGAAATTACATAGTCGAAGGGCCCGCTAGGGAACCTACATAGTCCAAGTGCCCGTTCGGATACCTAGATAATACAAGTGCCCGGTATTTAACCTACATAGTCCAAGTGCCCGCTAGGTAACCTAGATAGTCCAAGGGCCCCCTAGTTAACCTACATAGTCCAAGTGCCCGGTAGTTAACTTACATAGTTCAAGTGTCGGTAGGGAACATACAGAGTCCAAGTGCCCGCTAGGAAACCTACATTGTCCAAGTGCCCGCTAGGCAATCTACATAGTCCAAGGACCCGCTAGTTAATGTAGATAGTCCAAGTGCCGCTAGTTAATCTACATAGTTCAAGGGCCCGCTAGTTAACCTAAATAATCCAAGTACCCGCTAGTTAACCTAGATCGTCCAAGTGCCCACTATGTAACCTACATAGTCCAAGGGCCCGCTAGTTAACCTACATAGTCCAAGGGCCCGCTAGATAACCTACATAGTCCAATGGCCCGCTAGTTAACCTAGATAGTCCAAGTGCCCGCTAGTTAACCTACATAGTCCAAGTGCCCGCTAGGTAACCTACAAAGTCTAAGTGCCCGCAAAGTAATATATATAGTCCAAATAACCGCTAGGGAGCCTACATAGTCCAAATGCCCGCTAGGTAACCTAGATAGTCTAAGGGCCTGCTAGGTAACCTACATAGTCCTAGTGCCCCCTAGTTAACCTACATTTTCCAAGTGCCCGATAGCGAACCTGCATAGTCCAAGTGCCCGCTAGGTAACCTACATAGTCCAAATGCCCTCTAGTTAACCTACATAGTCCAAGTGCCCGATAGGGAACCTACATAATCCAAGTGCCCGCTAGTTGACCTACATAGTCCAAGTGCCCGCTAGGTAACCCAGATAATCCTAGTGCCCTCTAGGGAACCTTCATAGTCCAAGTACCCGCTAGGAAACGTAGATAGTCCAAGTGCCCGCCTGGTAACCTACATAGTCCAAATGCCCTCTAGTTAACCTACATAGTCCACGTGCCCTATAGGGAACCTACATAATCCAAGTGCCCGCTAGTTGACCTACATAGTCCAATTGCCCGCTAGGGAACTTACATAGTCCAAGGGCCCGCTAGGGAACCTATATAGTCCAAGTGCCCGTTAGTTAACCAAGATAGTCCAAGTGCCCGCTAGGTAACCTAGATAGTCCAACAGCCCGGTAGGTAACCTACATACTCCAAGTACCCGCTAGGTAACGTAGATAGTTCAAGTGCCAGCTAGGTAACCTAGATAGTCCAAGTGCCCTATAGTGAACCTACATAATCCAAGTGCCCGCTAGGCAACCTACATAGTCCAAGTGCCCGTTAGTTAACCTAGATAGTCAAAGTGCCTGCTAGGTAACTTAGATAGTCCAAGTGTCTGCTAGGTAACCTATATAGTCCAAGTGCCCTCTAGGTAACCTAAATAGTCCAAATGCACGCTATGGAAACTTCATAGTCCAAGTGCCAGCTAATTAACCTAGATCGTCCAAGTGCCCGTTCGTTAACCTACATAGTCCAAGTGCCCGCTAGGTAAACAATATAGTCCAAATGCCCGCTAGGGGCCCTAATAGTCCAAATGCCCGCTAGTTAACCTAGATAGTCCAAGTGCTCGCTAGTTAACCTAGATAGTCCAAGTGCCCGCTAGTTAACCTAGATAGTCCAAGTACCCGCTAGGAAACGTACATAGTCCAAGTGCCCGCTAGGGAACGTACATAGTCCAAGTGCCCGCTAGGTAACCTAGATAGTCCAAGTGCAAACTAGTTAACCTACATAGTCCAGGTTCCCCCTAGGTAACCTAGATAGTCCAAGGGCCCGCTAGGTAACCTAAATGGTCCAAATGCCCGATAGGGAACTTATATAGTCCAAGTGACCGCTAGGTAACCTACATAGTCCAAGTTCCCGCTAGGTAACCTACATAGTCCAAATGCCCGCTAGTGAACCTACATAGTCCATGTGCCCGATAGGGAACCTACATAATCCAAGTGCCCGCTAGGGAACCTACATAGTCCAAGTGCCCGTTAGTTAACCTAGATAGTCCAAATGCCCGCTAGGGAACCCACATAGTCCAAGTGCTCGCTAGGGAACCTACATAGTCCATGGGCCCGCTAGGGAACCTACATAGTCCAAATGCCCGTTAGTTAACCTAGATAGTCCCAGTGCCCCCTTGGTAACTTAGATAGTCCAACAGCCCGCTAGGTAACCTACATACTCCAAGAACCCGCTATAACGTAGATAGTTCAAGTGCCAGCTAGGTAACCAAGGTAGTTCTTGTGCCCGTTACCTAACCTAGATAGTCCAATTGCCCGCTATGCAACATACATAGTCCAAGTGCCCGTTCGTTAACCTAGAAGTCCAAGTGCCCGCTAGGTAACCTAGACTCTCCAAGTGCCCGCTAGGTTACATACATAGTCCAAATGCCCGTTCGGTAACCTAGATAATGCAAGTGACTGGTAGTTAACCTACATAGTCCAAGTGCCCGCTAAGTAACCTAGATGGTCCAAGGGCCCGCTAGTTAACCTACATAGTCCAAGTGCCCGGTAGTTAACTTACATAATTCAAGTGTCCGTAGGGAACATACAGAGTCCAAGTGCCCGCTAGGGAACCTACATTGTCCAAGTGCCCGCTAGGCAATCTACATAGTCCAAAGACCCGCTAGTTAATGTAGATAGTCCAAGTGCCGCTAGTTAATCTACATAGTCCAAGGGCCCCCTAGTTAACCTACATAGTCCAAGTACCCGCTAGTTAACCTAGATCGTCCAAGTGCCCAGTATGTAACCTACATAGTCCAAGGGCCCGCTAGTTAACCTACATAGTCCAATGGCCCGCTAGTTAACCTAGATAGTTCAAGTGCCCGCTAGTTAACCTACATAGGCCAAGTGCCCGCGAGGTAACCTAGACATTTCAAGTGACCACTAGGTTACCTACATAGTCCAAGTGCCCGTTCGTTAACCTACATAGTCCAAGTGCCCGCTAGGTAACCAATAAAGTCCAAATGTCCGCTAGGGGCCCTAATAGTCCAAATGCCCGCTAGTTAACCTAGATAGACCAAGTGCCCGCTAGGGAACCTATCTAGTCCAAGTACCCGCTAGGAAACATACATAGTCCAAGTGCCCACTAGGTAACGTAGATAGTACAAGGGCCTTCTAGGCAACTTACATAGTCCATGTGCCTGCTAGGTAACCTAGATAGTCCAAGTTCCCACTAGTTAACCTACATAGTCCAGGTTCCCCCTAGGTAACCTACATAGTCCAAGGGCCCGCTAGGTAACCTACATTGTCCTAGTGCCCCCTAGTTAACCTACATTCTCCAAGTGCCCAATAGGGAACCTACATATTCCAAGTGCCCGCTAGGTAACCTACATAGTCCAAATGCCCTCTAGTTAACCTACATAGTCCAAGTGCCCGATAGGGAAATTACATAGTCGAAGGGCCCGCTAGGGAACCTACATAGTCCAAGTGCCCGTTAGTTAACCTAGATAGTCCAAGTGCCCGCTAGGTAACCTAGATATTCCAACAGCCCGGTAGGTAACCTACACACTCCAAGTACCTGCTAGTTAACCTAGATAGTCCAAGTGCCCGCTAGTTAACCTAGATAGACCACTGCCCGCTAGGGAACCTATCTAGTCCAAGTACCCGCTAGGAAACGTACATAGTCCAAGTGCCCGCTAGGTAACGTACATAGTCCATGTGCCCACTAGGTAACGTAGATAGTCCATGCCCGCTAGGGAACGTACATAATCCAAATGCCCGCTAGGGAACCCATATAGTCCAAGTGCTCGCTAGGGAAACTACTTAGTCCATGGGACCGCTAGGGAACCTACATAGTCCAAGTGCCCGTTAGTTAACCTAGATAGTCCCAGTGCCTGCTTGGTAACTTCGATAGTCCAACAGCCCGCTAGGTAACCTACATACTCCAAGAACCCGCTATAATGTAGATAGTTCAAGTGCCAGCTAGGTAACCTAGATAGTTCTTGTGCCCGTTACCTAACCTAGATAGTCCAATTGCCCGCTATGCAACATACATAGTCCAAGTGCCCGTTCGTTAACCTAGAAGTCCAAGTGCCCCCTAGGTAACCGAGACTCTCCAAGTGCCCGCTAGGTTACCTACATAGTCCAAATGCCCGTTCGGTAACCTAGAAAATGCAAGTGCCCGGTATTTAACCTACATTGTCCAAGTGCCCGCTAGGTAACCTAGATAGTCCAAGGGCCCGCTAGTTAAGCTACATAGTCCAAGTGCCCGGTAGTTAACTTACATAGTTCAAGTGTCCGTAGGGAACATACAGAGTCCAAGTGCCCGCTAGGGAACCTACATTGTCCATGTGCCCGCTAGGCAATCTACATAGTCCACGGATCCGCTAGTTAATGTAGATAGTCCAAGTGCCGCTAGTTAATCTACATAGTTCAAGGGCCCGCTAGTTAACCTAAATAATCCAAGTACCCGCTAGTTAACCTAGATCGTCCAAGTGTCCGCTAATTAACCTACATAGTACAAGTGCCCGCTAGGGAACCTAGATAGTCCAAGTGCCCACTCTGGAACCTACATAGTCCAAGTGACTGCTAGGGAACCTACATAGTCCAAGTGCCCGCTCTGGAACATACATAGTCCAAGTGCCTGCCAGGGAATCTACATAGTCCAAGGGCCCGCTAGTTAATGTAGATAGTCCAAGTGCCGCTAGATAATCTACATAGTCCAAGGGCCCCCTAGTTAACCTACATACTCCAAGTACCCGCTAGTTAACCTATATCGTCCAAGTGCCCACTATGTAACCTACATAGTCCAAGGGCCCGCTAGTTAACCTACATAGTCCAAGGGCCCGCTAGTTAACCTACATAGTCCAATGGCCCGCTAGTTAACCTACATAGTCCAAGTGCCCGCTAGGTAACCTACAAAGTCTAAGTGCCCGCTAAGTAATCTATATAGTCCAAATAACCGCTAGGGAGCCTACATAGTCCAAATGCCCGCTAGGTAACCTAGATAGTCTAAGGGCCCGCTAGGTTAACCTACATAGTCCATGCCCGCTAGTTAACCTACATAGTCCAATGGCCCGCTAGTTAACCTAGATAGTCCAAGTGCCCGCTAGTTAACCTACATAAGCCAAGTGCCCGCGAGGTAACCTAGACATTTCAAGTGACCACTAGGTTACCTACATAGTCCAAGTGCCCGTTCGTTAACCTACATAGTCCAAGTGCCCGCTAGGTAACCAATATAGTCCAAATGCCCGCTAGGGGCCTTAATAGTCCAAATGCCCGCTAGTTAACCTAGATAGACCAAGTGCCCGCTAGTTAACCTAGATAGACCAAGTGCCCGCTAGGGAACCTATCTAGTCCAAGTACCCGCTAGGAAACATACATAGTCCAAGTGCCCGCTAGGTAACGTAGATAGTCCAAGGGCCTGCTAGGGAACATACATAGTCCATGTGCCTGCTAGGTAACCTAGATAGTCCATGTTCCCACTAGTTAACCTACATAGTCCAGGTTCCCCCTAGGTAACCTAGATAGTCCAAGGGCCCGCTAGGTAACCTACATTGTCCTAGTGCCCCCTAGTTAACCTACATTCTCCAAGTGCCCGATAGGGAACCTACATAGTCCAAGTGCCCGCTAGGTAACCTACATAGTCCAAATGCCCTCTAGTTAACCTACATAGTCCAAGTGCCCGATAGGGAAATTACATAGTCCAAGGGCCCGCTAGGGAACCTACATAGTCCAAGTGCCCGTTAGTTAACCTAGATAGTCCAAGTGCCCGCTAGGTAACCTAGATATTCCAACAGCCCGGTAGGTAACCTACATACTCCAAGTACCCGCTAGTTAACCTAGATAGTCCAAGTGCCTGCTAGTTAACCTAGATAGACCTAGTGCCCGCTAGGGAACCTATCTAGTCCAAGTACCCGCTAGGAAACGTACATAGTCCAAGTGCCCGCTAGGTAACGTACATAGTCCAAGTGCCCACTAGGTAACGTAGATAATCCATGCCCGCTAGGGAACGTACATAGTCCAAATGCCCACTAGGGAACCCATATAGTCCAAGTGCTCGCTAGGGAAACTACATAGTCCATGGGACCGCTAGGGAACCTACATAGTCCAAGTGCCCGTTAGTTAACCTAGATAGTCCCAGTGCCTGCTTGGTAACTTAGATAGTCCAACAGCCCGCTAGGTAACCTACATACTCCAAGAACCCGCTATAACGTAGATAGTTCAAGTGCCAGCTAGGTAACCAGGATAGTTCTTTTGCCCGTTACCTAACCTAGATAGTCCAATTGCCCGCTATGCAACATACATAGTCCAAGTGCCCGTTCGTTAACCTAGAAGTCCAAGTGCCCCCTAGGTAACCGAGACTCTCCAAGTGCCCGCTAGGTTACCTACATAGTCCAAATGCCCGTTCGGTAACCTAGATAATGCAAGTGCCCGGTATTTAACCTACATAGTCCAAGTGCCCGCTAGGTAACCTAGATATTCCAAGGGCCCGCTAGTTAACCTACATAGTCCAAGTGCCCGGTAGTTAACTTACATAGTTCAAGTGTCCGTAGGGAACATACAGAGTCCAAGTGCCCGCTAGGGAACCTACATTGTCCATGTGCCCGCTAGGCAATCTACATAGTCCAAGGACCCGCTAGTTAATGTAGATAGTCCAAGTGCCGCTAGTTAATCTACATAGTTCAAGGGCCCGCTAGTTAACCTAAATAATCCAAGTACCCGCTAGTTAACCTAGATCGTCCAAGTGTCCGCTAATTAACCTACATAGTACAAGTGCCCGCTAGGGAACCTAGATAATCCAAGTGCCCACTCTGGGCCCTACATAGTCCAAGTGACTGCTAGGGAAACTACAGAGTCCAAGTGCCCGCTCTGGAACATACATAGTCCAAGTGCCTGCCAGGGAATCTACATAGTCCAAGGGCCCGCTAGTTCATGTAGATAGTCCAAGTGCCGCTAGTTAATCTACTTAGTCCAAGGGCCCGCTAGTTAACCTACATAGTCCAAGTACCCGCTAGTTAACCTAGATCGTCCAAGTGCCCACTATGTAACCTACATAGTCAAAGGGCCCGCTAGTTAACCTAGATAGTCCAATGGCCCGCTAGTTAACCTAGATAATCCAAGTGCCCGCTAGTTAACCTACATAGTCCAAGTGCCCGCTAGGTAACCTACAAAGTCTAAGTGCCCGCTAAGTAATCTATATTGTCCAAATAACCGCTAGGGAGCCTACATAGTCCAAATGCCTGCTAGGTAACCTAGATAGTCTAAGGGCCCGCTAGGTAACCTACATAGTCCTAGTGCCCCCTAGTTAACCTACATTTTCCAAGTGCCCGCTAGGTAACCTACATAGTCCAAATGCCCTCTAGTTAACCTACATCGTCCAAGTGCCCGATAGGGAACCTACATAATCCAAGTGCCCGCTAGTTGACCTACATAGTCCAAGCGCCCGCTAGGTAACCCAGATAATCCTAGTGCCCGCTAGGGAACCTTCATAGTCCAAGTACCCGCTAGGTAACCTACATAGTCCAAATGCCCTCTAGTTAACCTACATAGTCCAAGTGCCCGATAGGGAACCTACATAATCCAAGTGCCCGCTAGGTGACCTACATAGTCCAAGTGCCCGCTAGGGAACTTACATAGTCCAAGGGCCCGCTAGGGAACCTACATAGTCCAAGTGCCCGTTAGTTAACCTAGATTGTCCAAGTGCCCGCTAGGTAACCTAGATAGTCCAACAGCCCGGTAGGCAACCTACATTCTCCAAGTACCCGCTAGGTAACGTAGATAGTTCAAGTGCCAGCTAGGTAACCTAGATAGTCCAAGTGCCCTATAGTGAACCTACATAATCCAAGTGCCCGCTAGGCAACCTACATAGTCCAAGTGCCCGTTAGTTAACATAGATAGTCAAAGTGCCTGCTAGGTAAACTAGATAGTCCAAGTGTCTGCTAGGTAACCTATATAGTCCAATTGCCCGCTAGGTAACCTAAATAGTCCAAATGCCTGCTATGGAAACTACATAGTCCAAGTGCCAGCTAGTTAACCTAGATAGTCCAAGTGCCCGTTCGTTAACCTACATAGTCCAAGTGCCCGCTAGGTAACCAATATAGTCCAAATGCCCGCTAGGTGCCCTAATAGTCCAAATGCCCGCTAGTTAACCTAGATAGTCCAAGTGCTCGCTAGTTAACCTAGATAGACCATGTGCCCGCTAGGGAACGTATCTAGTCCAAGTACCCGCTAGGAAGCGTACATAGTCCAAGTTCCCGCTAGGTAACGTAGATAGTCCAAGTACCCGCTAGGGAACGTACATAGTCCAAGGGCCCGCTAGGTAACATAGATAGTCCTAGTGCCCACTAGTTAACCTACATAGTCCAGGTTCCCCCTAGGTAACCTAGATAGTCCAAGGGCCCGCTAGGTAGCCTACATAGTCCAAATGCCCGATAGGGAACCTATATAGTCCAAGTTCCCGCTAGATAACCTACATAGTCCAAGAGCCCCATAGGTAACCTACATAGTCCAAATGCCCGCTAGTTAACCTACATAGTCCAAGTGCCCGATAGGGAATTTACATAATCCAAGTGCCCGCTATGGAACCTACATAGTCCAAGTGCCCGTTAGTTAACCTAGATAGTCCAAGTGCCCGCTAGTTGACCTACATAGTCCAAGTGCTCGCTAGGGAACCTACATAGTCCATGGGCCCGCTTGGGAACCTAAATAATCCAAGTGCCCGTTAGTTAACCTAGATAGTCCCAGTGCCCGCTTGGTAACTTAGATAGTCCAACAGCCCGCTAGGTAACCTACATACTCCAAGAACCCGCTATAACGTAGATATTTCAAGTGCCAGCTAGGTAACCAAGGCAGTTCTTGTGCCCTTACCTAACCTAGATAGTCCAATTGCCCGCTATGCAACATACATAGTCCAAGGGCCCGTTCGTTAACCTGGAAGTCCAAGTGCCCGCTAGGTAACCTAGACTCTCCAAGTGCCCGCTAGGTTACCTACATAGTCCAAATGCCCGTTCGGTAACCTAGATAATGCAAGTGACCGGTAGTTAACCTACATAGTCAAAGTGCCCGCTAAGTAACCTAGATAGTCCAAGGGCCCGCTAGTTAACCTACATAGTCCAAGTGCCCGGTAGTTAACTTACATAGTTCAAGTGTCCGTAGGGAACATATAGAGTCCAAGTGCCCGCTAGGGAATCTACATAGTCCAAGGGCCCGCTAGTTAATATAGATAGTCCAAGTGCTGCTAGTTAATCTACATAGTCAAGGGCCCGCTAGTTAACCTACATAGTCCAAGTACCCGCTAGTTAACCTAGATTGTCCAAGTGCCCACTATGTAACCTACATAGTCCAAGGGCCCGCTAGTTAACCTACATAGTCCAAGGGCCCGGTAGTTAACCTCCATAGTCCAATGTCCCGCTAGTTAACCTAGATAGTCCAAGTGCCCGCTAGTTAACCTACATAGGCCAAGTGCCCGCGAGGTAACCTAGACATTTCAAGTGACCACTAGGTTACCTACATAGTCCAAGTGCCCGTTCGTTAACCTACATAGTCCAAGTGCCCGCTAGGTAACCAATATAGTCCAAATGCCCGCTAGGGGCCCTAATAGTCCAAATGCCCGCTAGTTAACCTAGATAGTCCAAGTGCCCGCTAGTTAACCTAGATAGACCAAGTGCCCGCTAGGGAACCTATCTAGTCCAAGTACCCGCTAGGAAACATACATAGTCCAAGTGCCCGCTAGGTAACGTAGATAGTCCAAGGGCCTGCTAGGTAACGTACATAGTCCATGTGCCTGCTAGGTAACCTAGATAGTCCAAGTTCCCACTAGTCAACCTACATAGTCCAGGTTCCCCCTAGGTAACCTAGACAGTCCAAGGGCCCGCTAGGTAACCTACAAAGTCTAAGTGCCCGCTAAGTAATCTATAGATTCCAAATAACCGCTAGGGAGCCTACATAGTCCAATTGCCCGCTAGGTAACCTAGATAGTCTCAGGGCCCGCTAGGTAACCTACATAGTCCTAGTGCCCCCTAGTTAACCTACATTTTCCAAGTGCCCGTTAGCGAACCTACATAGTCCAAGTGCCTCCTAGGTAACCTACATAGTCCAAATGCCCTCTAGTTAACCTACATAGTCCAAGTGCCCGCTAGGGAACCTACATAATCAAAGTGCCCGCTAGTTGACATACATAGTCCAAGTGCCCACTAGGTAACCCAGATAATCCTAGTGCCCGCTAGGGATCCTTCATAGTCCAAGTACCCGCTAGGTAACGTAGATATTTCAAGTGCCAGCTGGTAACCTAGATAGTCCACGTGCCCGCGAGGTAACCTACACAGTCCAAATGCCCTCTAGTTAACCTACATAGTCCAAGTGCCCGCTAGTTAACCCAGATAATCCTAGTGCCCGCTAGGGAACCTTCATAGTCCAAGTACCCGCTAGGTAACGTAGATAGTTCAAGTGCCAGCTAGGTAACCTAGATAGTCCAAGTGCCCGCTACGGAACCTACACAGTCCAAATGCCCGCTAGTTGACCTACATAGTCCAAGTGCTCGCTAGGGAACCTACGTAGTCCATGGGCCCGCTTGGGAACCTAAATAGTCCAAGTGCCCGTTAGTTAACCTAGATAGTCCCAGTGCCCGCTTGGTAACTTAGATAGTCCAACAGCCCGCTAGGTAACCTACATACTCCAAGAACCCACTATAACGTAGATATGTCAAGTGCCAGCTAGGTAACCAAGGCAGTTCTTGTGCCCTTATATAACCTAGATAGTCCAATTGCCCGCTATGCAACATACATAGTCCAAGGGCCCGTTCGTTAACCTAGAAGTCCAAGTGCCCGCTAGGTAACCTAGACTCTCCAAGTGCCCGCTAGGTTACCTACATAGTCCAAATGCCCGTTCGGTAACCTAGATAATGCAAGTGACCGGTAGTTAACCTACATAGTCAAAGTGCCCGCTAAGTAACCTAGATAGTCCAAGGGCCCGCTAGTTAACCTACATAGTCCAAGTGCCCGGGAGTTAACTTACATAGTTCAAGTGTCCGTAGGGAACATACAGAGTCCAAGTGCCCGCTAGGGAATCTACATAGTCCAAGGGCCCGCTAGTTAATGTAGATAGTCCAAGTGCTGCTAGTTAATCTACATAGTCAAGGGCCCGCTAGTTAACCTACATAGTCCAAGTACCCGCTAGTTAACCTAGATCGTCCAAGTGCCCACTATGTAACCTACATAGTCCAAGGGCCCGCTAGTTAACCTACATAGTCCAACGGCCCGGTTGTTAACCTCCATAGTCCAATGTCCCGCTAGTTAACCTACATAGTCCAAGTGCCCGCTAGTTAACCTACATAGGCCAAGTGCCCGCGAGGTAACCTAGACATTTCAAGTGACCACTAGGTTACCTACATAGTCCAAGTGCCTGCTAGGTAACCTAGATAGTCCAATTTCCCACTAGTCAACCTACATAGTCCAGGTTCCCCCTAGGTAACCTAGATAGTCCAAGGGCCCGCTAGGTAACCTACAAAGTCTAAGTGCCCGCTAAGTAATCTATAGAGTCCAAATAACCGCTAGGGAGCCTACATAGTCCAAATGCCCGCTAGGTAACCTAGATAGTCTAAGGGCCCGCTAGGTAACCTACATAGTCCTAGTGCCACCCAGTTAACCTAAATTTTCCAAGTGCCCGATAGCGAACCTACATAGTCCAAATGCCCCCTAGGTAACCTACATAGTCCAAATGCCCTCTAGTTAACCTACATAGTCCAAGTGCCCGCTAGGGAACCTACATAATCCAAGTGCCCGCTAGTTGACCTACATAGTCCAAGTGCCCGCTAGGTAACCCAGATAATCCTAGTGCCCGCTAGGGATCCTTCATAGTCCAAGTACCCGCTAGGTAACGTAGATAGTTCAAGGGCCAGCTAGGTAACCTAGATAGTCCAAGTGCCCGCTAGGTAACCTACACAGTCCAAATGCCCTCTCGTTAACCTACATAGTCCAAGTGCCCGCTAGGTAACCCAGATAATCCTAGTGCCCGCTAGGGAACCTTCATAGTCCAAGTACCCGCTAGGTAACGTAGATAGTTCAAGTGCCAGCTAGGTAACCTAGATAGTCCAAGTGCCCGCTAGGTAACCTACATAGTCCAAATGCCCTCTAGTTAACCTACATACTCCATGTGCCCGATAGGGAACCTACATAATCCAAGTGCCCGCTAGTTGACCTACATAGTCCAAGTGCCCGCTAGGGAAATTACATAGTCCAAGTGCCCGCTAGGTAACCTAGATAGTCCAACAGCCCGGTTGGTACCTACATACTCCAAGTACCCGCTAGGTAACGTAGATAGTTCAAGTGCCAGCTAGGTAACCTAGATTGTCCAAGTGCCCGATAGTGAACGTACATAATCCAAGTGCCCGCTAGGGAACCTGCATAGTCCAAGTGCCCGTTAGTCAACCTAGATAGTCAAAGTGCCTGCTAGGTAACCTAGATAGTCCAAGTGTCCGCTAGGTAACCTATATAGTCCAAGTGCATGCTAGGTAACCCAAATAGTCCAAATGCCCGCTAGGGAAACTACATAGTCCAATTGCCACCTAGTTAACCTAGATAGTCCAAGTGCTCACTAGGTAACGTAGAGAGTCCAAGTGCCCGCTATGTAACGTACATAGTCCAAGTGCTCACTAGGTAACGTAGAGAGTCCAAGTGCCCGCTAGGGAACATACATAGTCCAAGTGCCCGCTAGGTAACCTAGATAGTCCAAGTGGCCACTAGTTAACGTACATAGTCCAGGTTCCCCCTAGGTAACCTAGATAGTCCAAGGGCCCGCTAGGTAACCTACATAGTCCAAATGCCCGATAGGGAACATATACAGTCCAAATGCCCACTAGTTAACCTACATAGTCCATGTGCCCGATAGGGAACCTACATAATCCAAGTGCCCGCTAGGGAACCTGCATAGTCCAAGTGCCCGTTAGTTAACCTAGATAGTCCAAATGCCCGCTAGGGAACCCACATAGTCCAAGTGCTCGCTAGGGAACCTACATAGTCCATGGACCCGCTAGGGAACCTACATATTCCAAGTGCCCGTTAGTTAACCTAGATAGTCCCAATGCCCACTTGGTAACTTAGATAGTCCTACAGCCCGCTAGGTAACCTACATACTCCAAGAACCCGCTACAACGTAGATATTTCAAGTGCCAGCTAGGTAACCAAGGTAGTTCTTGTGCCCGTTACCTAACCTAGATAGTCCAAGGGCCCGCTAGTTAATGTAGATAGTCCAAGTGCTGCTATTTAATCTACATAGTCCAAGGGCCCACTTGTTAACCTACATAGTCCAAGGGCCCGCTAGTTATCCTACATAGTCCAATGGCCCGCTAGTTAACCTAGATAGTCCAAGGGCCCGCGAGGTAACCTAGACATTTCAAGTGACCACTAGGTTACCTACATAGTCCAAGTGCCCGTTCGTTAACCTACATAGTCCAAGTGCCCGCTAGGTAACCAATATAGTCCAAATGCCCACTAGGGGCCCTAATAGTCCATATGCCCGCTAGTTAACCTAGATAGTCCCAAGTGCCCGCTAGTTAACCGAGATAGACCAAGTGCCCGCTAGGGTACCTACCTAGTCCACGTGCCCCATAGGGAACCTACATTGTCCTAGTGCCCCCTAGTTAACCTACATTCTCCAAGTGCCCGATAGGGAACCTACATAGTCAATGTGCCCGCTAGGTAACCTACATGGTCCCAATGCCCGCTAGTTAACCTACATAGTCCAAGTGCCCGCTAGGTAACCTAGATAGTCCAACAGCCCGGTAGGTAACCTACATACTCCAAGTACTCGCTAGGTAACGTAGATAGTTCAAGTGCCTGCTAGGTAACCTAGATAGTCCAAGTGCCCGCTAGGTAACCTACAAAGTCTAAGTGCCCGCTAAGTAATCTATATAGTCCAAATAACTGCTAGGGAGCTTACATAGTCCAAATGCCCGCCTGGTAACCTACATAGTCTAAGGGCCCGCTAGGTAACCTACATAGTCCAAATGTCCTCTAGTTAACCTACATAGTCCAAGTGCCCGATAGGGAACCTACACAGTCCAAATGCCCTCTAGTTGACCTACATAGTCCAAGTGCCCGCTAGGTAACCCAGATAATCCTAGTGCCCGCTAGGGAACCTTCATTATCCAAGTACCCGCTAGGTAACCTAGATAGTCCAAGTGCCCGCTAGGTAACCTACATAGTCCAATTGTCCTCTAGTTAACCTACATAGTCCAAGTGCCCGATAGGGAACCTACATAATCCAAGTGCCCGCTAGTTGACCTATATAGTCCAAGTGCCCGCTAGGGAAATTACATAGTCCAAGGGCCCACTAGGGAACCTACATAGTCCAAGTGCTCGTTAGTTAACCTAGATAGTCCAAGTGCCCGCTAGGTAACCTAGATAGTCCAAAAGCCCGGTTGGTAACCTACATACTCCAAGTACCCGCTAGGTAACGTAGATAGTTCAAGTGCCAGCTAGGTAACCTAGATAGTCCAAGTGCCCGATAGTGAACCTACATAATCCAAGTGCCCGCTAGGCCACCTACATAGTCCAAGTGCCCGTTAGTTAACCTATATAGTCCAAGTGCATGCTAGGTAACCTAAATAGTCCAAATGCCCGCTAGGGAAACTACATAGTCCAAGTGCCAGCTAGTTAACCTAGATAGTCCAATGCCCGTTCGTTAACCTACATAGTCCAAGTGCCCGCTAGGAAACGTGCATAGTCCAAGTGCCCGCTAGGTAACGTACATAGTCCAAGTGCCCACTAGGTAACGTAGAGAGTCCAAGTGCCCGCTAGGGAACGTACATAGTCCAAGTTCCCGCTAGGTAACCTAGATAGTCCAAGTGCCCACTAGTTAACCTACATAGTCCAGGTTCCCCCTAGGTAACGTAGATAGTTCTAGGGCCCGCTAGGTAACCTACATAGTCCAAATGCCCGCTAGGGAACCCACATAGTCCAAGTGCTCGCTAGGGAACCTACATAGTCCATGAGCCCGCTAGGGAACCTACATAGTCCAAGTGCCCGTTAGTTAACCTAGATAGTCCCAGTGCCCGCTTGGTAACTTAGATAGCCCAACAGCCCGCTAGGTAACCTACATACTCCAAGAACCCGCTATAACGTAGATAGTTCAAGTGCCAGCTAGGTAACCTAGATAGTTCTTGTGCCCGTTACCTAACCTAGATAGTCCAATTGCCCGCTATGCAACATACATAGTCCAAGTGCCCGTTCGTTAACCTAGAAGTCCAAGTGCCCGCTAGGAAACCTAGACTCTCCAAGTGCCCGCTAGGTTACCTACATAGTCCAAATGCCCGTTCGGTAACCTAGATAATGCAAGTGCCCGGTATTTAACCTACATAGTCCAAGTGCCCGCCAGGTAACCTAGATAGTCCAAGGGCCCGATAGTTAACCTACATAGTCCAAGCGCCCGGTAGTTAACTTACATAGTTCAAGTGTCCGTAGGGAACATACAGAGTCCAAGTGTCCGCTAGGGAACCTACATTGTCCAAGTGCCCGCTAGGCAATCTACATAGTCCAAGGAACCGCTAGTTAATGTAGATAGTCCAAGTGGCGCTAGTTAATCTACAAAGTTCAAGGGCCCGCTAGTTAACCTAAATAATCCAAGTACCCGCTAGTTAACCTAGATCGTCCAAGTGTCCGCTAATTAACCTACATGGTACAAGTGCCCGCTAGGGAACCTAGATAGTCCAAGTACCCGCTCTTGAACCTACATAGTCCAAGTGACTGCTAGGGAACTTACATAGTCCAAGTGCCCGCTCTGGAACATACATAGTCCAAGTGCCTGCCAGGGAATCTACATAGTCCAAGGGCCCGCTAGTTAATGTGGATAGTCCAAGTGCCGCTAGTTAATCTACATAGTCCAAGGGCCCGCTAGTTAACCTACATAGTCCAAGTACCCGCTAGTTAACCTAGATCGTCCAAGTGCCCACTATGTAACCTACATAGTCCAAGGGACCGCAAGATAACCTACATAGTCCAAGGGCCCGCTAGTTAACCTACATAGTCCAATGGCCCGCTAGTTAACCTAGATAGTCCAAGTGCCCGCTAGTTAACCTACATAGTCCAAGTGCCCGCTAAGTAACCTAGACTTTTCAAGTGACCACTAGGTTACCTACATAGTCCAAGTGCCCGTTCGTTAACCTACATAGTCCAAGTGCCCGCTAGGTAACCAATATAGTCCAAATGCCCGCTAGGGGCCCTAATAGTCCAAGAGCCCGCTAGGTAACCTACATGCTCTAAGAACCCGCTATAACGTAGATAGTTCAAGTGCCAGCTATGTAACCTAGATAGTTCTTGTGCCCGTTACCTAACCTAGATAGTCCAAATGCCCGCTATGCAACATACATAGTCCCAGTGCCCGCTCGTTAACCTAGAAGTCCAAGTGCCTGGTAGGTAACCTAGACTCTCCAAGTGCCCGCTAGGTTACCTACATAGTCCAAATGCCCGTTCGGTAACCTAGATAATGCAAGTGACCGGTAGTTAACCTACATAGTCGAAGTGCCCTCTAGGTAACCTACATAGTCCAAAGGCCCGCTAGTTAACCTACATAGTCCAAGTGCCCGGTAGTTAACTTACATAGTTCAAGTGTCCATAGGGAACATACAGAGTCTAAGTGCCCGCTAGGGAACCTACATAGTCCAAGTGCCCGCTAGGCAATCTACATAGTCCAAGGACCCGTTAGTTAATGTAGATAGTCCAAGAGCCGCTAGTTAATCTACGTAGTTGAAGGGCCCGCCAGTTAACCTACATAATCCAAGTACCCGCTAGTTAACCTAGATCGTCCAAGTGTCCGCTAATTAACCTACATAGTACAAGTGCCCGCTAGGGAACCTAGATAGTCCAAGTGCCCGCTCTGGAACCTACATAGTCCAAGTGACTGCTAGGGAACCTACATAGTCCATGTGCCCGCTCTGGAACATACATAGTCCAAGTGCCTGCCAGGGAATCTACATAGTGCAAGGGCCCGCTAGTTAATGTAGATAGTCCAAGTGCCGCTAGTTAATCTACATAGTCCAAGGTCCCGCTAGTTAACCTACATGGTCCAAGTACCGGCTAGTTAACCTAGATCGTCCAAGTGCCCACTATGTAACCAACATAGTCCAAGGGCCCGTAGGTTAACCTACATAGTCCAAGGGCCCGCTAGATAACCTACATAGTCCAATGGCCCGATAGTTAACCTAGATAGCCCAAGTGCCCGCTAGTTAACCTACATAGGCCAAGTGCCCGCGAGGTAACCTAGACATTTCAAGTGACCACTAGGTTACCTATAATAGTCCAAGTACCCGATCATTAACTTACATAGTCCAAGTGCCCGCTAGTAACCAATATAGTCCAAATGCCCGCTGGGGGCCCTAATAGTCCAAATGTCCGCTAGTTAACCTAGATAGTCCAAGTGCCCGCTAGTTAACCTAGATAGACCAAGTGCCCGCCAGGGAACCTATCTAGTCCAAGTACCCGCTAGGAAACATACATAGTCCAAGTGCCCGCTACGTAACGTACATAGTCTAAATGCCCGCTAGGTAACGTAGATAGTCCAAGGGCCTTCTAGGGAACGTACATAGTCCACGTGCCTGCTAGGTAACCTAGATTGTCGAAGTGCCCACTAGTTAACCTACATAATCCAGGTTCCCCCTAGGTAACCTAGATAGTCCAAGGGCCAGCTAGGTAACCTACATTGTCCTAGTGCCCCCTAGTTAACCTACATTCTCCAAGTGCCTGATAGGGAACCTACACAGTCAAAGTGCCCGCTAGGTAACCTACATGGTCCAAATGCCCGCTAGTTAACCTACATAGTCCAAGTGCCCGATACGGAACCTACATAGTCCAACTGCCCGCTAGGGAACCTACATAGTCCAAGTGCCTGCTAGGGAACCTACATAGTCGGAGTGCCCGCTCTGGAACATACATAGTCCAAGTGCCCGCTTAGTTAACGTAGATAGTTCAAGTTCTGCTAGTTAATCTACATAGTCCAAGGGCCCGCTAGTTAACCTACATAGTCCAATGGCCCGCTAGTTAACCTAGATAGTCCAAGTGCCCGCTAGTTAACCTAGATAGCCCAAATGCCCGCTAGTTAACCTACATAGTCCAAGTGCCCGTTAGTTAGCCTAGATAGTCCAAGTGCCCGCTAGGTAACCTAGATAGTCCAACAGCCCGGTAGGTAACCTACATACTCCAAGTACCCGCTAGGTAACCTACAAAGTCTAAGTGCCCGCTAAGTAATCTATATAGTCCAAATAACCGCTAGGGAGCCTACAGAGTCCAAATGCCCGCTAGGTAACCTAGATAGTCTATGGGCCCGCTAGGCAACCTACATAGTCTTAGTGCCCCCTAGTTAACCTACATTTTCCAAGTGCCCGATAGCGAACCTACATAGTCCAAGTGCCCGCTAGGTAACCTACATAGTCCAAATGCCCTCTAGTTAACCTACATAGTCCAAGTGCCCGATAGGGAACCTACATATTCCATGTGCCAGCTAGTTGACCTACATAGTCCAAGTCCCCGCTAGGTAACCCAGATAATCCTAGTGCCCGCTAGGGAACCTTCTTAGTCCAAGTACCCGCTAGGTAACGTAGATAGTTCAAGTGCCAGCTAGGTAACCTAGATAGTCCAAGTGCCCGCTAGGTAACCTACATAGTCCAAATGCCCTCTAGTTAACCTACATAGTCCAAGTGCCCGATAGGGAACCTACATAATCCAAGTGCCCGCTAGTTGACCTACATAGTCCAAGTGCCCACTAGGGAACTTACATAGTCCAAGGGCCCGCCTAGGAACCTACATAGTCCAAGTGCCCTTAGTTAACCTAGATAGTCCAACAACCCGGTAGGTAACCTACATACTCCAAGTACCCGCTAGGTAACGTAGATAGTTCAAGTGCTAGCTAGGTAACCTAGATAGTACAAGTGCCCGCTAATTAACCTAGATAGTCCTAGTGCCCGTTAGTTAACCTAGAGGGTCCAAGTGCCCAATAGGGGATGTACTTAGTCCAAGTGCCCGTTAGCTAACCTAGATAGTCCACGTGCCCGCAAGTTAAGATTGATCATCCAAGTGCCCGCTAGTTAACCTAGATAGTCCAAGTGCACGCTAGTTAACCTAGATATTCCAAGTGCCCTCTAGTTAACCTAGATCGTCCAAGTGCCCGCTAAGAAACCTAGACAGTCCAAGTGCCCGTTAAGTTACCTAGATAGTCCAAGTGCCCGCTAGGTAACCTACATAGTCCAAGTTCCCGCTAGGTAACCTAGATAGTCCAAGTGCCCGTTACCTAACCTAGATAGTCCAATTGCCCGCTATGCAACATACATAGTCCAAGTGCCCGTTCGTTCAACTAGAAGTCCAAGTGCCTGCTAGGTATACTAGACTGTCCACGTGCCCACTAGCTAACCTACATAGTCAAATCGTCCGCTAGTTAACCTAGATAGTCCAAGGGCCCGCTAGTTAACCTACATAGTCCAAGTGCCCGGTAGTTAACTTACATAGTTCAAGTGTCCATAGGGAACATACCATAGCCCAAGTGCCCGCTAGGGAACATACATAGTCCAAGTGCCCGCTAGGGAATCTACATAGTCCAAGGGCCCGCTAGTTAATGTAGATAGTCCAAGTTCCGCTAGTTAATCTACATAGTTCAAGGGCCCGCTAGTTAACCTACATAGTCCAAGTACCCGCTAGTTAACCTAGATCGTCCAAGTGTCCTCTAGTTAACTTACATAGTACAAGTGTCCGCTAGGGAATCTAGTTAGTCCAAGTGCCCCCTCTGGAACCTACATAGTCCAAGTGCCTGCTAGGGAACCTACACGTCCAAGTGCCCGTTAGGTACCCTAGATAGTCCAAGTGCCCGCTAGGTAACCTACATAGTGCAAGTGTCTGCTAGTTAACCTAAGTAGTCCAACGGCCCGCTAGTTAACATACATAGTCCAAGTGCCCGGTAGTTAACTTACATAGTTCAAGTGTCCGTAGGGAACATTCATAGTCCAAGTGCCCGCTAGGGAACCTACATAGTCCAAGTGCCCTCTAGGGAACCTACGTAGTCCAAGTGCCCGCTAGGGAATCTACATAGTCCAAGGGCCCGCTGGTTAATGTAGATAGTCCAAGTGCTGCTAGTTAATCTACATAGTCCAAGGGCCTGCTAGTTAACCTACATAGTCCAAGTACCCGCTAGTTAACCTAGATCGTCTAAGTGTCCGCTAGTTAACCTACATAGTCCAAATGCCCGCTAGTTAACCTACATAGTCTAAGTGCCCGCTAGGGAACCTACATAATCCAAGTGCCCGTTAGGTAACCTAGATAGTCTAAATGCCCGCTAGGGAACCCACATAGTCCAAGTACCCGCTAGGGAACCTACATAGTCCAAGTGCCCGCTAGGGAACGTACATAGTCCAAGTGCCCGCTAGGTAACCTAGATAGTCCTAGTGCCCGCTAGTTAACCTACATAGTCCAAGTGCCTGCTAGGTAACCTACATAGTCCAAGTGCCCGTTAGGTAACCTAGATAGTCCAAGTGCCCGCTAGGTAACCTACATAGTGCAAGTGTCCGCTAGTTAACCTAATTAGTCCAAGGGCCCGCTATTTAACATACATAGTCCAAGTGCCCGGTAGGGAACCTACGTAGTCCAAGTGCCCACTAGGGAACCTTCATAGTCCAAGTACCCGCTAGGTAACGTAGATAGTTCAAGTGCCAGCTAGGTAACCTAGATAGTCCAAGTGCCCGCTAGGTAACCTACATAGTCCAAATGCCCTCTAGTTAACCTACATACTCCATGTGCCCGATAGGGAACCTACATAATCCAAGTGCCCGCTAGTTGACCTACATAGTCCAAGTGCCCGCTAGGTAACCCAGATAATCCTAGTGCCCGCTAGGGAACCTTCATTATCCAAGTACCCGCTAGGTAACCTAGATAGTCCAAGTGCCCGCTAGGTAACCTACATAGTCCAATTGTCCTCTAGTTAACCTACATAGTCCAAGTGCCCGATAGGGAACCTACATAATCCAAGTGCCCGCTAGTTGACCTATATAGTCCAAGTGCCCGCTAGGGAAATTACATAGTCCAAGGGCCCACTAGGGAACCTACATAGTCCAAGTGCTCGTTAGTTAACCTAGATAGTCCAAGTGCCCGCTAGGTAACCTAGATAGTCCAAAAGCCCGGTTGGTAACCTACATACTCCAAGTACCCGCTAGGTAACGTAGATAGTTCAAGTGCCAGCTAGGTAACCTAGATAGTCCAAGTGCCCGATAGTGAACCTACATAATCCAAGTGCCCGCTAGGCCACCTACATAGTCCAAGTGCCCGTTAGTTAACCTATATAGTCCAAGTGCATGCTAGGTAACCTAAATAGTCCAAATGCCCGCTAGGGAAACTACATAGTCCAAGTGCCAGCTAGTTAACCTAGATAGTCCAATGCCCGTTCGTTAACCTACATAGTCCAAGTGCCCGCTAGGAAACGTGCATAGTCCAAGTGCCCGCTAGGTAACGTACATAGTCCAAGTGCCCACTAGGTAACGTAGAGAGTCCAAGTGCCCGCTAGGGAACGTACATAGTCCAAGTTCCCGCTAGGTAACCTAGATAGTCCAAGTGCCCACTAGTTAACCTACATAGTCCAGGTTCCCCCTAGGTAACGTAGATAGTTCTAGGGCCCGCTAGGTAACCTACATAGTCCAAATGCCCGCTAGGGAACCCACATAGTCCAAGTGCTCGCTAGGGAACCTACATAGTCCATGAGCCCGCTAGGGAACCTACATAGTCCAAGTGCCCGTTAGTTAACCTAGATAGTCCCAGTGCCCGCTTGGTAACTTAGATAGCCCAACAGCCCGCTAGGTAACCTACATACTCCAAGAACCCGCTATAACGTAGATAGTTCAAGTGCCAGCTAGGTAACCTAGATAGTTCTTGTGCCCGTTACTTAACCTAGATAGTCCAATTGCCCGCTATGCAACATACATAGTCCAAGTGCCCGTTCGTTAACCTAGAAGTCCAAGTGCCCGCTAGGAAACCTAGACTCTCCAAGTGCCCGCTAGGTTACCTACATAGTCCAAATGCCCGTTCGGTAACCTAGATAATGCAAGTGCCCGGTATTTAACCTACATAGTCCAAGTGCCCGCCAGGTAACCTAGATAGTCCAAGGGCCCGATAGTTAACCTACATAGTCCAAGCGCCCGGTAGTTAACTTACATAGTTCAAGTGTCCGTAGGGAACATACAGAGTCCAAGTGTCCGCTAGGGAACCTACATTGTCCAAGTGCCCGCTAGGCAATCTACATAGTCCAAGGAACCGCTAGTTAATGTAGATAGTCCAAGTGGCGCTAGTTAATCTACAAAGTTCAAGGGCCCGCTAGTTAACCTAAATAATCCAAGTACCCGCTAGTTAACCTAGATCGTCCAAGTGTCCGCTAATTAACCTACATGGTACAAGTGCCCGCTAGGGAACCTAGATAGTCCAAGTACCCGCTCTTGAACCTACATAGTCCAAGTGACTGCTAGGGAACTTACATAGTCCAAGTGCCCGCTCTGGAACATACATAGTCCAAGTGCCTGCCAGGGAATCTACATAGTCCAAGGGCCCGCTAGTTAATGTGGATAGTCCAAGTGCCGCTAGTTAATCTACATAGTCCAAGGGCCCGCTAGTTAACCTACATAGTCCAAGTACCCGCTAGTTAACCTAGATCGTCCAAGTGCCCACTATGTAACCTACATAGTCCAAGGGACCGCAAGATAACCTACATAGTCCAAGGGCCCGCTAGTTAACCTACATAGTCCAATGGCCCGCTAGTTAACCTAGATAGTCCAAGTGCCCGCTAGTTAACCTACATAGTCCAAGTGCCCGCTAAGTAACCTAGACTTTTCAAGTGACCACTAGGTTACCTACATAGTCCAAGTGCCCGTTCGTTAACCTACATAGTCCAAGTGCCCGCTAGGTAACCAATATAGTCCAAATGCCCGCTAGGGGCCCTAATAGTCCAAGAGCCCGCTAGGTAACCTACATGCTCTAAGAACCCGCTATAACGTAGATAGTTCAAGTGCCAGCTATGTAACCTAGATAGTTCTTGTGCCCATTACCTAACCTAGATAGTCCAAATGCCCGCTATGCAACATACATAGTCCCAGTGCCCGCTCGTTAACCTAGAAGTCCAAGTGCCTGGTAGGTAACCTAGACTCTCCAAGTGCCCGCTAGGTTACCTACATAGTCCAAATGCCCGTTCGGTAACCTAGATAATGCAAGTGACCGGTAGTTAACCTACATAGTCGAAGTGCCCTCTAGGTAACCTACATAGTCCAAAGGCCCGCTAGTTAACCTACATAGTCCAAGTGCCCGGTAGTTAACTTACATAGTTCAAGTGTCCATAGGGAACATACAGAGTCTAAGTGCCCGCTAGGGAACCTACATAGTCCAAGTGCCCGCTAGGCAATCTACATAGTCCAAGGACCCGTTAGTTAATGTAGATAGTCCAAGAGCCGCTAGTTAATCTACGTAGTTGAAGGGCCCGCCAGTTAACCTACATAATCCAAGTACCCGCTAGTTAACCTAGATCGTCCAAGTGTCCGCTAATTAACCTACATAGTACAAGTGCCCGCTAGGGAACCTAGATAGTCCAAGTGCCCGCTCTGGAACCTACATAGTCCAAGTGACTGCTAGGGAACCTACATAGTCCATGTGCCCGCTCTGGAACATACATAGTCCAAGTGCCTGCCAGGGAATCTACATAGTGCAAGGGCCCGCTAGTTAATGTAGATAGTCCAAGTGCCGCTAGTTAATCTACATAGTCCAAGGTCCCGCTAGTTAACCTACATGGTCCAAGTACCGGCTAGTTAACCTAGATCGTCCAAGTGCCCACTATGTAACCAACATAGTCCAAGGGCCCGTAGGTTAACCTACATAGTCCAAGGGCCCGCTAGATAACCTACATAGTCCAATGGCCCGATAGTTAACCTAGATAGCCCAAGTGCCCGCTAGTTAACCTACATAGGCCAAGTGCCCGCGAGGTAACCTAGACATTTCAAGTGACCACTAGGTTACCTATAATAGTCCAAGTACCCGATCATTAACTTACATAGTCCAAGTGCCCGCTAGTAACCAATATAGTCCAAATGCCCGCTGGGGGCCCTAATAGTCCAAATGTCCGCTAGTTAACCTAGATAGTCCAAGTGCCCGCTAGTTAACCTAGATAGACCAAGTGCCCGCCAGGGAACCTATCTAGTCCAAGTACCCGCTAGGAAACATACATAGTCCAAGTGCTCGCTACGTAACGTACATAGTCTAAATGCCCGCTAGGTAACGTAGATAGTCCAAGGGCCTTCTAGGGAACGTACATAGTCCACGTGCCTGCTAGGTAACCTAGATTGTCGAAGTGCCCACTAGTTAACCTACATAATCCAGGTTCCCCCTAGGTAACCTAGATAGTCCAAGGGCCAGCTAGGTAACCTACATTGTCCTAGTGCCCCCTAGTTAACCTACATTCTCCAAGTGCCTGATAGGGAACCTACACAGTCAAAGTGCCCGCTAGGTAACCTACATGGTCCAAATGCCCGCTAGTTAACCTACATAGTCCAAGTGCCCGATACGGAACCTACATAGTCCAACTGCCCGCTAGGGAACCTACATAGTCCAAGTGCCTGCTAGGGAACCTACATAGTCGGAGTGCCCGCTCTGGAACATACATAGTCCAAGTGCCCGCTTAGTTAACGTAGATAGTTCAAGTTCTGCTAGTTAATCTACATAGTCCAAGGGCCCGCTAGTTAACCTACATAGTCCAATGGCCCGCTAGTTAACCTAGATAGTCCAAGTGCCCGCTAGTTAACCTAGATAGCCCAAATGCCCGCTAGTTAACCTACATAGTCCAAGTGCCCGTTAGTTAGCCTAGATAGTCCAAGTGCCCGCTAGGTAACCTAGATAGTCCAACAGCCCGGTAGGTAACCTACATACTCCAAGTACCCGCTAGGTAACCTACAAAGTCTAAGTGCCCGCTAAGTAATCTATATAGTCCAAATAACCGCTAGGGAGCCTACAGAGTCCAAATGCCCGCTAGGTAACCTAGATAGTCTATGGGCCCGCTAGGCAACCTACATAGTCTTAGTGCCCCCTAGTTAACCTACATTTTCCAAGTGCCCGATAGCGAACCTACATAGTCCAAGTGCCCGCTAGGTAACCTACATAGTCCAAATGCCCTCTAGTTAACCTACATAGTCCAAGTGCCCGATAGGGAACCTACATATTCCATGTGCCAGCTAGTTGACCTACATAGTCCAAGTCCCCGCTAGGTAACCCAGATAATCCTAGTGCCCGCTAGGGAACCTTCTTAGTCCAAGTACCCGCTAGGTAACGTAGATAGTTCAAGTGCCAGCTAGGTAACCTAGATAGTCCAAGTGCCCGCTAGGTAACCTACATAGTCCAAATGCCCTCTAGTTAACCTACATAGTCCAAGTGCCCGATAGGGAACCTACATAATCCAAGTGCCCGCTAGTTGACCTACATAGTCCAAGTGCCCACTAGGGAACTTACATAGTCCAAGGGCCCGCCTAGGAACCTACATAGTCCAAGTGCCCTTAGTTAACCTAGATAGTCCAACAACCCGGTAGGTAACCTACATACTCCAAGTACCCGCTAGGTAACGTAGATAGTTCAAGTGCTAGCTAGGTAACCTAGATAGTACAAGTGCCCGCTAATTAACCTAGATAGTCCTAGTGCCCGTTAGTTAACCTAGAGGGTCCAAGTGCCCAATAGGGGATGTACTTAGTCCAAGTGCCCGTTAGCTAACCTAGATAGTCCACGTGCCCGCAAGTTAAGATTGATCATCCAAGTGCCCGCTAGTTAACCTAGATAGTCCAAGTGCACGCTAGTTAACCTAGATATTCCAAGTGCCCTCTAGTTAACCTAGATCGTCCAAGTGCCCGCTAAGAAACCTAGACAGTCCAAGTGCCCGTTAAGTTACCTAGATAGTCCAAGTGCCCGCTAGGTAACCTACATAGTCCAAGTTCCCGCTAGGTAACCTAGATAGTCCAAGTGCCCGTTACCTAACCTAGATAGTCCAATTGCCCGCTATGCAACATACATAGTCCAAGTGCCCGTTCGTTCAACTAGAAGTCCAAGTGCCTGCTAGGTATACTAGACTGTCCACGTGCCCACTAGCTAACCTACATAGTCAAATCGTCCGCTAGTTAACCTAGATAGTCCAAGGGCCCGCTAGTTAACCTACATAGTCCAAGTGCCCGGTAGTTAACTTACATAGTTCAAGTGTCCATAGGGAACATACCATAGCCCAAGTGCCCGCTAGGGAACATACATAGTCCAAGTGCCCGCTAGGGAATCTACATAGTCCAAGGGCCCGCTAGTTAATGTAGATAGTCCAAGTTCCGCTAGTTAATCTACATAGTTCAAGGGCCCGCTAGTTAACCTACATAGTCCAAGTACCCGCTAGTTAACCTAGATCGTCCAAGTGTCCTCTAGTTAACTTACATAGTACAAGTGTCCGCTAGGGAATCTAGTTAGTCCAAGTGCCCCCTCTGGAACCTACATAGTCCAAGTGCCTGCTAGGGAACCTACACGTCCAAGTGCCCGTTAGGTACCCTAGATAGTCCAAGTGCCCGCTAGGTAACCTACATAGTGCAAGTGTCTGCTAGTTAACCTAAGTAGTCCAACGGCCCGCTAGTTAACATACATAGTCCAAGTGCCCGGTAGTTAACTTACATAGTTCAAGTGTCCGTAGGGAACATTCATAGTCCAAGTGCCCGCTAGGGAACCTACATAGTCCAAGTGCCCTCTAGGGAACCTACGTAGTCCAAGTGCCCGCTAGGGAATCTACATAGTCCAAGGGCCCGCTGGTTAATGTAGATAGTCCAAGTGCTGCTAGTTAATCTACATAGTCCAAGGGCCTGCTAGTTAACCTACATAGTCCAAGTACCCGCTAGTTAACCTAGATCGTCTAAGTGTCCGCTAGTTAACCTACATAGTCCAAATGCCCGCTAGTTAACCTACATAGTCTAAGTGCCCGCTAGGGAACCTACATAATCCAAGTGCCCGTTAGGTAACCTAGATAGTCTAAATGCCCGCTAGGGAACCCACATAGTCCAAGTACCCGCTAGGGAACCTACATAGTCCAAGTGCCCGCTAGGGAACGTACATAGTCCAAGTGCCCGCTAGGTAACCTAGATAGTCCTAGTGCCCGCTAGTTAACCTACATAGTCCAAGTGCCTGCTAGGTAACCTACATAGTCCAAGTGCCCGTTAGGTAACCTAGATAGTCCAAGTGCCCGCTAGGTAACCTACATAGTGCAAGTGTCCGCTAGTTAACCTAATTAGTCCAAGGGCCCGCTATTTAACATACATAGTCCAAGTGCCCGGTAGGGAACCTACGTAGTCCAAGTGCCCACTAGGGAACCTTCATAGTCCAAGTACCCGCTAGGTAACGTAGATAGTTCAAGTGCCAGCTAGGTAACCTAGATAGTCCAAGTGCCCGCTAGGTAACCTACATAGTCCAAATGCCCTCTAGTTAACCTACATACTCCATGTGCCCGATAGGGAACCTACATAATCCAAGTGCCCGCTAGTTGACCTACATAGTCCAAGTGCCCGCTAGGGAAATTACATAGTCCAAGTGCCCGCTAGGTAACCTAGATAGTCCAACAGCCCGGTTGGTACCTACATACTCCAAGTACCCGCTAGGTAACGTAGATAGTTCAAGTGCCAGCTAGGTAACCTAGATTGTCCAAGTGCCCGATAGTGAACGTACATAATCCAAGTGCCCGCTAGGGAACCTGCATAGTCCAAGTGCCCGTTAGTCAACCTAGATAGTCAAAGTGCCTGCTAGGTAACCTAGATAGTCCAAGTGTCCGCTAGGTAACCTATATAGTCCAAGTGCATGCTAGGTAACCCAAATAGTCCAAATGCCCGCTAGGGAAACTACATAGTCCAATTGCCACCTAGTTAACCTAGATAGTCCAAGTGCTCACTAGGTAACGTAGAGAGTCCAAGTGCCCGCTATGTAACGTACATAGTCCAAGTGCTCACTAGGTAACGTAGAGAGTCCAAGTGCCCGCTAGGGAACATACATAGTCCAAGTGCCCGCTAGGTAACCTAGATAGTCCAAGTGGCCACTAGTTAACGTACATAGTCCAGGTTCCCCCTAGGTAACCTAGATAGTCCAAGGGCCCGCTAGGTAACCTACATAGTCCAAATGCCCGATAGGGAACATATACAGTCCAAATGCCCACTAGTTAACCTACATAGTCCATGTGCCCGATAGGGAACCTACATAATCCAAGTGCCCGCTAGGGAACCTGCATAGTCCAAGTGCCCGTTAGTTAACCTAGATAGTCCAAATGCCCGCTAGGGAACCCACATAGTCCAAGTGCTCGCTAGGGAACCTACATAGTCCATGGACCCGCTAGGGAACCTACATATTCCAAGTGCCCGTTAGTTAACCTAGATAGTCCCAATGCCCACTTGGTAACTTAGATAGTCCTACAGCCCGCTAGGTAACCTACATACTCCAAGAACCCGCTACAACGTAGATATTTCAAGTGCCAGCTAGGTAACCAAGGTAGTTCTTGTGCCCGTTACCTAACCTAGATAGTCCAAGGGCCCGCTAGTTAATGTAGATAGTCCAAGTGCTGCTATTTAATCTACATAGTCCAAGGGCCCACTTGTTAACCTACATAGTCCAAGGGCCCGCTAGTTAACCTACATAGTCCAATGGCCCGCTAGTTAACCTAGATAGTCCAAGGGCCCGCGAGGTAACCTAGACATTTCAAGTGACCACTAGGTTACCTACATAGTCCAAGTGCCCGTTCGTTAACCTACATAGTCCAAGTGCCCGCTAGGTAACCAATATAGTCCAAATGCCCACTAGGGGCCCTAATAGTCCATATGCCCGCTAGTTAACCTAGATAGTCCCAAGTGCCCGCTAGTTAACCGAGATAGACCAAGTGCCCGCTAGGGTACCTACCTAGTCCACGTGCCCCATAGGGAACCTACATTGTCCTAGTGCCCCCTAGTTAACCTACATTCTCCAAGTGCCCGATAGGGAACCTACATAGTCAATGTGCCCGCTAGGTAACCTACATGGTCCCAATGCCCGCTAGTTAACCTACATAGTCCAAGTGCCCGCTAGGTAACCTAGATAGTCCAACAGCCCGGTAGGTAACCTACATACTCCAAGTACTCGCTAGGTAACGTACATAGTTCAAGTGCCTGCTAGGTAACCTAGATAGTCCAAGTGCCCGCTAGGTAACCTACAAAGTCTAAGTGCCCGCTAAGTAATCTATATAGTCCAAATAACTGCTAGGGAGCTTACATAGTCCAAATGCCCGCCTGGTAACCTACATAGTCTAAGGGCCCGCTAGGTAACCTACATAGTCCAAATGTCCTCTAGTTAACCTACATAGTCCAAGTGCCCGATAGGGAACCTACACAGTCCAAATGCCCTCTAGTTGACCTACATAGTCCAAGTGCCCGCTAGGTAACCCAGATAATCCTAGTGCCCGCTAGGGAACCTTCATTGTCCAAGTACCCGCTAGGTAACCTAGATAGTCCAAGTGCCCGCTAGGTAACCTACATAGTCCAATTGTCCTCTAGTTAACCTACATAGTCCAAGTGCCCGATAGGGAACCTACATAATCCAAGTGCCCGCTAGTTGACCTACATAGTCCAAGTGCCCGCTAGGGAAATTACATAGTCCAAGGGCCCACTAGGGAACCTACATAGTCCAAGTGCTCGTTAGTTAACCTAGATAGTCCAAGTGCCCGCTAGGTAACCTAGATAGTCCAAAAGCCCGGTTGGTAACCTACATACTCCAAGTACCCGCTAGGTAACGTAGATAGTTCAAGTGCCAGCTAGGTAACCTAGATAGTCCAAGTGCCCGATAGTGAACCTACATAATCCAAGTGCCCGCTAGGCCACCTACATAGTCCAAGTGCCCGTTAGTTAACCTATATAGTCCAAGTGCATGCTAGGTAACCTAAATAGTCCAAATGCCCGCTAGGGAAACTACATAGTCCAAGTGCCAGCTAGTTAACCTAGATAGTCCAATGCCCGTTCGTTAACCTACATAGTCCAAGTGCCCGCTAGGAAACGTGCATAGTCCAAGTGCCCGCTAGGTAACGTACATAGTCCAAGTGCCCACTAGGTAACGTAGAGAGTCCAAGTGCCCGCTAGGGAACGTACATAGTCCAAGTTCCCGCTAGGTAACCTAGATAGTCCAAGTGCCCACTAGTTAACCTACATAGTCCAGGTTCCCCCTAGGTAACGTAGATAGTTCTAGGGCCCGCTAGGTAACCTACATAGTCCAAATGCCCGCTAGGGAACCCACATAGTCCAAGTGCTTGCTAGGGAACCTACATAGTCCATGAGCCCGCTAGGGAACCTACATAGTCCAAGTGCCCGTTAGTTAACCTAGATAGTCCCAGTGCCCGCTTGGTAACTTAGATAGCCCAACAGCCCGCTAGGTAACCTACATACTCCAAGAACCCGCTATAACGTAGATAGTTCAAGTGCCAGCTAGGTAACCTAGATAGTTCTTGTGCCCGTTACCTAACCTAGATAGTCCAATTGCCCGCTATGCAACATACATAGTCCAAGTGCCCGTTCGTTAACCTAGAAGTCCAAGTGCCCGCTAGGAAACCTAGACTCTCCAAGTGCCCGCTAGGTTACCTACATAGTCCAAATGCCCGTTCGGTAACCTAGATAATGCAAGTGCCCGGTATTTAACCTACATAGTCCAAGTGCCCGCCAGGTAACCTAGATAGTCCAAGGGCCCGATAGTTAACCTACATAGTCCAAGCGCCCGGTAGTTAACTTACATAGTTCATGTGTCCGTAGGGAACATACAGAGTCCAAGTGTCCGCTAGGGAACCTACATTGTCCAAGTGCCCGCTAGGCAATCTACATAGTCCAAGGAACCGCTAGTTAATGTAGATAGTCCAAGTGGCGCTAGTTAATCTACAAAGTTCAAGGGCCCGCTAGTTAACCTAAATAATCCAAGTACCCGCTAGTTAACCTAGATCGTCCAAGTGTCCGCTAATTAACCTACATGGTACAAGTGCCCGCTAGGGAACCTAGATAGTCCAAGTACCCGCTCTTGAACCTACATAGTCCAAGTGACTGCTAGGGAACTTACATAGTCCAAGTGCCCGCTCTGGAACATACATAGTCCAAGTGCCTGCCAGGGAATCTACATAGTCCAAGGGCCCGCTAGTTAATGTGGATAGTCCAAGTGCCGCTAGTTAATCTACATAGTCCAAGGGCCCGCTAGTTAACCTACATAGTCCAAGTACCCGCTAGTTAACCTAGATCGTCCAAGTGCCCACTATGTAACCTACATAGTCCAAGGGACCGCAAGATAACCTACATAGTCCAAGGGCCCGCTAGTTAACCTACATAGTCCAATGGCCCGCTAGTTAACCTAGATAGTCCAAGTGCCCGCTAGTTAACCTACATAGTCCAAGTGCCCGCTAAGTAACCTAGACTTTTCAAGTGACCACTAGGTTACCTACATAGTCCAAGTGCCCGTTCGTTAACCTACATAGTCCAAGTGCCCGCTAGGTAACCAATATAGTCCAAATGCCCGCTAGGGGCCCTAATAGTCCAAGAGCCCGCTAGGTAACCTACATGCTCTAAGAACCCGCTATAACGTAGATAGTTCAAGTGCCAGCTATGTAACCTAGATAGTTCTTGTGCCCGTTACCTAACCTAGATAGTCCAAATGCCCGCTATGCAACATACATAGTCCCAGTGCCCGCTCGTTAACCTAGAAGTCCAAGTGCCTGGTAGGTAACCTAGACTCTCCAAGTGCCCGCTAGGTTACCTACATAGTCCAAATGCCCGTTCGGTAACCTAGATAATGCAAGTGACCGGTAGTTAACCTACATAGTCGAAGTGCCCTCTAGGTAACCTACATAGTCCAAAGGCCCGCTAGTTAACCTACATAGTCCAAGTGCCCGGTAGTTAACTTACATAGTTCAAGTGTCCATAGGGAACATACAGAGTCTAAGTGCCCGCTAGGGAACCTACATAGTCCAAGTGCCCGCTAGGCAATCTACATAGTCCAAGGACCCGTTAGTTAATGTAGATAGTCCAAGAGCCGCTAGTTAATCTACGTAGTTGAAGGGCCCGCCAGTTAACCTACATAATCCAAGTACCCGCTAGTTAACCTAGATCGTCCAAGTGTCCGCTAATTAACCTACATAGTACAAGTGCCCGCTAGGGAACCTAGATAGTCCAAGTGCCCGCTCTGGAACCTACATAGTCCAAGTGACTGCTAGGGAACCTACATAGTCCATGTGCCCGCTCTGGAACATACATAGTCCAAGTGCGTGCCAGGGAATCTACATAGTGCAAGGGCCCGCTAGTTAATGTAGATAGTCCAAGTGCCGCTAGTTAATCTACATAGTCCAAGGTCCCGCTAGTTAACCTACATGGTCCAAGTACCGGCTAGTTAACCTAGATCGTCCAAGTGCCCACTATGTAACCAACATAGTCCAAGGGCCCGTAGGTTAACCTACATAGTCCAAGGGCCCGCTAGATAACCTACATAGTCCAATGGCCCGATAGTTAACCTAGATAGCCCAAGTGCCCGCTAGTTAACCTACATAGGCCAAGTGCCCGCGAGGTAACCTAGACATTTCAAGTGACCACTAGGTTACCTATAATAGTCCAAGTACCCGATCATTAACTTACATAGTCCAAGTGCCCGCTAGTAACCAATATAGTCCAAATGCCCGCTGGGGGCCCTAATAGTCCAAATGTCCGCTAGTTAACCTAGATAGTCCAAGTGCCCGCTAGTTAACCTAGATAGACCAAGTGCCCGCCAGGGAACCTATCTAGTCCAAGTACCCGCTAGGAAACATACATAGTCCAAGTGCCCGCTACGTAACGTACATAGTCTAAATGCCCGCTAGGTAACGTAGATAGTCCAAGGGCCTTCTAGGGAACGTACATAGTCCACGTGCCTGCTAGGTAACCTAGATTGTCGAAGTGCCCACTAGTTAACCTACATAATCCAGGTTCCCCCTAGGTAACCTAGATAGTCCAAGGGCCAGCTAGGTAACCTACATTGTCCTAGTGCCCCCTAGTTAACCTACATTCTCCAAGTGCCTGATAGGGAACCTACACAGTCAAAGTGCCCGCTAGGTAACCTACATGGTCCAAATGCCCGCTAGTTAACCTACATAGTCCAAGTGCCCGATACGGAACCTACATAGTCCAACTGCCCGCTAGGGAACCTACATAGTCCAAGTGCCTGCTAGGGAACCTACATAGTCGGAGTGCCCGCTCTGGAACATACATAGTCCAAGTGCCCGCTTAGTTAACGTAGATAGTTCAAGTTCTGCTAGTTAATCTACATAGTCCAAGGGACCGCTAGTTAACCTAGATAGTCCAAGTGCCCGCTAGTTAACCTAGATAGCCCAAATGCCCGCTAGTTAACCTACATAGTCCAAGTGCCCGTTAGTTAGCCTAGATAGTCCAAGTGCCCGCTAGGTAACCTAGATAGTCCAACAGCCCGGTAGGTAACCTACATACTCCAAGTACCCGCTAGGTAACCTACAAAGTCTAAGTGCCCGCTAAGTAATCTATATAGTCCAAATAACCGCTAGGGAGCCTACAGAGTCCAAATGCCCGCTAGGTAACCTAGATAGTCTATGGGCCCGCTAGGCAACCTACATAGTCTTAGTGCCCCCTAGTTAACCTACATTTTCCAAGTGCCCGATAGCGAACCTACATAGTCCAAGTGCCCGCTAGGTAACCTACATAGTCCAAATGCCCTCTAGTTAACCTACATAGTCCAAGTGCCCGATAGGGAACCTACATATTCCATGTGCCAGCTAGTTGACCTACATAGTCCAAGTCCCCGCTAGGTAACCCAGATAATCCTAGTGCCCGCTAGGGAACCTTCTTAGTCCAAGTACCCGCTAGGTAACGTAGATAGTTCAAGTGCCAGCTAGGTAACCTAGATAGTCCAAGTGCCCGCTAGGTAACCTACATAGTCCAAATGCCCTCTAGTTAACCTACATAGTCCAAGTGCCCGATAGGGAACCTACATAATCCAAGTGCCCGCTAGTTGACCTACATAGTCCAAGTGCCCACTAGGGAACTTACATAGTCCAAGGGCCCGCCTAGGAACCTACATAGTCCAAGTGCCCTTAGTTAACCTAGATAGTCCAACAACCCGGTAGGTAACCTACATACTCCAAGTACCCGCTAGGTAACGTAGATAGTTCAAGTGCTAGCTAGGTAACCTAGATAGTACAAGTGCCCGCTAATTAACCTAGATAGTCCTAGTGCCCGTTAGTTAACCTAGAGGGTCCAAGTGCCCAATAGGGGATGTACTTAGTCCAAGTGCCCGTTAGCTAACCTAGATAGTCCACGTGCCCGCAAGTTAAGATTGATCATCCAAGTGCCCGCTAGTTAACCTAGATAGTCCAAGTGCACGCTAGTTAACCTAGATATTCCAAGTGCCCTCTAGTTAACCTAGATCGTCCAAGTGCCCGCTAAGAAACCTAGACAGTCCAAGTGCCCGTTAAGTTACCTAGATAGTCCAAGTGCCCGCTAGGTAACCTACATAGTCCAAGTTCCCGCTAGGTAACCTAGATAGTCCAAGTGCCCGTTACCTAACCTAGATAGTCCAATTGCCCGCTATGCAACATACATAGTCCAAGTGCCCGTTCGTTCAACTAGAAGTCCAAGTGCCTGCTAGGTATACTAGACTGTCCACGTGCCCACTAGCTAACCTACATAGTCAAATCGTCCGCTAGTTAACCTAGATAGTCCAAGGGCCCGCTAGTTAACCTACATAGTCCAAGTGCCCGGTAGTTAACTTACATAGTTCAAGTGTCCATAGGGAACATACCATAGCCCAAGTGCCCGCTAGGGAACATACATAGTCCAAGTGCCCGCTAGGGAATCTACATAGTCCAAGGGCCCGCTAGTTAATGTAGATAGTCCAAGTTCCGCTAGTTAATCTACATAGTTCAAGGGCCCGCTAGTTAACCTACATAGTCCAAGTACCCGCTAGTTAACCTAGATCGTCCAAGTGTCCTCTAGTTAACTTACATAGTACAAGTGTCCGCTAGGGAATCTAGTTAGTCCAAGTGCCCCCTCTGGAACCTACATAGTCCAAGTGCCTGCTAGGGAACCTACACGTCCAAGTGCCCGTTAGGTACCCTAGATAGTCCAAGTGCCCGCTAGGTAACCTACATAGTGCAAGTGTCTGCTAGTTAACCTAAGTAGTCCAACGGCCCGCTAGTTAACATACATAGTCCAAGTGCCCGGTAGTTAACTTACATAGTTCAAGTGTCCGTAGGGAACATTCATAGTCCAAGTGCCCGCTAGGGAACCTACATAGTCCAAGTGCCCTCTAGGGAACCTACGTAGTCCAAGTGCCCGCTAGGGAATCTACATAGTCCAAGGGCCCGCTGGTTAATGTAGATAGTCCAAGTGCTGCTAGTTAATCTACATAGTCCAAGGGCCTGCTAGTAAACCTACATAGTCCAAGTACCCGCTAGTTAACCTAGATCGTCTAAGTGTCCGCTAGTTAACCTACATAGTCCAAATGCCCGCTAGTTAACCTACATAGTCTAAGTGCCCGCTAGGGAACCTACATAATCCAAGTGCCCGTTAGGTAACCTAGATAGTCTAAATGCCCGCTAGGGAACCCACATAGTCCAAGTACCCGCTAGGGAACCTACATAGTCCAAGTGCCCGCTAGGGAACGTACATAGTCCAAGTGCCCGCTAGGTAACCTAGATAGTCCTAGTGCCCGCTAGTTAACCTACATAGTCCAAGTGCCTGCTAGGTAACCTACATAGTCCAAGTGCCCGTTAGGTAACCTAGATAGTCCAAGTGCCCGCTAGGTAACCTACATAGTGCAAGTGTCCGCTAGTTAACCTAATTAGTCCAAGGGCCCGCTATTTAACATACATAGTCCAAGTGCCCGGTAGGGAACCTACGTAGTCCAAGTGCCCACTAGGGAATCTATATAGTCCAAGGGCCCGCTGGTTAATGTAGATAGTCCAAGTGCTTCTAGTTAATCTACATAGTCCAAGTGCCCGCTAGGGAATCTACATAGTCCAAGGGCCCGCTAGTTAACATAGATAGTCCAAGTGCCGCTAGTTAATCTACATAGTCCAAGGGCCCGTTAGTTAACCTACATAGTCCAAATACCCGCTAGTTAACCTACATCGTCCAAGGGCCCGCTAGTTAACCTAGATAGTCCAAGTGCCCGCTAGTTAACCTACATAATCCAAGTGCCCGCTAGGTAACCTAGACAGTTCAAGTGACCCCTAGGTTACCTACATAGTCCAAGTGCCCGCTAGTTATCCTAGATAGTCCAAGTGCCCGCTAGTTAACCTAGATAGACCAAGTGCCCGCTAGGGTACCTACCTAGTCGAAGTGCCCCATAGGGAACCTACATAGTCCAAGTGCCCGCTAGTTAACATAGATAGTCCAAGTACCCGCTAGGAAACATACATAGTCCAAGTGCCCGCTAGTTAACGTACATAGTCCAAGTGCCCGCTTGGTAAGGTAGATAGTCCAAGTGCCCGCTAGGGAACGTACATCGTCCAAGTGCCCGCTACGTAACCTAGATAGTCCAAGTGCCCGCTAGTTAACCTACATAGTCCAAGTGCCTGCTAGGTAACCTAGATAGTCCAAGTGCCCACTAGTTAACCTACATAGTCAAAGTTCCCCCTAGGTAACCTAGATCGTCCAAGTGCCCGCTAGTTAACCTAAATAGTCAATGGGCCCGCTAGATAACCTACATAGTGCAAGAGCCCGCTAGCTAACCTAAATAATCCAAGGGCCCGCTATTTAACCTATATCGTCCAAGTGCCCGCTAGTTAACCTAGATCGTCCAAGTGCCCGCTAGTTAACCTACATAGTCAATGGGCCCGCTAGTTAAACTACATAGTGCAAGAGCCCGCTAGTTAACCTAGATCGTGCAAGTGTCCGCTAGTTAACCTACATAGTCCACGTGCCAGTTAGCTAACCTAGATAGTCCAAGGGCCCGCTTGTTGACCTACATAGTCCAAGAGCCCGCTAGGGAACCTTCATAGTCCAAGTGCCAGCTAGGTAACCTAGATAGTCCATGTGCCCGCTAGTTAACCTAGATAGTCCTAGTGCCCGTTAGTTAACCTAGATAGTCCAAGTGCCCACTAGGGGACGTACTTAGTCCATGTGCCCGTTAGCTAACCTAGATAGTCCAAGTGCCCGCTAGTTAACAATGATCATCCAAGTGCCCGCTAGTTAACCTAGATAGTCCTAGTGCCCTCTAGTTAACCTAGATCGTCCAAGTGCCCGCTAGTAAACCTACATAGTCCAAGGGCCCGCTAGTTAACCTACATAGTCCAAGGTCCGATAGTTAACCTAGATAGTCCAAGTGCTCGCTAGTTAACCTACATAGTACAAGGGCCCACTAGTTGACCTAGATAGTCCAAGTGCCCGCTACTTAACCTACATAGTCCAAGTGCCCGCTAGGTAACCTAAGTAGTCCAAATGTCCTATAGGGATCCTACATAGTCCAAGTGCCCGCTAGATAACCTACATCGTCCATGTGCCTGTTAATTAACCTAGATAGTCCAAGTGCCCGCTAGGTAACCTAGACTGTCCAAGTGCCCGCTAGGTTACCTACATAGTCCAAGTGCCCGTTCGTTAACCTAGATAGTCCAAGTGCCTGCTAGGAAACCTACATAGTCCAAGGGCCCGCTAGGTAACCTAGATAGATCAAGTGCCCGCTAGGTATCCTAGAGTCCAAGTACTCGCTAGTTAACCTACATAGTCCAAGTGCACGCTATGTAACCTAGATAGTCAAAGTGCCCGTTAGGTAACCTAGATAGGCCAAGTGCCCGTTACCTAACCTAGATAGACAAAGTGCCCGCTAGGCAACCTACATAGTACAAGAGCCCGTTCGTTAACCTAGAAGTCCAAGTGCCCGCTAGGTAACCTAGACAGTCCAAGTGCCCGGAGGTTACCTGCATATTCCAAGTGCCCGTTCGTTAACCTAGATAATCCAAGTGCCCACTAGGTAACCTACATTGTCCAAGTGATCGCTAGGTAACCCAGATAGTCCAAGGACCCACTAGTTAACCAACATAGTCCAAGGGCTCACTTGTTCACTTTGATAGTTCAAGTGCCTGCTAGTTAACCTAGATTGTCCAAGTCCCCGCTAGTTAACCTACATAGTCCAAGGGCCCACTAGTTAACCTAGATAGTCCAAGTGTCCTTTAGTTAAACTACATAGTCCAAGTGCCCGCTAGTTAACCTATATACCAAGTGCCCGTTACGTAACCTAGATATTCCAAGGGCACGCTAGTTAACCTATATCTTCCAAGTGCCCGCTAGGCAACCTAGATAGTCCAAGTGCCCGCTAAGGAACCTACATAGTCCAAGTGCACGATAGTAAACCTAGATAGTCTACGTGCCCGCTAGTTAACCTACATAGTCCAAGTTCCTGCTAGGTAACCTAGATACTGCAAGTGCCCGCTTGTTAACCTAGATAGTTCATGTACCCGCTAGGCAACCTAGATCGTCCAAGGGTCCCCTAGTTAGCCTAAATAGTCCAAGTGCCGGGTAGTTCATCTAGAAGTCCAAGGGCCGGCTACTTAACGTAGATAGTCCAAGTGCCACTAGTTAATCTACATTGTCCAAGGGCCCGCTAGTTAACCTACATAGTCCAAGGACCCGCTAAGAAACCGAGATAGTCCAAGTGCACGCTAGTTAACCTAGATAGTCCAAGTGCCCTCTAGTTAACCTAGATCTTCCAAAAGCCCGCTAAGAAACCTAGAAAGTCCAAGTGCCCTTTACCTAACCTAGATAGTCCAGGTGCCCGCTAGTTAACCTACATAGTCCAAGTGCCTGCTAGGTAACCTAGATAGTCCAAGTGCCAACTAGTTAACCTACATAGTCAAAGTTCCCCCTAGGTAACCTAGATTGTCCAAGTGCCCGCTAGTTAACCTAAATAGACAATGGGCCCGCTAGTTAACCTACATAGTGCAAGAGCCCGCTAGCTAACCTAGATAATCCAAGTGCCCGCTAGTTAACCTATATCGTCCAAGTGCCCTCTAGTTAACCTACATAGTCAATGGGCCCGCTAGTTAACCTACATAGTGCAAGAGCCCGCTAGTTAACCTAGATCGTGCAAGTGTCCGCTAGTTAACCTACATAGTCCACGTGCCATTTAGCTAACCTAGATAGTCCAAGGGCACGCTGGTTGACCTACATAGTCCAAGTGCCCGCTAGGGAACCTTCATAGTACAAGTGCCAGCTAGGTAACCTAGATATTCCTAGTGCCCGTTAGTTAACCTAGATAGTCGAAGTGCCCACTAGGGGACGTACTTAGTCCATGTGCCCGTTAGCTAACCTAGATAGTCCAAGTGCCCGCTAGTTAACAATGATCATCCAAGTGCTCGCTAGTTAACCTAGATAGTCCAAGTGCCCTCTAGTTAACCTAGATCGTCCAAGTGCCCGCTAGTAAACCTACATAGTCCAAATGCCCGCTAATTAACCTACATAGTCCAAGTGCCCGATAGGGAACATAGACAGTCCAAGTGCCCGCTAGGTTACCTGCATATTCCAAGTGCCCGTTCGTTAACCTACATAGTCCAAGTGGCCGCTAGGTAAACAATATAGTCCAAATGCCCGCTAGGGGCCCTAATAGTCCAAATGCCTGCTAGTTAACCTAGATAGTCCAAGTGCTCGCTAGTTAACCTAGATAGTCCAAGTGCCCGCTAGTTAACCTAGATAGACCAAGTGCCCGCTAGGGAACCTATCTAGTCCAAGTACCCGCTAGGAAACGTACATAGTCCAAGTGCCCGCTAGGTAACGTACATAGTCCAAAAGCCCGCTAGGTAACGTAGATAGTCCAAGTGCCCGCTAGGGAACGTACATAGTCCAAGTGCCCGCTAGGTAACCTAGATAGTCCAAGTGCCCGCTAGTTAACCTACATAGTCCAAGTGCCTGCTAGGTAACCTAGATAGTCCAAGTGCCCGCTAGTTAACCTAGATAGACCAAATGCCCGCTAGGGAACCTATCTAGTCCAAGTACCCGCTAGGAAACGTACATAGTCCAAGTGCCCGCTAGGTAACGTACATAGTCCAAGTGCCCGCTAGGTAACGTAGATAGTCCAAGTGCCCGCTAGGGAACGTACATAGTCCAAGTGCCCGCTAGGTAACCTAGATAGTCCACGTGCCCGCTTGTTAACCTACATAGTCCAAGTGCCCGATAGGGAACCTGTATAATCCAAGTGCCCGCTAGGGAACCTACATAGTCCAAGTGCCCGTTAGGTAACCTAGATAGTCCAAGTGCCCGCTAGGTAACCTACATAGTGCAAGTGTCCGCTAGTTAACCTAAGTAGTCCAAGGGCCCGCTAGGTAACATACATAGTCCAAGTGCCCGGTAGTTAACATAGATAGTCCAAGTACCCGCTAGGAAACGTACATAGTCCAAGTGTCCGCTAGTTAACGTACATAGTCCAAGTGCCCGCTAGGTAAGGTAGATAGTCCAAATGCCCGCTAGGGAACGTACATTGTCCAAGTGCCCGCTACGTAACCTAGATAGTCCAAATGCCCGCTAGTTAACCTACATAGTCCAAGTGCCTGCTAGGTAACCTAGATAGTCCAAGTGCCCATTAGTTTACCTACATAGTCAAAGTTCCCCCTAGGTAACATAGATCGTCCAAGTGCCCGCTAGTTAACCTAAATAGTCAATGGGCCCGCTAGTTAACCTACATAGTGCAAGAGCCCGCTTGCTAACCTAAATAATCCAAGTGCCCGCTAGTAAACCTATATCGTCCAAGTGCCCGCTAGTTAACCTAGATCGTCCAAGTGCCCGCTAGTTAACCTACATAGTCAATGGGCCCGCTAGTTAACCTACATAGTGCAAGAGCCCGCTAGTTAACCTAGATCGTGCAAGTGTCCGCTAGTTAACCTACATATTCCACGTGCCAGTTAGCTAACCTAGATAATCCAAGGGCCCGCTAGTTGACCTACATAGTCCAAGTGCCCGCTAGGGAACCTTCATAGTCCAAGTGCCAGCTAGGTAACCTAGATAGTCCAAGTGCCCGCTAGTTAACCTAGATAGTCCTACTGCCCGTTAGTTAACCTAGATAGTCCAAGTGCCCACTAGGGTACGTACTTAGTCCATGTGCCCGTTGGCTAACCTAGATAGTCCAAGTGCCCGCTAGTTAACAATGATCATCCAAGTGCCCGCTAGTTAACCTAGATAGTCCAAGTGCCCTCTAGTTAACCTAGATCGTCCAAGTGCCCGCTAGTAAACCTACATAGTCCAAGGGCCCGCTAGTTAACCTACATAGTCCAAGGTCCGCTAGTTAACCTAGATAGTCCAAGTGCTCGCTAGTTAACCTACATAGTACAAGGGCCCACTAGTTGACCTAGATAGTCCAAGTGCCCGCTAGTTAACCTAGATAGACCAAGTGTCCGCTAGGAAACCTAAGTAGTCCAAATGTCCGATAGGGATCCTACATAGTCTAAGTGCCCGCTAGGTAACCTACATCGTCCAAGTGCCTGTTATTTAACCTAGATAGTCCAAGTGCCCGCTAGGTAACCTAGACTGTCCAAGTGCCCGCTAGGTTACCTACATAGTCCAAGTGCCCGTTCGTTAACCTAGATAGTCCAAGTGCCTGCTAGGAAACCTACATAGTCCAAGGGCCCGCTAGGTAACCTAGATAGTTCAAGTGCCCGCTAGGTAACCTAGAGTCCAAGTGCTCGGTAGTTAACCTACATAGTCCAAGTGCACGCTATGTATCCTAGATAGTCAAAGTGCCCGTTAGGTAACTTAGACAGTCCAAGTGCCCGTTACCTAACCTAGATAGTCCAAGTGCCCGCTAGGCAACCTACATAGTCCAAGAGCCCGTTCGTTAACCTAGAAGTCCAAGTGTCCGCTAGGTAACCTAGACAGTCCAAGTGCCCGTTCGTTAACCTAGATAATCCAAGTGCCCACTAGGTAACCTACATAGTCCCAGTGCCCGCTAGGTAACCTATATAGCCCAAGTGCCCGCTAGGTAACCCAGATAGTCCAAGGGCCCGCTAGTTAACCAACATAGTCCGAGGGCTCACTTGTTCACTTTGATAGTTCAAGTGCCCGCTAGTTAACCTAGATCGTGCAAGTGCCCGCTAGTTAACCTAGATTGTCCAAGTGCCCGCTAGTTAACCTACATAGTCCAAGGGCCCACTCCAAATGCCCGCTAGGGGCCCTAATAGTCCAAATGCCCGCTAGTTAACCTAGATAGTCCAAGTGCCCGCTAGTTAACCTAGATAGACCAAGTGCACGCTAGGGAACCTATCTAGTCCAAGTACCCGCTAGGAAACGTACATAGTCCAAGTGCCCGCTAGGTAACGTACATAGTCCAGGTGCCCGCTAGGTAACGTAGATAGTCCAAGGGCCCGCTAGGAAACGTACATAGTCCAAGAGCCCGCTAGTTAACCTACATAGTCCAAGTGCCTGCTAGGTAATCTAGATAGTCCAAGTGCCCACTAGTTAACCTACATAGTCCAGGTTCCCCCTAGGTAACCTAGATAGTCCAAGGGCCCGCTAGGTAACCTACATAGTCCAAATGCCCGATAGGGAACCTATATAGTCCAAGTGCCCGCTAGGTAACCTACATAGTCCAAGTGCCGGCTAGGTAACCTACATACTCCAAATGCCCGCTAGTTAACCTACATAGTCCAAGTGCCCGATAGGGAACCTACATAATCCAAGTGCCCGCTAGGGAACCTACATAGTCCAAGTGCCCGCTAGGTAAACAATATAGTCCAAATGCCCGCTAGGGGTCCTAATAGTCCAAATGCACGCTAGTTAACATAGATTGTCCAAGTGCTCGCTAGTTAACCTAGATAGTCCAAGTGCCCGCTAGTTAACCTAGGTAGACCAAGTGCCCGTTAGGGAACCTATCTAGTCCAAGTACCCGCTAGGAAACGTACATAGTCCAAGTGCCCGCTAGGTAACCTAGTTAGTCCAAGTGACCGCTAGTTAACCTACATAGTCCAAGTGCCTGCTAGGGAACCTAGATAGTCCAAGTGCCTACTAGTTAACCTACATAGTCCAGGTTCCCCCTAAGTAACCTAGATAGTCCAAAGGTCCGCTAGGTAACCTACATTGTCCTAGTGCCCCCTAGTTAACCTACATTCTCCAAGTGCCCTATAGGCAACGTACATAGTCCAAGTGCCCGCTAGGTAACCTACATAGTCCAAGTGCCCGCTAGTTAACCTAGATAGTCCAAGGGCCCGCTAGGAAACCTAAGTAGTCCGAATGTCCGATAGGGATCCTACATAGTCCAAGTGCCCGCTAGGTAACCTACATAGTCCAAATGCCCGCTAGTTAACCTACATAGTCCAAGTGCCCGATAGGGAACTTATATAATCCAATTGCCCGCTAGGGCACCTACATAGTTCAAGTGCCCGCTAGGTAACCTACATAGTGCAAGTGTCCGCTAGTTAACCTAAGTAGTCCAAGGGCCCGCTAGGTAACATACATAGTCCAAGTGCCCGGTAGTTAACTTACATAGTTCAAGTGTCCGTAGGGAACATTCATAGTCCAAGTGCCCGCTTGGGAACCTACATAGTCCATGTGACCGCTAGGGAACCTACATTGTCTAAGTGCCCGCTAGTTAACATAGATATTCCAAGTACCCGCTAGGAAATGTACATAGTCCAAGTGTCCGCTAGTTAACGTACATAGTCCAAGTGCCCGCTAGGTAAGGTAGATAGTCCAAGTGCCCGCTAGGGAACGTACATCGTCCAAGTGCCCGCTATGTAACCTAGATAGTCCAAGTGCCCGCTAGTTAACCTACATAGTCCAAGTGCCTGCTAGGTAACCTAGATAGTCCAAGTGCCCACTAGTTAACCTATATAGTCAAAGTTCCTCCTAGGTAACATAGATCGTCAAAGTGCCCGCTTGTTAACCTAAATAGTCAATGGGCCCGCTAGTTAACCTACATAGTGCAAGAGCCCGCTAGGTAACCTAGATAATACAAGTGCCCGCTAGTTAACCTAGATCGTCCAAGTGCCCGCTAGTTAACCTACATAGTCCACGTGCCAGTTAGCTAACCTAGATAGTCCAAGGGCCCGTTAGTTGACCTACATAGTCCAAGTGCCCGCTAGGGAACCTTCATAGTCCAAGTGCCAGCTAGGTAACCTAGATAGTCCAAGTGCCCGCTAGTTAACCTAGATAGTCCTAGTGCCCGTTAGTTAAACTAGATAGTCCAAGTGGCCACTAGGGGACGTACTTAGTCCATGTGCCCGTTAGCTAACCTAGATAGTCCAAGTGCCCGCTAGTTAACAATGATCATCCAAGTGCCCGCTAGTTAACCTAGATCGTCCACGTGCCCGCTAGTAAACCTACATAGTCCAAGGGCCCGCTAGTTAACCTACATAGTCCAAGGTCCGCTAGTTAACCTAGATAGTCCAAGTGCTCGCTAGTTAACCTACATAGTACAAGGGCCCACTAGTTGACCTAGATAGTCCAAGTGCCCGCTAGTTAACCTAGATAGTCCAAGTGCCCGCTAGGAAACCTAAGTAGTCCAAATGTCCGATAGGGATCCTACATAGTCCAAGTGCCCGCTGGGTAACCCACATAGTCCAAATGCCCGCTAGTTAACCTACATAGTCCAAGTGCCCGATAGGGAACCTATATAATCCTAGTGCCCGCTAGGGAACCTAAATAGTCCAAGTGCCCGCTAGGTAACCTACATTGTGCAAGTGTCCGCTAGTTAACCTAAGTAGTCCAAGAGCCCGCTAGGTAACATCCATAGTCCAAGTGCCCGGTAGTTAACTTACATTGTTCAAGTGTCCTTAGGGAACATTCATAGTCCAAGTGCCCGCTTGGCAACCTTCATAGTCCATGTGCCCGCTAGTTAACCTAGATAGAACAAGTGCCGCTAGGGAACCTATCTAGTCCAAGTACCCGCTAGGAAACGTACATAGTCCAAGTGTCCGCTAGTTAACGCACATAGTCCAAGTGCCCGCTAGGTAAGGTAGAGAGTCCAAGTGCCCGCTCGGGAACGTACATCGTCCAAGTGCCCGCTACGTAACCTAGATAGTCCAACTGCCCGCTAGTTAACCTAAATAGTCAATGGGCCCGCTAGTTAACCTACATAGTGCAAGAGCCCGCTAGCTAACCTAGATAATCCAAGTGCCCGCTAGTTAACCTATATCGTCCAAGTGCCCGCTAGTTAACCTAAATCGTCCACGTGCCCGCTAGTGAACCTACATAGTCAATGGGCCCGCTAGTTAACCTACATAGTGCAAGAACCCGCTACTTAACCTAGATCGTGCAAGTGACCGCTAGTTAACCTACATAGTCCACGTGCCAGTTAGCTAACCTGGATAGTCCAAGGGCCCGTTAGTTGACCTACATAGTCCAAGTGCCCGCTAGGGAACCTTCATAGTCCAAGTGCCAGCTAGGTAACCTAGATAGTCCAAGTGCCCGCTAGTTAACAATGATCATCCAAGTGCCCGCTAGTTAACCTAGATAGTCCAAGTGCCCTCTAGTTAACATAGATCGTCCACGTGCCCGCTAGTAAACCTACATAGTCCAAGGGCCCGCTAGTTAACCTACATAGTCCAAGTGCCCGCTAGTTAACCTAGATAGTCCAAGTGCCCGCTAGGAAACCTAAGTAGTCCAAATGTCTGATAGGGATCCTACATAGTCCAAGTGCCCACTAGGTAACCTACATCGTCCAAGTGCCTGTTATTTAACCTAGATAGTCCAAGTGCCAGCTAGGTAACCTAGACTGGCCAAGTGCCCGCTAGGTTACCTACATAGTTCAAGTGCCCGTTCGTTAACCTAGATACTCCAAGTGCCTGCTAGGAAACCTACATAGTCCAAGGGCCCGGTAGGTAACCTAGATAGTTCAAGTACCCGCTAGGTAACCTAGAGTCCAAGTGCTCGGTAGTTAACCTACATAGTCCAAGTGCACGCTATGTAACCTAGATAGTCAAAGTGCCCGTTAGGTAACCTAGATAGTCCAAGTGCCCGCCAGGCAACCTACATAGTCCAAGAGCCCGTTCGTTAACCTAGAAGTCCAAGTGTCCGCTAGGTAACCTAGACAGTCCAAGTGCCCGCTAGGTTACCTGCATATTCCAAGTGCCCGTTCGTTAACCTAGATAATCCAAGTGCCCACTAGGTAACCTACATAGTCCAAGTGCCCGCTAGGTAACCTATATAGCCCAAGTGCCCGCTAGGTAACCCTGATAGTCCAAGGGCCCACTAGTTAACCAACATAGTCCGAGGGCTCACTTGTTCACTTTGATAGTTCAAGTGCCCGCTAGTTAACCTAGATCGTCCAAGTGCCCGCTAGATAACCTAGATTGTCCAAGTGCCCGCTAGTTAACCTAGGTAGTCCAAGAGCCCACTCCAAATGCCCGCTAGGGGCCCTAATAGTCCAAATGCCCGCTAGTTAACCTAGATAGTCCAAGTGCTCGCTAGTTAACCTAGATAGTTCAAGTGCCCGCTAGTTAACCTAGATAGACCAAGTGCCCGCTAGGGAACCTATCTAGTCCAAGTACCCGCTAGGAAACGTACATAGTCCAAGTGCCCGCTAGGTAACGTACATAGTCCAAGTGCCCGCTAGGTAACGTAGATAGTCCAAGTGCCCGCTAGGGAACGTACATAGTCCAAGTGCCCGCTAGGTAACCTAGATAGTCCAAGTGCCCGCTAGTTAACCTACATAGTCCAAGTGCCTGCTAGGTAACCTAGATAGTCTAAGTGCCCACTAGTTAACCTACATAGTCCAGGTTCCCCCTAAGTAACCTAGATAGTCCAAGGGTCCGCTAGGTAACCTACATTGTCCTAGTTCCCCCTAGTTAACGTACATTCTCCAAGTGCCTCATAGGCAACGTACTTAGTCCAAGTGCCCGCTAGGTAACCTACAAAGTCCAAATGCCCGCTAGTTAACCTACAAAGTCCAAGTGCCCGATAGGGAACCTATATAATCCAAGTGCCCGCTAGGGAACCTACATAGTCCAAGTGCCCGTTAGGTAACCTAGATAGTCCAAGTGCCCGCTAGGTAACCTACATAGTGCAAGTGTCCGCTAGTTAACCTAAGTAGTCCAAGGGCCCGCTAGGTAACATATATAGTCCAAGTGCCCGGTAGTTAACTTACATAGTTCAAGTGTTTGTAGGGAACATTCAAAATCCAAGTGCCCGCTTGGGAACCTACATAGTCCATGTGCCCGCTAGGGAACCTACATAGTCCAAGTGCCCGCTAGTTAACATAGATAGTCCAAGTACCCGCTAGGAAACGTACATAGTCCAAGTGCCCGCTAGGTAAGGTAGATAGTCCAAGTGCCCGCTAGGGAACGTACATCGTCCAAGTGCCGGCTACGTAACCTAGATAGTCCAAGTGCCCGCCAATTAACCTACATACTCCAAGTGCCTGCTAGGTAACCTAGATAGTCCAAGTGCCAACTAGTTAACCTACATAGTCAAAGTTCCCCGTAGGTAACATAGATCGTCCAAGTGCCCGCTAGTTAACCTAAATAGTCAATGGGCCCGCTAGTTAACCTACATAGTGCAAGAGCCCGCTAGCTAACCTAGATAATCCAAGTGCCCGCTAGTTAACCTATATCGTCCAAGTGCCCGCTAGTTAACCTAGATCGTCCAAGTGCCCGCTGGTTAACCTACATAGTCAATGGGCCTGCTAGTTAACCTACATAGTGCAAGAGCCCGCTAGTTAACCTAGATCGTGCAAGTGACCGCTAGTTAACCTACATAGTCCACGTGCCAGTTAGCTAACCTAGATAGTCCAAGGGCCCGTTAGTTGACCTACGTAGTCCAAGTGCCCGCTAGGGAACCTTCATAGTTCAAGTGCCAGCTAGGTAACCTAGATAGTCCAAGTGCCCGCTAGTTAACCTAGATAGTCCAAGTGCCCGCTAGTTAACCTAGATAGTCCTAGTGCCCGTTAGTTAACCTAGATAGTCCAAGTGCCCACTAGGGGACGTACTTAGTCCATGTGCCCGTTATCTAACCTAGATAGTCCAAGTGCCCGCTAGTTAACACTGATCATCCAAGTGCCCGCTAGTTATCCTAGATAGTCCAAGTGCCCTCTAGTTAACCTAGATCGTCCAAGTGCCCGCTAGTAAATCTACATAGTCCAAGGGCCCGCTAGTTAACCTACATAGTCCAAGGTCCGCTAGTTAACCTAGATAGTCCAAGTGCTCGCTAGTTAACCTACATAGTACAAGGGCCCACTAGTTGACCTAGATAGTCCAAGTGCCCATTAGCTAACCTAGATATTCGAAGTGTCCGCTAGTTAACCTACATAGTCCAAGTGCCCGTTCGTTAACCTAGATAGGCCAAGTGCCGCTAGGGAACCTATCTAGTCCAAGTACCCGCTAGGTAACCTACATAGTGCAAGTGTCCGCTAGTTAACCTAAGTAGTCCAAGGGCCCGCTAGGTAACATATATAGTCCAAGTGCCCGGTAGTTAACTTACATAGTTCAAGTGTTTGTAGGGAACATTCAAAATCCAAGTGCCCGCTTGGGAACCTACATAGTCCATGTGCCCGCTAGGGAACCTACATAGTCCAAGTGCCCGCTAGTTAACATAGATAGTCCAAGTACCCGCTAGGAAACGTACATAGTCCAAGTGCCCGCTAGGTAAGGTAGATAGTCCAAGTGCCCGCTAGGGAACGTACATCGTCCAAGTGCCGGCTACGTAACCTAGATAGTCCAAGTGCCCGCTAGGTAACGTACATAGTCCAGGTGCCCGCTAGGTAACGTAGATAGTCCAAGTGCCCGCTAGGAAACGTACATAGTCCATGTGCCCGCTAGTTAACCTACATAGTCCAAGTGCCTGCAAGGTAACCTAGATAGTCCAAGTGCCCACTAGTTAACCTACATAGTCCAGGTTCCCCCTAGGTAACCTAGATATTCCAAGCGCCCGTTAGGTAACCTATATAGTCCAAGTGCCCGATAGGGAACCTATATAGTCCAAGTGCCCGCTAGGTAACCTACATAGTCCAAGTGCCCGTTATGTAACCTAGATAGTCTAAATGCCCGCTAGGGAACCCACATAGTCCAAGTGCCCGCTAGGGAACCTACATAGTCCAAGTGCCCGCTAGGTAACGTAGATAGTCCAAGTGCCCGCTAGGGAACGTATATAATCCAAGTGCCCGCTAGGTAACCTAGATAGTCCAAGTGCCCGCTAGTTAACCTACATAGTCCAAGTGCCTGCTAGGTAACCTAGATAGTCCAAGTGCCCACTAGTTAACCTACATAGTCCACGTTCCCCCTAGGTAACCTAGATATTCCAAGGGTCCGCTAGGTAACCTACATTGTCCTAGTGCCCCCTAGTTAACCTACATTCTCCAAGTGCCCGATAGGCAACCTACATAGTCCAAGTGCCCGCTAGGTAACCTACATAGTCCAAATGCCCGCTAGTTAACCTACATAGTCCAAGTGACCAATAGGGAACTACATAGTCTAAGTGCCCGTTAGGTAACCTAGATATTCTAAGTGCCCGCTAGGTATCCTACATAGTGCAAGTGTCTGCTAGTTAACCTAAGTAGTCCAAGGGCCCGCTAGTTAACATACATAGTCAAAGTGCCCGGTAGTTAACTTACATAGTTCAAGTGTCCGTAGGTAACATTCATAGTCCAAGTGCCCGCTAGGGAACCTACATATTCCAAGTGCCCTCTAGGGAACCTACGTAGTCCAAGTGCCCGCTAGGGAATCTACATAGTCCAAGGGCCCGCTGGTTAATGTAGATAGTCCAAGTGCTGCTAGTTAATCTACATAGTCCAAGGGCCTGCTAGTTAACCTACATAGTCCAAGTACCCGCTAGTTAACCTAGATCGTCCAAGTGTCCGCTAGTTATACTACATAGTCCAAGTGCCCGCTAGGGAACCTACATAGTCCAAGTGCCTGCTAGGGAACCTACATTGTCCAAGAGCCCGCTCTGGAACATACATAGTCCAAGTGCCCGCTAGGGAATCTACATAGTCCAAGGGCCCTCTAGTTAACGTAGATAGTCCAAGTGCCGCTAGTTAATCTACATAGTCCAAGGGCCCGTTAGTTAACCTACATAGTCCAAATACCTGCTAGTTAACCTAGATCGTCCAAGGGCCCGCTAGTTAACCTACATAGTCCAAGTGCCCGCTAGTTATGCTAGATAGTCCTAGTGCTCACTAGTTAACCTAGATAGTCCAAGTGCCCGCTAGTTAACCTAGATAGACCAAGTGCCCGCTAGGGAACCTACCTAGTCCAAGTGCCCCATAGGGAACCTACATAGTCCAAGTTTCCGCTAGTTAACATAGATAGTCCAAGTGCCCACTAGGGAACGTACATAGTCCAAGTGCCTGCTACGTAACCTAGATAGTCCAAGTGCCCGCTAGTTAACCTACATAGTGCAAGCGCCCGCTAGTTAACCTAGATCGTGCAAGTGTCCGCTAGTTTACCTACATAGTCCACGTGCCAGTTATCTAACCTAGATAGTCCAAGGGCCCGCTAGTTAACCTAGATCGTGCAAGTGTCCGCTAGTTTACCTACATAGTCCACGTGCCAGTTATCTAACCTAGATAGTCCAAGGGCCCGCTAGTTGACCTACATAGTCCAAGTGACTGCTAGGGTACCTTCATAGTCCAAGTGCCAGCTAGGTAACCTAGATAGTCCAAGGGCCAGCTAGTTAACCTAGATAGTCCTAGTGCCCATTAGTTAACCTAGAGTCCATGTGCCCACTAGGGGACGTACTTAGTCCATGTGCCCGTTAGCTAACCTAGATAGTCCAAGTGCCCGCTAGTTTACAATGATCATCCAAGTGCCCGCTAGTTAACCTAGATAGTCCAAGTGCCCTCTTGTTAACCTAGATCGTCCAAGTGCCTGCTAGTAAACCTACATAGTCCAAGGGCCTGCTAGTTAACCTACATAGTCCAAGGTCCGCTAGTTAACCTAGATAGTCCAAGTGCTCGCTAGTTAACATAGATAGTCCAAGTGCCCGCTAGGTAACCTAAGTAGTCCAAATGTCCGATAGGGATCCTACATAGTCCAAGTGCCCGCTAGGTAACCTACATCGTCCAAGTGCCTGTTAGTTAACCTATATAGTCCAAGTGCCCGCTAGGTAACCTAGACTGTCCAAGTGCCCGCTAGGTTACCTACGTAGTCCAAGTGCCCGTTCGTTAACCTAGATAGTCCAAGTGCCTGCTAGGAAACCTACATAGTCCAAGGGCCCGCTAGGTAACCTAGATAGTTCAAGTGCCCGCTAGGTAACCTAGAGTCCAAGTACTCGCTAGTTAACCTACATAGTCCAAGTGCACGCTATGTTACCTAGATAGTCAAAGTGCCCGTTAGGTAACCTAGATAGTCCAAGTGCCCGTTACCTAACCTAGATAGTCCAAGTGCCCACTAGGCAACCTACATAGTCCAAGAGCCCGTTCGTTAACCTAGAAGTCCAAGTGCCCGCTAGGTAACCTAGACATTCCAAGTGCCCGCTAGGTTACCTGCATATTCCAAGTGCCCGTTCGTTAACCTAGATAATCCAAGTGCCCCCTAGGTAACCTACATAGTCCAAGTGCCCGCTAGGTAACCTATATAGCCCAAGTGCCCGCTAGGCAACCCAGATAGTCCAAGGGCCCGCTAGTTAACCAACATAGTCCAAGGGCTCACTTGTTCACTTTGATAGTTCAAGCGCCCGCTAGTTAACCTAGATTGTCCAAGTGCCCGCTAGTTAACCTACATAGTCCAAGGGCCCACTAGTTAACCTAGATAGTCCAAGTGTCCTTTAGTTAACCTACATAGTCCAAGTGCCCGCTAGTTAACCTATATACCAAGTGCCCGTTACGTAACCTAGATATTCCAAGGGCACGATAGTTAACCTATATCGTCCAAGTGCCCGCTAGGCAACCTAGATAGTCCAAGTGCCCGCTAAGGAACCTACATAGTCCAAGTTCACGCTAAGGAACCTACATAGCCAAGTGCACGCTAGTTAACCTAGATAGTCCAAGTGCCAACTAGTTAACCTACATAGTCAAAGTTCCCCGTAGGTAACATAGATCGTCCAAGTGCCCGCTAGTTAACCTAAATAGTCAATGGGCCCGCTAGTTAACCTACATAGTGCAAGAGCCCGCTAGCTAACCTAGATAATCCAAGTGCCCGCTAGTTAACCTATATCGTCCAAGTGCCCGCTAGTTAACCTAGATCGTCCAAGTGCCCGCTAGTTAACCTAGATAGTCCTAGTGCCCGCTAGTTAACCTAGATAGTCCTAGTGCCCGTTAGTTAACCTAGATAGTCCAAGTGCCCACTAGGGGACGTACTTAGTCCATGTGCCCGTTATCTAACCTAGATAGTCCAAGTGCCCGCTAGTTAACAATGATCATCCAAGTGCCCGCTAGTTAACCTAGATAGTCCAAGTGCCCTCTAGTTAACCTAGATCGTCCAAGTGCCCGCTAGTAAATCTACATAGTCCAAGGGCCCGCTAGTTAACCTACATAGTCCAAGGTCCGCTAGTTAACCTAGATAGTCCAAGTGCTCGCTAGTTAACCTACATAGTACAAGGGCCCACTAGTTGACCTAGATAGTCCAAGTGCCCATTAGCTAACCTAGATATTCGAAGTGTCCGTTAGTTAACCTACATAGTCCAAGTGCCCGTTCGTTAACCTAGATAGGCCAAGTGCCGCTAGGGAACCTATCTAGTCCAAGTACCCGCTGGGAAACGTACATAGTCCAAGTGCCCGCTAGGTAACGTACATAGTCCAGGTGCCCGCTAGGTAACGTAGATAGTCCAAGTGCCCGCTAGGAAACGTACATAGTCCAAGTGCCCGCTAGTTAACCTACATAGTCCAAGTGCCTGCAAGGTAACCTAGATAGTCCAAGTGCCCACTAGTTAACCTACATAGTCCAGGTTCCCCCTAGGTAACCTAGATAGTCCAAGGGCCCGCTAGGTAACCTACATAGTCCAAGTGCCCGATAGGGAACCTATATAGTCCAAGTGCCCGCTAGGTAACCTACATAGTCCAAGTGCCAGCTAGGTAACCTACATAGTCCAAATGCCCGCTAGTTAACCTACATAGTCCAAGTGCCCGATAGGGAACCTACATAATCCAAGTGCCCGCTAGGGAAACTACATAGTCCAAGTGCCCGCTAGGTAACCTATATAGCCCAAGTGCCCGCTAGGTAACCCAGATAGTCCAAGGGCCCGCTAGTTAACCAACATAGCCCAAGGGCTCACTTGTTCACTTTGATAGTTCAAGTGCCCGCTAGTTAACCTAGATTGTCCAAGTGCCCGCTAGTTAACCTACATAGTCCAAGGGCCCACTAGTTAACCTAGATAGTCCAAGTGTCCTTTAGTTAACCTACATAGTCCAAGTGCCCGCTAGTTAACCTATATACCAAGTGCCCGTTACGTAACCTAGATATTCCAAGGGCACGATAGTTAACCTATATCGTCCAAGTGCCCGCTAGGCAACCTAGATAGTCCAAGTGCCCCCTAAGGAACCTACATAGTCCAAGTTCACGCTAAGGAACCTACATAGCCAAGTGCACGCTAGTTAACCTAGATAGTCCAAGTGCCAACTAGTTAACCTACATAGTCAAAGTTCCCCGTAGGTAACATAGATCGTCCAAGTGCCCGCTAGTTAACCTAAATAGTCAATGGGCCCGCTAGTTAACCTACATAGTGCAAGAGCCCGCTAGCTAACCTAGATAATCCAAGTGCCCGCTAGTTAACCTATATCGTCCAAGTGCCCGCTAGTTAACCTAGATCGTCCAAGTGCCCGCTAGTTAACCTACATAGTCAATGGGCCCGCTAGTTAACCTACATAGTGCAAGAGCCCGCTAGTTAACCTAGATCGTGCAAGTGACCGCTAGTTAACCTACATAGTCCACGTGCCAGTTAGCTAACCTAGATAGTCCAAGGGCCCGTTAGTTGACCTACATAGTCCAAGTGCCCGCTAGGGAACCTTCATAGTCCAAGTGCCAGCTAGGTAACCTAGATAGTCCAAGTGCCCGCTAGTTAACCTAGATAGTCCAATTGCCCGCTAGTTAACCTAGATAGTCCTAGTGCCCGTTAGTTAACCTAGATAGTCCAAGTGCCCACTAGGGGACGTACTTAGTCCATGTGCCCGTTATCTAACCTAGATAGTCCAAGTGCCCGCTAGTTAACAATGATCATCCAAGTGCCCGCTAGTTAACCTAGATAGTCCAAGTGCCCTCTAGTTAACCTAGATCGTCCAAGTGCCCGCTAGTAAATCTACATAGTCCAAGGGCCCGCTAGTTAACCTACATAGTCCAAGGTCCGCTAGTTAACCTAGATAGTCCAAGTGCTCGCTAGTTAACCTACATAGTACAAGGGCCCACTAGTTGACCTAGATAGTCCAAGTGCCCGTTAGCTAACCTAGATATTCGAAGTGTCCGTTAGTTAACCTACATAGTCCAAGTGCCCGTTCGTTAACCTAGATAGGCCAAGTGCCGCTAGGGAACCTATCTAGTCCAAGTACCCGCTAGGAAACGTACATAGTCCAAGTGCCCGCTAGGTAACGTACATAGTCCAGGTGCCCGCTAGGTAACGTAGATAGTCCAAGTGCCCGCTAGGAAACGTACATAGTCCAAGTGCCCGCTAGTTAACCTACATAGTCCAAGTGTCTGCAAGGTAACCTAGATAGTCCAAGTGCCCACTAGTTAACCTACATAGTCCAGGTTCCCCCTAGGTAACCTAGATATTCCAAGGGCCCGCTAGGTAACCTACATAGTCCAAGTGCCCGATAGGGAACCTATATAGTCCAAGTGCCCGCTAGGTAACCTACATAGTCCAAGTGCCAGCTAGGTAACCTACATAGTCCAAATGCCCGCTAGTTAACCTACATAGTCCAAGTGCCCGATAGGGAACCTACATAATCCAAGTGCCCGCTAGGGAAACTACATAGTCCAAGTGCCCGCTAGGTAACCTATATAGCCCAAGTGCCCGCTAGGTAACCCAGATAGTCCAAGGGCCCGCTAGTTAACCAACATAGTCCAAGGGCTCACTTGTTCACTTTGATAGTTCAAGTGCCCGCTAGTTAACCTAGATCGTCCAAGCGCCCGCTAGTTAACATAGATTGTCCAAGTGCCCGCTAGTTAACCTACATAGTCCAAGGGCCCACTAGTTAACCTAGATAGTCCAAGTGTCCTTTAGTTAACCTACATAGTCCAAGTGCCCGCTAGTTAACCTATATACCAAGTGCCCGTTACGTAACCTAGATATTCCAAGGGCACGATAGTTAACCTATATCGTCCAAGTGCCCGCTAGGCAACCTAGATAGTCCAAGTGCCCGCTAAAGAACCTACATAGTCCAAGTTCACGCTAAGGAACCTACATAGCCAAGTGCACGCTAGTTAACCTAGATAGTCCAAGTGCCAACTAGTTAACCTACATAGTCAAAGTTCCCCGTAGGTAACATAGATCGTCCAAGTGCCCGCTAGGTAACCTAAATAGTCAATGGGCCTGCTAGTTAACCTACATAGTGCAAGAGCCCGCTAGCTAATCTAGATAATCCAAGTGCCCGCTAGTTAACCTATATCGTCCAAGTGCCCGCTAGTTAACCTAGATCGTCCAAGTGCCCGCTAGTTAACCTACATAGTCAATGGGCCCGCTAGTTAACCTACATAGTGCAAGAGCCCGCTAGTTAACCTAGATCGTGCAAGTGACCGCTAGTTAACCTACATAGTCCACGTGCCAGTTAGCTAACCTAGATAGTCCAAGGGCCCGTTAGTTGACCTACATAGTCCAAGTGCCCGCTAGGGAACCTTCATAGTCCAAGTGCCAGCTAGGTAACCTAGATAGTCCAAGTGCCCGCTAGTTAACCTAGATAGTCCAATTGCCCGCTAGTTAACCTAGATAGTCTAGTGCCCGTTAGTTAACCTAGATAGTCCAAGTGCCCACTAGGGGACGTACTTAGTCCATGTGCCCGTTATCTAACCTAGATAGTCCAAGTGCCCGCTAGTTAACAATGATCATCCAAGTGCCCGCTAGTTAACCTAGATAGTCCAAGTGCCCTCTAGTTAACCTAGATCGTCCAAGTGCCCGCTAGTAAATCTACATAGTCCAAGGGCCCGCTAGTTAACCTACATAGTCCAAGGTCCGCTAGTTAACCTAGATAGTCCAAGTGCTCGCTAGTTAACCTACATAGTACAAGGGCCCACTAGTTGACCTAGATAGTCCAAGTGCCCGTTAGCTAACCTAGATATTCGAAGTGTCCGTTAGTTAACCTACATAGTCCAAGTGCCCGTTCGTTAACCTAGATAGGCCAAGTGCCGCTAGGGAACCTATCTAGTCCAAGTACCCGCTAGGAAACGTACATAGTCCAAGTGCCCGCTAGGTAACGTACATAGTCCAGGTGCCCGCTAGGTAACGTAGATAGTCCAAGTGCCCGCTAGGAAACGTACATAGTCCAAGTGCCCGCTAGTTAACCTACATAGTCCAAGTGCCTGCAAGGTAACCTAGATAGTCCAAGTGCCCACTAGTTAACCTTCATAGTCCAGGTTCCCCCTAGGTAACCTAGATAGTCCAAGGGCCCACTAGGTAACCTAAATAGTCCAAGTGCCCGATAGGGAACCTATATAGTCCAAGTGCCCGCTAGGTAACCTACATAGTCCAAGTGCCAGCTAGGTAACCTACATAGTCCAAATGCCCGCTAGTTAACCTACATAGTCCAAGTGCCCGATAGGGAACCTACATAATCCAAGTGCCCGCTAGGGAAACTACATAGTCCAAGTGCCCGTTAGGTAACCTAGATAGTCTAAATGCCCGCTAGGGAAACCACATAGTCCAAGTGCCCGCTAGGGAACCTACCTAGTCCAAGTGCCCGCTAGGTAACGTACATATTCCAAGTGCCCGCTAGGTAACGTAGATAGTCCAAGTGCCCGCTAGGGAACGTACATAATCCAAGTGCCCGCTAGGTAACCTAGATAGTCCAAGTGCCCGCTAGTTAACCTACATAGTCCAAGTGCCTGCTAGGTAACCTAGATAGTCCAAGTGCCCACTAGTTAACCTACATAGTCCAGGTTCCCCCTAAGTAACCTAGATAGTCCAAGGGTCCGCTAGGTAACCTACATTGTCCTAGTGCCCCCTAGTTAACCTACATTCTCCAAGTGCCCGATAGGCAACCTACATTGTCCAAGTGCCCGCTAGGTAACCTACATAGTCCAAGTGCCCTATAGGGAACCTATATAATCCAAGTGCCCGCTAGGGAACCTACATAGTCCAAGTGCCCGTTAGGTAACCTAGATATTCCAAGTGCCCGCTAGGTAACCTACATAGTGCAAGTGTCTGCTAGTTAACCTAAGTAGTCCAAGGGCCCGCTAGTTAACATACATAGTCAAAGTGCCCGGTAGTTAACTTACATAGTTCAAGTGTCCGTAGGTAACATTCATAGTCCAAGTGCCCGCTAGGGAACCTACATATTCCAAGTGCCCTCTAGGGAACCTACGTAGTCCAAGTGCCCGCTAGGGAATCTACATAGTCCAAGGGCCCGCTGGTTAATGTAGATAGTCCAAGTGCTGCTAGTTAATCTACATAGTCTAAGGGCCTGCTAGTTAACCTACATAGTCCAAGTACCCGCTAGTTAACCTAGATCGTCCAAGTGTCCGCTAGTTATACTACATAGTCCAAGTGCCCGCTAGGGAACCTACATAGTCCAAGTGCCTGCTAGGGAACCTACATAGTCCAAGTGCCCGCTAGGTAACCTAGAGTCCAAGTACTCGCTAGTTAACCTACATAGTCCAAGTGCACGCTATGTTACCTAGATAGTCAAAGTGCCCGTTAGGTAACCTAGATAGTCCAAATGCCCGTTAACTAACCTAGATAGTCCAAGTGCCCGCTAGGCAACCTACATAGTCCAAGAGCCCGTTCGTTAACCTAGAAGTCCAAGTGCCCGCTAGGTAACCTAGACATTCCAAGTGCCCGCTAGGTTACCTGCATATTCCAAGTGCCCGTTCGTTAACCTAGATAATCCAAGTGCCCCCTAGGTAACCTACATAGTCCAAATGCCCGCTAGTTAACCTACATAGTCCAAGTGCCCAATAGGGAACCTATATAATCCAAGTGCCCGCTAGGGAACCTACATAGTCCAAGTGCCCGTTAGGTAACCTAGATATTCCAAGTGCCCACTAGGTAACCTACATAGTGCAAGTGTCTGCTAGTTAACCTAAGTAGTCCAAGGGCCCGCTAGTTAACATACATAGTCAAAGTGCCCGGTAGTTAACTTACATAGTTCAAGTGTCCGTAGGTAACATTCATAGTCCAAGTGCCCGCTAGGGAACCTACATATTCCAAGTGCCCTCTAGGGAACCTACGTAGTCCAAGTGCCCGCTAGGAAATCTACATAGTCCAAGGGCCCGCTGGTTAATGTAGATAGTCCAAGTGCTGCTAGTTAATCTACATAGTCTAAGGGCCTGCTAGTTAACCTACATAGTCCAAGTAACCGCTAGTTAACCTAGATCGTCCAAGTGTCCGCTAGTTATACTACATATTCCAAGTGCCCGCTAGGGAACTTACATAGTCCAAGTGCCTGCTAGGGAACCTACATAGTCCAAGTGCCCGCTAGGTAACCTAGAGTCCAAGTACTCGCTAGTTAACCTACATAGTCCAAGTGCACGCTATGTTACCTAGATAGTCAAAGTGCCCGTTAGGTAACCTAGATAGTCCAAATGCCCGTTACCTAACCTAGATAGTCCAAGTGCCCGCTAGGCAACCTACATAGTCCAAGAGCCCGTTCGTTAACCTAGAAGTCCAAGTGCCCGCTAGGTAACCTAGACATTCCAAGTGCCCGCTAGGTTACCTGCATATTCCAAGTGGCCGTTCGTTAACCTAGATAATCCAAGTGCCCCCTAGGTAACCTACATAGTCCAAGTGCCCGCTAGGTAACCTATATAGCCCAAGTGCCCGCTAGGTAACCCAGATAGTCCAAGGGCCCGCTAGTTAACCAACATAGTCCAAGGGCTCACTTGTTCACTTTGATAGTTCAAGTGCCCGCTAGTTAACCTAGATCGTCCAAGCGCCCGCTAGTTAACATAGATTGTCCAAGTGCCCGCTAGTTAACCTACATAGTCCAAGGGCCCACTAGTTAACCTAGATAGTCCAAGTGTCCTTTAGTTAACCTACATAGTCCAAGTGCCCGCTAGTTAACCTATATACCAAGTGCCCGTTACGTAACCTAGATATTCCAAGGGCACGATAGTTAACCTATATCGTCCAAGTGCCCGCTAGGCAACCTAGATAGTCCAAGTGCCCGCTAAGGAACCTACATAGTCCAAGTTCACGCTAAGGAACCTACATAGCCAAGTGCACGCTAGTTAACCTAGATAGTCCAAGTGCCAACTAGTTAACCTACATAGTCAAAGTTCCCCGTAGGTAACATAGATCGTCCAAGTGCCCGCTAGTTAACCTAAATAGTCAATGGGCCCGCTAGTTAACCTACATAGTGCAAGAGCCCGCTAGCTAACCTAGATAATCCAAGTGCCCGCTAGTTAACCTAGATCGTCCAAGTGCCCGCTAGTTAACCTACATAGTCAATGGGCCCGCTAGTTAACCTACATAGTGCAAGAGCCCGCTAGTTAACCTAGATCGTGCAAGTGACCGCTAGTTAACCTACATAGTCCACGTGCCAGTTAGCTAACCTAGATAGTCCAAGGGCCCGTTAGTTGACCTACATAGTCCAAGTGCCCGCTAGGGAACCTTCATAGTCCAAGTGCCAGCTAGGTAACCTAGATAGTCCAAGTGCCCGCTAGTTAACCTAGATAGTCCAATTGCCCGCTAGTTAACCTAGATAGTCCTAGTGCCCGTTAGTTAACCTAGATAGTCCAAGTGCCCACTAGGGGACGTACTTAGTCCATGTGCCCGTTATCTAACCTAGATAGTCCAAGTGCCCGCTAGTTAACAATGATCATCCAAGTGCCCGCTAGTTAACCTAGATAGTCCAAGTGCCCTCTAATTAACCTAGATCGTCCAAGTGCCTGCTAGTAAATCTACATAGTCCAAGGGCCCGCTAGTTAACCTACATAGTCCAAGGTCCGCTAGTTAACCTAGATAGTCCAAGTGCTCGCTAGTTAACCTACATAGTACAAGGGCCCACTAGTTGACCTAGATAGTCCAAGTGCCCGTTAGCTAACCTAGATATTCGAAGTGTCCGTTAGTTAACCTACATAGTCCAAGTGCCCGTTCGTTAACCTAGATAGGCCAAGTGCCGCTAGGGAACCTATCTAGTCCAAGTACCCGCTAGGAAACGTACATAGTCCAAGTGCCCGCTAGGTAACGTACATAGTCCAGGTGCCCGCTAGGTAACGTAGATAGTCCAAGTGCCCGCTAGGAAACGTACATAGTCCAAGTGCCCACTAGTTAACCTACATAGTCCAGGTTCCCCCTAGGTAACCTAGATAGTCCAAGGGCCCGCTAGGTAACCTACATAGTCCAAGTGCCCGATAGGGAACCTATATAGTCCAAGTGCCCGCTAGGTAACCTACATAGTCCAAGTGCCACCTAGGTAACCTACATAGTCCAAATGCCCGCTAGTTAACCTACATAGTCCAAGTGCCCGATAGGGAACCTACATAATCCAAGTGCCCGCTAGGGAAACTACATAGTCCAAGTGCCCGCTAGGTAACCTATATAGCCCAAGTGCCCGCTAGGTAACCCAGATAGTCCAAGGGCCCGCTAGTTAACCAACATAGTCCAAGGGCTCACTTGTTCACTTTGATAGTTCAAGTGCCCGCTAGTTAAACTAGATCGTCCAAGCGCCCGCTAGTTAACATAGATTGTCCAAGTGCCCGCTAGTTAACCTACATAGTCCAAGGGCCCACTAGTTAACCTAGATAGTCCAAGTGTCCTTTAGTTAACCTACATAGTCCAAGTGCCCGCTAGTTAACCTATATACCAAGTGCCCGTTACGTAACCTAGATATTCCAAGGGCACGATAGTTAACCTATATCGTCCAAGTGCCCGCTAGGCAACCTAGATAGTCCAAGTGCCCGCTAAGGAACCTACATAGTCCAAGTTCACGCTAAGGAACCTACATAGCCAAGTGCACGCTAGTTAACCTAGATAGTCCAAGTGCCAACTAGTTAACCTACATAGTCAAAGTTCCCCGTAGGTAACATAGATCGTCCAAGTGCCCGCTAGTTAACCTAAATAGTCAATGGGCCCGCTAGTTAACCTACATAGTGCAAGAGCCCGCTAGCTAACCTAGATAATCCAAGTGCCCGCTAGTTAACCTATATCGTCCAAGTGCCCGCTAGTTAACCTAGATCGTCCAAGTGCCCGCTAGTTAACCTACATAGTCAATGGGCCCGCTAGTTAACCTACATAGTGCAAGAGCCCGCTAGTTAACCTAGATCGTGCAAGTGACCGCTAGTTAACCTACATAGTCCACGTGCCAGTTAGCTAACCTAGATAGTCCAAGGGCCCGTTAGTTGACCTACATAGTCCAAGTGCCCGCTAGGGAACCTTCATAGTCCAAGTGCCAGCTAGGTAACCTAGATAGTCCAAGTGCCCGCTAGTTAACCTAGATAGTCCAATTGCCCGCTAGTTAACCTAGATAGTCCTAGTGCCCGTTAGTTAACCTAGATAGTCCAAGTGCCCACTAGGGGACGTACTTAGTCCATGTGCCAGTTATCTAACCTAGATAGTCCAAGTGCCCACTAGTTAACAATGATCATCCAAGTGCCCGCTAGTTAACCTAGATAGTCCAAGTGCCCTCTAGTTAACCTAGATCGTCCAAGTGCCCGCTAGTAAATCTACATAGTCCAAGGGCCCGCTAGTTAACCTACATAGTCCAAGGTCCGCTAGTTAACCTAGATAGTCCAAGTGCTCGCTAGTTAACCTACATAGTACAAGGGGCCACTAGTTGACCTAGATAGTCCAAGTGCCCGTTAGCTAACCTAGATATTCGAAGTGTCCGTTAGTTAACCTACATAGTCCAAGTGCCCGTTCGTTAACCTAGATAGGCCAAGTGCCGCTAGGGAACCTATCTAGTCCAAGTACCCGCTAGGAAACGTACATAGTCCAAGTGCCCGCTAGGTAACGTACATAGTCCAGGTGCCCGCTAGGTAACGTAGATAGTCCAAGTGCCCGCTAGGAAACGTACATAGTCCAAGTGCCCGCTAGTTAACCTACATAGTCCAAGTGCCTGCAAGGTAACCTAGATAGTCCAAGTGCCCACTAGTTAACCTACATAGTCCAGGTTCCCCCTAGGTAACCTAGATAGTCCAAGGGCCTGCTAGGTAACCTAAATAGTCCAAGTGCCCGATAGGGAACCTATATAGTCCAAGTGCCCGCTAGGTAACCTACATAGTCCAAGTGCCAGCTAGGTAACCTACATAGTCCAAATGCCCGCTAGTTAACCTACATAGTCCAAGTGCCCGATAGGGAACCTACATAATCCAAGTGCCCGCTAGGGAAACTACATAGTCCAAGTGCCCGTTAGGTAACCTAGATAGTCTAAATGCCCGCTAGGGAAACCACATAGTCCAAGTGCCCGCTAGGGAACCTACATAGTCCAAGTGCCCGCTAGGTAACGTACATATTCCAAGTGCCCGCTAGGGAACGTACATAATCCAAGTGCCCGCTAGGTAACCTAGATAGTCCAAGTGCCCGCTAGTTAACCTACATAGTCCAAGTGCCTGCTAGGTAAACTAGATAGTCCAAGTGCCCACTAGTTAACCTACATAGTCCAGGTTCCCCCTAAGTAACCTAGATAGTCCAAGGGTCCGCTAGGTAACCTACATTGTCCTAGTGCCCCCTAGTTAACCTACATTCTCCAAGTGCCCGATAGGCAACCTACATTGTCCAAGTGCCCGCTAGGTAACCTACATAGTCCAAGTGCCCTATAGGGAACCTATATAATCCAAGTGCCCGCTAGGGAACCTACATAGTCCAAGTGCCCGTTAGGTAACCTAGATATTCCAAGTGCCCGCTAGGTAACCTACATAGTGCAAGTGTCTGCTAGTTAACCTAAGTAGTCCAAGGGCCCGCTAGTTAACATACATAGTCAAAGTGCCCGGTAGTTAACTTACATAGTTCAAGTGTCCGTAGGTAACATTCATAGTCCAAGTGCCCGCTAGGGAACCTACATATTCCAAGTGCCCTCTAGGGAACCTACGTAGTCCAAGTGCCCGCTAGGGAATCTACATAGTCCAAGGGCCCGCTGGTTAATGTAGATAGTCCAAGTGCTGCTAGTTAATCTACATAGTCTAAGGGCCTGCTAGTTAACCTACATAGTCCAAGTACCCGCTAGTTAACCTAGATCGTCCAAGTGTCCGCTAGTTATACTACATAGTCCAAGTGCCCGCTAGGGAACCTACATAGTCCAAGTGCCTGCTAGGGAACCTACATAGTCCAAGTTCACGCTAAGGAACCTACATAGCCAAGTGCACGCTAGTTAACCTAGATAGTCCAAGTGCCAACTAGTTAACCTACATAGTCAAAGTTCCCCGTAGGTAACATAGATCGTCCAAGTGCCCGCTAGTTAACCTAAATAGTCAATGGGCCCGCTAGTTAACCTACATAGTGCAAGAGCCCGCTAGCTAACCTAGATAATCCAAGTGCCCGCTAGTTAACCTATATCGTCCAAGTGCCCGCTAGTTAACCTAGATCGTCCAAGTGCCCGCTAGTTAACCTACATAGTCAATGGGCCCGCTAGTTAACCTACATAGTGCAAGAGCCCGCTAGTTAACCTAGATCGTGCAAGTGACCGCTAGTTAACCTACATAGTCCACGTGCCAGTTAGCTAACCTAGATAGTCCAAGGGCCCGTTAGTTGACCTACATAGTCCAAGTGCCCGCTAGGGAACCTTCATAGTCCAAGTGCCAGCTAGGTAACCTAGATAGTCCAAGTGCCCGCTAGTTAACCTAGATAGTCCAATTGCCCGCTAGTTAACCTAGATAGTCCTAGTGCCCGTTAGTTAACCTAGATAGTCCAAGTGCCCACTAGGGGACGTACTTAGTCCATGTGCCCGTTATCTAACCTAGATAGTCCAAGTGCCCACTAGTTAACAATGATCATCCAAGTGCCCGCTAGTTAACCTAGATAGTCCAAGTGCCCTCTAGTTAACCTAGATCGTCCAAGTGCCCGCTAGTAAATCTACATAGTCCAAGGGCCCGCTAGTTAACCTACATAGTCCAAGGTCCGCTAGTTAACCTAGATAGTCCAAGTGCTCGCTAGTTAACCTACATAGTACAAGGGCCCACTAGTTGACCTAGATAGTCCAAGTGCCCGTTAGCTAACCTAGATATTCGAAGTGTCCGTTAGTTAACCTACATAGTCCAAGTGCCCGTTCGTTAACCTAGATAGGCCAAGTGCCGCTAGGGAACCTATCTAGTCCAAGTACCCGCTAGGAAACGTACATAGTCCAAGTGCCCGCTAGGTAACGTACATAGTCCAGGTGCCCGCTAGGTAACGTAGATAGTCCAAGTGCCCGCTAGGAAACGTACATAGTCCAAGTGCCCGCTAGTTAACCTACATAGTCCAAGTGCCTGCAAGGTAACCTAGATAGTCCAAGTGCCCACTAGTTAACCTTCATAGTCCAGGTTCCCCCTAGGTAACCTAGATAGTCCAAGGGCCTGCTAGGTAACCTAAATAGTCCATGTGCCCGATAGGGAACCTATATAGTCCAAGTGCCCGCTAGGTAACCTACATAGTCCAAGTGCCAGCTAGGTAACCTACATAGTCCAAATGCCCGCTAGTTAACCTACATAGTCCAAGTGCCCGATAGGGAACCTACATAATCCAAGTGCCCGCTAGGGAAACTACATAGTCCAAGTGCCCGTTAGGTAACCTAGATAGTCTAAATGCCCGCTAGGGAAACCACATAGTCCAAGTGCCCGCTAGGGAACCTACATAGTCCAAGTGCCCGCTAGGTAACGTACATATTCCAAGTGCCCGCTAGGTAACGTAGATAGTCCAAGTGCCCGCTAGGGAACGTACATAATCCAAGTGCCCGCTAGGTAACCTAGATAGTCCAAGTGCCCGCTAGTTAACCTACATAGTCCAAGTGCCTGCTAGGTAACCTAGATAGTCCAAGTGCCCACTAGTTAACCTACATAGTCCAGGTTCCCCCTAAGTAACCTAGATAGTCCAAGGGTCCGCTAGGTAACCTACATTGTCCTAGTGCCCCCTAGTTAACCTACATTCTCCAAGTGCCCGATAGGCAACCTACATTGTCCAAGTGCCCGCTAGGTAACCTACATAGTCCAAGTGCCCAATAGGGAACCTATATAATCCAAGTGCCCGCTAGGGAACCTACATAGTCCAAGTGCCCGTTAGGTAACCTAGATATTCCAAGTGCCCGCTAGGTAACCTACATAGTGCAAGTGTCTGCTAGTTAACCTAAGTAGTCCAAGGGCCCGCTAGTTAACATACATAGTCAAAGTGCCCGGTAGTTAACTTACATAGTTCAAGTGTCCGTAGGTAACATTCATAGTCCAAGTGCCCGCTAGGGAACCTACATATTCCAAGTGCCCTCTAGGGAACCTACGTAGTCCAAGTGCCCGCTAGGGAATCTACATAGTCCAAGGGCCCGCTGGTTAATGTAGATAGTCCAAGTGCTGCTAGTTAATCTACATAGTCTAAGGGCCTGCTAGTTAACCTACATAGTCCAAGTACCCGCTAGTTAACCTAGATCGTCCAAGTGTCCGCTAGTTATACTACATAGTCCAAGTGCCCGCTAGGGAACCTACATAGTCCAAGTGCCTGCTAGGGAACCTACATAGTCCAAGTGCCCGCTAGGTAACCTAGAGTCCAAGTACTCGCTAGTTAACCTACATAGTCCAAGTGCACGCTATGTTACCTAGATAGTCAAAGTGCCCGTTAGGTAACCTAGATAGTCCAAATGCCCGTTAACTAACCTAGATAGTCCAAGTGCCCGCTAGGCAACCTACATAGTCCAAGAGCCCGTTCGTTAACCTAGAAGTCCAAGTGCCCGCTAGGTAACCTAGACATTCCAAGTGCCCGCTAGGTTACCTGCATATTCCAAGTGCCCGTTCGTTAACCTAGATAATCCAAGTGCCCCCTAGGTAACCTACATAGTCCAAATGCCCGCTAGTTAACCTACATAGTCCAAGTGCCCAATAGGGAACCTATATAATCCAAGTGCCCGCTAGGGAACCTACATAGTCCAAGTGCCCGTTAGGTAACCTAGATATTCCAAGTGCCCACTAGGTAACCTACATAGTGCAAGTGTCTGCTAGTTAACCTAAGTAGTCCAAGGGCCCGCTAGTTAACATACATAGTCAAAGTGCCCGGTAGTTAACTTACATAGTTCAAGTGTCCGTAGGTAACATTCATAGTCCAAGTGCCCGCTAGGGAACCTACATATTCCAAGTGCCCTCTAGGGAACCTACGTAGTCCAAGTGCCCGCTAGGAAATCTACATAGTCCAAGGGCCCGCTGGTTAATGTAGATAGTCCAAGTGCTGCTAGTTAATCTACATAGTCTAAGGGCCTGCTAGTTAACCTACATAGTCCAAGTAACCGCTAGTTAACCTAGATCGTCCAAGTGTCCGCTAGTTATACTACATATTCCAAGTGCCCGCTAGGGAACTTACATAGTCCAAGTGCCTGCTAGGGAACCTACATAGTCCAAGTGCCCGCTAGGTAACCTAGAGTCCAAGTACTCGCTAGTTAACCTACATAGTCCAAGTGCACGCTATGTTACCTAGATAGTCAAAGTGCCCGTTAGGTAACCTAGATAGTCCAAATGCCCGTTACCTAACCTAGATAGTCCAAGTGCCCGCTAAGCAACCTACATAGTCCAAGAGCCCGTTCGTTAACCTAGAAGTCCAAGTGCCCGCTAGGTAACCTAGACATTCCAAGTGCCCGCTAGGTTACCTGCATATTCCAAGTGGCCGTTCGTTAACCTAGATAATCCAAGTGCCCCCTAGGTAACCTACATAGTCCAAGTGCCCGCTAGGTAACCTATATAGCCCAAGTGCCCGCTAGGTAACCCAGATAGTCCAAGGGCCCGCTAGTTAACCAACATAGTCCAAGGGCTCACTTGTTCACTTTGATAGTTCAAGTGCCCGCTAGTTAACCTAGATCGTCCAAGCGCCCGCTAGTTAACATAGATTGTCCAAGTGCCCGCTAGTTAACCTACATAGTCCAAGGGCCCACTAGTTAACCTAGATAGTCCAAGTGTCCTTTAGTTAACCTACATAGTCCAAGTGCCCGCTAGTTAACCTATATACCAAGTGCCCGTTACGTAACCTAGATATTCCAAGGGCACGCTAGTTAACCTATATCGTCCAAGTGCCCGCTAGGCAACCTAGATAGTCCAAGTGCCCGCTAAGGAACCTACATAGTCCAAGTTCACGCTAAGGAACCTACATAGCCAAGTGCACGCTAGTTAACCTAGATAGTCCAAGTGCCAACTAGTTAACCTACATAGTCAAAGTTCCCCGTAGGTAACATAGATCGTCCAAGTGCCCGCTAGTTAACCTAAATAGTCAATGGGCCCGCTAGTTAACCTACATAGTGCAAGAGCCCGCTAGCTAACCTAGATAATCCAAGTGCCCGCTAGTTAACCTAGATCGTCCAAGTGCCCGCTAGTTAACCTACATAGTCAATGGGCCCGCTAGTTAACCTACATAGTGCAAGAGCCCGCTAGTTAACCTAGATCGTGCAAGTGACCGCTAGTTAACCTACATAGTCCACGTGCCAGTTAGCTAACCTAGATAGTCCAAGGGCCCGTTAGTTGACCTACATAGTCCAAGTGCCCGCTAGGGAACCTTCATAGTCCAAGTGCCAGCTAGGTAACCTAGATAGTCCAAGTGCCCGCTAGTTAACCTAGATAGTCCAATTGCCCGCTAGTTAACCTAGATAGTCCTAGTGCCCGTTAGTTAACCTAGATAGTCCAAGTGCCCACTAGGGGACGTACTTAGTCCATGTGCCCGTTATCTAACCTAGATAGTCCAAGTGCCCGCTAGTTAACAATGATCATCCAAGTGCCCGCTAGTTAACCTAGATAGTCCAAGTGCCCTCTAATTAACCTAGATCGTCCAAGTGCCTGCTAGTAAATCTACATAGTCCAAGGGCCCACTAGTTAACCTACATAGTCCAAGGTCCGCTAGTTAACCTAGATAGTCCAAGTGCTCGCTAGTTAACCTACATAGTACAAGGGCCCACTAGTTGACCTAGATAGTCCAAGTGCCCGTTAGCTAACCTAGATATTCGAAGTGTCCGTTAGTTAACCTACATAGTCCAAGTGCCCGTTCGTTAACCTAGATAGGCCAAGTGCCGCTAGGGAACCTATCTAGTCCAAGTACCCGCTAGGAAACGTACATAGTCCAAGTGCCCGCTAGGTAACGTACATAGTCCAGGTGCCCGCTAGGTAACGTAGATAGTCCAAGTGCCCGCTAGGAAACGTACATAGTCCAAGTGCCCACTAGTTAACCTACATAGTCCAGGTTCCCCCTAGGTAACCTAGATAGTCCAAGGGCCCGCTAGGTAACCTACATAGTCCAAGTGCCCGATAGGGAACCTATATAGTCCAAGTGCCCGCTAGGTAACCTACATAGTCCAAGTGCCAGCTAGGTAACCTACATAGTCCAAATGCCCGCTAGTTAACCTACATAGTCCAAGTGCCCGATAGGGAACCTACATAATCCAAGTGCCCGCTAGGGAAACTACATAGTCCAAGTGCCCGCTAGGTAACCTATATAGCCCAAGTGCCCGCTAGGTAACCCAGATAGTCCAAGGGCCCGCTAGTTAACCAACATAGTCCAAGGGCTCACTTGTTCACTTTGATAGTTCAAGTGCCCGCTAGTTAACCTAGATCGTCCAAGCGCCCGCTAGTTAACATAGATTGTCCAAGTGCCCGCTAGTTAACCTACATAGTCCAAGGGCCCACTAGTTAACCTAGATAGTCCAAGTGTCCTTTAGTTAACCTACATAGTCCAAGTGCCCGCTAGTTAACCTATATACCAAGTGCCCGTTACGTAACCTAGATATTCCAAGGGCACGATAGTTAACCTATATCGTCCAAGTGCCCGCTAGGCAACCTAGATAGTCCAAGTGCCCGCTAAGGAACCTACATAGTCCAAGTTCACGCTAAGGAACCTACATAGCCAAGTGCACGCTAGTTAACCTAGATAGTCCAAGTGCCAACTAGTTAACCTACATAGTCAAAGTTCCCCGTAGGTAACATAGATCGTCCAAGTGCCCGCTAGTTAACCTAAATAGTCAATGGGCCCGCTAGTTAACCTACATAGTGCAAGAGCCCGCTAGCTAACCTAGATAATCCAAGTGCCCGCTAGTTAACCTATATCGTCCAAGTGCCCGCTAGTTAACCTAGATCGTCCAAGTGCCCGCTAGTTAACCTACATAGTCAATGGGCCCGCTAGTTAACCTACATAGTGCAAGAGCCCGCTAGTTAACCTAGATCGTGCAAGTGACCGCTAGTTAACCTACATAGTCCACGTGCCAGTTAGCTAACCTAGATAGTCCAAGGGCCCGTTAGTTGACCTACATAGTCCAAGTGCCCGCTAGGGAACCTTCATAGTCCAAGTGCCAGCTAGGTAACCTAGATAGTCCAAGTGCCCACTAGTTAACAATGATCATCCAAGTGCCCGCTAGTTAACCTAGATAGTCCAAGTGCCCTCTAGTTAACCTAGATCGTCCAAGTGCCCGCTAGTAAATCTACATAGTCCAAGGGCCCGCTAGTTAACCTACATAGTCCAAGGTCCGCTAGTTAACCTAGATAGTCCAAGTGCTCGCTAGTTAACCTACATAGTACAAGGGGCCACTAGTTGACCTAGATAGTCCAAGTGCCCGTTAGCTAACCTAGATATTCGAAGTGTCCGTTAGTTAACCTACATAGTCCAAGTGCCCGTTCGTTAACCTAGATAGGCCAAGTGCCGCTAGGGAACCTATCTAGTCCAAGTACCCGCTAGGAAACGTACATAGTCCAAGTGCCCGCTAGGTAACGTACATAGTCCAGGTGCCCGCTAGGTAACGTAGATAGTCCAAGTGCCCGCTAGGAAACGTACATAGTCCAAGTGCCCGCTAGTTAACCTACATAGTCCAAGTGCCTGCAAGGTAACCTAGATAGTCCAAGTGCCCACTAGTTAACCTACATAGTCCAGGTTCCCCCTAGGTAACCTAGATAGTCCAAGGGCCTGCTAGGTAACCTAAATAGTCCAAGTGCCCGATAGGGAACCTAAATAGTCCAAGTGACCGCTAGGTAACCTACATAGTCCAAGTGCCAGCTAGGTAACCTACATAGTCCAAATGCCCGCTAGTTAACCTACATAGTCCAAGTGCCCGATAGGGAACCTACATAATCCAAGTGCCCGCTAGGGAAACTACATAGTCCAAGTGCCCGTTAGGTAACCTAGATAGTCTAAATGCCCGCTAGGGAAACCACATAGTCCAAGTGCCCGCTAGGGAACCTACATAGTCCAAGTGCCCGCTAGGTAACGTACATATTCCAAGTGCCCGCTAGGGAACGTACATAATCCAAGTGCCCGCTAGGTAACCTAGATAGTCCAAGTGCCCGCTAGTTAACCTACATAGTCCAAGTGCCTGCTAGGTAACCTAGATAGTCCAAGTGCCCACTAGTTAACCTACATAGTCCAGGTTCCCCCTAAGTAACCTAGATAGTCCAAGGGTCCGCTAGGTAACCTACATTGTCCTAGTGCCCCCTAGTTAACCTACATTCTCCAAGTGCCCGATAGGCAACCTACATTGTCCAAGTGCCCGCTAGGTAACCTACATAGTCCAAGTGCCCTATAGGGAACCTATATAATCCAAGTGCCCGCTAGGGAACCTACATAGTCCAAGTGCCCGTTAGGTAACCTAGATATTCCAAGTGCCCGCTAGGTAACCTACATAGTGCAAGTGTCTGCTAGTTAACCTAAGTAGTCCAAGGGCCCGCTAGTTAACATACATAGTCAAAGTGCCCGGTAGTTAACTTACATAGTTCAAGTGTCCGTAGGTAACATTCATAGTCCAAGTGCCCGCTAGGGAACCTACATATTCCAAGTGCCCTCTAGGGAACCTACGTAGTCCAAGTGCCCGCTAGGGAATCTACATAGTCCAAGGGCCCGCTGGTTAATGTAGATAGTCCAAGTGCTGCTAGTTAATCTACATAGTCTAAGGGCCTGCTAGTTAACCTACATAGTCCAAGTACCCGCTAGTTAACCTAGATCGTCCAAGTGTCCGCTAGTTATACTACATAGTCCAAGTGCCCGCTAGGGAACCTACATAGTCCAAGTGCCTGCTAGGGAACCTACATAGTCCAAGTGCCCGCTAGGTAACCTAGAGTCCAAGTACTCGCTAGTTAACCTACATAGTCCAAGTGCACGCTATGTTACCTAGATAGTCAAAGTGCCCGTTAGGTAACCTAGATAGTCCAAATGCCCGTTAACTAACCTAGATAGTCCAAGTGCCCGCTAGGCAACCTACATAGTCCAAGAGCCCGTTCGTTAACCTAGAAGTCCAAGTGCCCGCTAGGTAACCTAGACATTCCAAGTGCCCGCTAGGTTACCTGCATATTCCAAGTGCCCGTTCGTTAACCTAGATAATCCAAGTGCCCCCTAGGTAACCTACATAGTCCAAATGCCCGCTAGTTAACCTACATAGTCCAAGTGCCCAATAGGGAACCTATATAATCCAAGTGCCCGCTAGGGAACCTACATAGTCCAAGTGCCCGTTAGGTAACCTAGATATTCCAAGTGCCCACTAGGTAACCTACATAGTGCAAGTGTCTGCTAGTTAACCTAAGTAGTCCAAGGGCCCGCTAGTTAACATACATAGTCAAAGTGCCCGGTAGTTAACTTACATAGTTCAAGTGTCCGTAGGTAACATTCATAGTCCAAGTGCCCGCTAGGGAACCTACATATTCCAAGTGCCCTCTAGGGAACCTACGTAGTCCAAGTGCCCGCTAGGAAATCTACATAGTCCAAGGGCCCGCTGGTTAATGTAGATAGTCCAAGTGCTGCTAGTTAATCTACATAGTCTAAGGGCCTGCTAGTTAACCTACATAGTCCAAGTAACCGCTAGTTAACCTAGATCGTCCAAGTGTCCGCTAGTTATACTACATATTCCAAGTGCCCGCTAGGGAACTTACATAGTCCAAGTGCCTGCTAGGGAACCTACATAGTCCAAGTGCCCGCTAGGTAACCTAGAGTCCAAGTACTCGCTAGTTAACCTACATAGTCCAAGTGCACGCTATGTTACCTAGATAGTCAAAGTGCCCGTTAGGTAACCTAGATAGTCCAAATGCCCGTTACCTAACCTAGATAGTCCAAGTGCCCGCTAGGCAACCTACATAGTCCAAGAGCCCGTTCGTTAACCTAGAAGTCCAAGTGCCCGCTAGGTAACCTAGACATTCCAAGTGCCCGCTAGGTTACCTGCATATTCCAAGTGGCCGTTCGTTAACCTAGATAATCCAAGTGCCCCCTAGGTAACCTACATAGTCCAAGTGCCCGCTAGGTAACCTATATAGCCCAAGTGCCCGCTAGGTAACCCAGATAGTCCAAGGGCCCGCTAGTTAACCAACATAGTCCAAGGGCTCACTTGTTCACTTTGATAGTTCAAGTGCCCGCTAGTTAACCTAGATCGTCCAAGCGCCCGCTAGTTAACATAGATTGTCCAAGTGCCCGCTAGTTAACCTACATAGTCCAAGGGCCCACTAGTTAACCTAGATAGTCCAAGTGTCCTTTAGTTAACCTACATAGTCCAAGTGCCCGCTAGTTAACCTATATACCAAGTGCCCGTTACGTAACCTAGATATTCCAAGGGCACGATAGTTAACCTATATCGTCCAAGTGCCCGCTAGGCAACCTAGATAGTCCAAGTGCCCGCTAAGGAACCTACATAGTCCAAGTTCACGCTAAGGAACCTACATAGCCAAGTGCACGCTAGTTAACCTAGATAGTCCAAGTGCCAACTAGTTAACCTACATAGTCAAAGTTCCCCGTAGGTAACATAGATCGTCCAAGTGCCCGCTAGTTAACCTAAATAGTCAATGGGCCCGCTAGTTAACCTACATAGTGCAAGAGCCCGCTAGCTAACCTAGATAATCCAAGTGCCCGCTAGTTAACCTAGATCGTCCAAGTGCCCGCTAGTTAACCTACATAGTCAATGGGCCCGCTAGTTAACCTACATAGTGCAAGAGCCCGCTAGTTAACCTAGATCGTGCAAGTGACCGCTAGTTAACCTACATAGTCCACGTGCCAGTTAGCTAACCTAGATAGTCCAAGGGCCCGTTAGTTGACCTACATAGTCCAAGTGCCCGCTAGGGAACCTTCATAGTCCAAGTGCCAGCTAGGTAACCTAGATAGTCCAAGTGCCCGCTAGTTAACCTAGATAGTCCAATTGCCCGCTAGTTAACCTAGATAGTCCTAGTGCCCGTTAGTTAACCTAGATAGTCCAAGTGCCCACTAGGGGACGTACTTAGTCCATGTGCCCGTTATCTAACCTAGATAGTCCAAGTGCCCGCTAGTTAACAATGATCATCCAAGTGCCCGCTAGTTAACCTAGATAGTCCAAGTGCCCTCTAGTTAACCTAGATCGTCCAAGTGCCCGCTAGTAAATCTACATAGTCCAAGGGCCCGCTAGTTAACCTACATAGTCCAAGGTCCGCTAGTTAACCTAGATAGTCCAAGTGCTCGCTAGTTAACCTACATAGTACAAGGGCCCACTAGTTGACCTAGATAGTCCAAGTGCCCGTTAGCTAACCTAGATATTCGAAGTGTCCGTTAGTTAACCTACATAGTCCAAGTGCCCGTTCGTTAACCTAGATAGGCCAAGTGCCGCTAGGGAACCTATCTAGTCCAAGTACCCGCTAGGAAACGTACATAGTCCAAGTGCCCGCTAGGTAACGTACATAGTCCAGGTGCCCGCTAGGTAACGTAGATAGTCCAAGTGCCCGCTAGGAAACGTACATAGTCCAAGTGCCCACTAGTTAACCTACATAGTCCAGGTTCCCCCTAGGTAACCTAGATAGTCCAAGGGCCCGCTAGGTAACCTACATAGTCCAAGTGCCCGATAGGGAACCTATATAGTCCAAGTGCCCGCTAGGTAACCTACATAGTCCAAGTGCCAGCTAGGTAACCTACATAGTCCAAATGCCCGCTAGTTAACCTACATAGTCCAAGTGCCCGATAGGGAACCTACATAATCCAAGTGCCCGCTAGGGAAACTACATAGTCCAAGTGCCCGCTAGGTAACCTATATAGCCCAAGTGCCCGCTAGGTAACCCAGATAGTCCAAGGGCCCGCTAGTTAACCAACATAGTCCAAGGGCTCACTTGTTCACTTTGATAGTTCAAGTGCCCGCTAGTTAACCTAGATCGTCCAAGCGCCCGCTAGTTAACATAGATTGTCCAAGTGCCCGCTAGTTAACCTACATAGTCCAAGGGCCCACTAGTTAACCTAGATAGTCCAAGTGTCCTTTAGTTAACCTACATAGTCCAAGTGCCCGCTAGTTAACCTATATACCAAGTGCCCGTTACGTAACCTAGATATTCCAAGGGCACGATAGTTAACCTATATCGTCCAAGTGCCCGCTAGGCAACCTAGATAGTCCAAGTGCCCGCTAAGGAACCTACATAGTCCAAGTTCACGCTAAGGAACCTACATAGCCAAGTGCACGCTAGTTAACCTAGATAGTCCAAGTGCCAACTAGTTAACCTACATAGTCAAAGTTCCCCGTAGGTAACATAGATCGTCCAAGTGCCCGCTAGTTAACCTAAATAGTCAATGGGCCCGCTAGTTAACCTACATAGTGCAAGAGCCCGCTAGCTAACCTAGATAATCCAAGTGCCCGCTAGTTAACCTATATCGTCCAAGTGCCCGCTAGTTAACCTAGATCGTCCAAGTGCCCGCTAGTTAACCTACATAGTCAATGGGCCCGCTAGTTAACCTACATAGTGCAAGAGCCCGCTAGTTAACCTAGATCGTGCAAGTGACCGCTAGTTAACCTACATAGTCCACGTGCCAGTTAGCTAACCTAGATAGTCCAAGGGCCCGTTAGTTGACCTACATAGTCCAAGTGCCCGCTAGGGAACCTTCATAGTCCAAGTGCCAGCTAGGTAACCTAGATAGTCCAAGTGCCCGCTAGTTAACCTAGATAGTCCAATTGCCCGCTAGTTAACCTAGATAGTCCTAGTGCCCGTTAGTTAACCTAGATAGTCCAAGTGCCCACTAGGGGACGTACTTAGTCCATGTGCCCGTTATCTAACCTAGATAGTCCAAGTGCCCACTAGTTAACAATGATCATCCAAGTGCCCGCTAGTTAACCTAGATAGTCCAAGTGCCCTCTAGTTAACCTAGATCGTCCAAGTGCCCGCTAGTAAATCTACATAGTCCAAGGGCCCGCTAGTTAACCTACATAGTCCAAGGTCCGCTAGTTAACCTAGATAGTCCAAGTGCTCGCTAGTTAACCTACATAGTACAAGGGGCCACTAGTTGACCTAGATAGTCCAAGTGCCCGTTAGCTAACCTAGATATTCGAAGTGTCCGTTAGTTAACCTACATAGTCCAAGTGCCCGTTCGTTAACCTAGATAGGCCAAGTGCCGCTAGGGAACCTATCTAGTCCAAGTACCCGCTAGGAAACGTACATAGTCCAAGTGCCCGCTAGGTAACGTACATAGTCCAGGTGCCCGCTAGGTAACGTAGATAGTCCAAGTGCCCGCTAGGAAACGTACATAGTCCAAGTGCCCGCTAGTTAACCTACATAGCCCAAGTGCCTGCAAGGTAACCTAGATAGTCCAAGTGCCCACTAGTTAACCTACATAGTCCAGGTTCCCCCTAGGTAACCTAGATAGTCCAAGGGCCTGCTAGGTAACCTAAATAGTCCAAGTGCCCGATAGGGAACCTATATAGTCCAAGTGCCCGCTAGGTAACCTACATAGTCCAAGTGCCAGCTAGGTAACCTACATAATCCAAATGCCCGCTAGTTAACCTACATAGTCCAAGTGCCCGATAGGGAACCTACATAATCCAAGTGCCCGCTAGGGAAACTACATAGTCCAAGTGCCCGTTAGGTAACCTAGATAGTCTAAATGCCCGCTAGGGAAACCACATAGTCCAAGTGCCCGCTAGGGAACCTACATAGTCCAAGTGCCCGCTAGGTAACGTACATATTCCAAGTGCCCGCTAGGGAACGTACATAATCCAAGTGCCCGCTAGGTAACCTAGATAGTCCAAGTGCCCGCTAGTTAACCTACATAGTCCAAGTGCCTGCTAGGTAACCTAGATAGTCCAAGTGCCCACTAGTTAACCTACATAGTCCAGGTTCCCCCTAAGTAACCTAGATAGTCCAAGGGTCCGCTAGGTAACCTACATTGTCCTAGTGCCCCCTAGTTAACCTACATTCTCCAAGTGCCCGATAGGCAACCTACATTGTCCAAGTGCCCGCTAGGTAACCTACATAGTCCAAGTGCCCAATAGGGAACCTATATAATCCAAGTGCCCGCTAGGGAACCTACATAGTCCAAGTGCCCGTTAGGTAACCTAGATATTCCAAGTGCCCGCTAGGTAACCTACATAGTGCAAGTGTCTGCTAGTTAACCTAAGTAGTCCAAGGGCCCGCTAGTTAACATACATAGTCAAAGTGCCCGGTAGTTAACTTACATAGTTCAAGTGTCCGTAGGTAACATTCATAGTCCAAGTGCCCGCTAGGGAACCTACATATTCCAAGTGCCCTCTAGGGAACCTACGTAGTCCAAGTGCCCGCTAGGGAATCTACATAGTCCAAGGGCCCGCTGGTTAATGTAGATAGTCCAAGTGCTGCTAGTTAATCTACATAGTCTAAGGGCCTGCTAGTTAACCTACATAGTCCAAGTACCCGCTAGTTAACCTAGATCGTCCAAGTGTCCGCTAGTTATACTACATAGTCCAAGTGCCCGCTAGGGAACCTACATAGTCCAAGTGCCTGCTAGGGAACCTACATAGTCCAAGTGCCCGCTAGGTAACCTAGAGTCCAAGTACTCGCTAGTTAACCTACATAGTCCAAGTGCACGCTATGTTACCTAGATAGTCAAAGTGCCCGTTAGGTAACCTAGATAGTCCAAATGCCCGTTAACTAACCTAGATAGTCCAAGTGCCCGCTAGGCAACCTACATAGTCCAAGAGCCCGTTCGTTAACCTAGAAGTCCAAGTGCCCGCTAGGTAACCTAGACATTCCAAGTGCCCGCTAGGTTACCTGCATATTCCAAGTGCCCGTTCGTTAACCTAGATAATCCAAGTGCCCCCTAGGTAACCTACATAGTCCAAGTGCCCGCTAGGGAACCTACATAGTCCAAGTGCCCGCTAGGTAACGTACATATTCCAAGTGCCCGCTAGGTAACGTAGATAGTCCAAGTGCCCGCTAGGGAACGTACATAATCCAAGTGCCCGCTAGGTAACCTAGATAGTCCAAGTGCCCGCTAGTTAACCTACATAGTCCAAGTGCCTGCTAGGTAACCTAGATAGTCCACGTGCCCACTAGTTAACCTACATAGTCCAGGTTCCCCCTAAGTAACCTAGATAGTCCAAGGGTCCGCTAGGTAACCTACATTGTCCTAGTGCCCCCTAGTTAACCTACATTCTCCAAGTGCCCGATAGGCAACCTACATTGTCCAAGTGCCCGCTAGGTAACCTACATAGTCCAAGTGCCCAATAGGGAACCTATATAATCCAAGTGCCCGCTAGGGAACCTACATAGTCCAAGTGCCCGTTAGGTAACCTAGATATTCCAAGTGCCCGCTAGGTAACCTACATAGTGCAAGTGTCTGCTCGTTAACCTAAGTAGTCCAAGGGCCCGCTAGTTAACATACATAGTCAAAGTGCCCGGTAGTTAACTTACATAGTTCAAGTGTCCGTAGGTAACATTCATAGTCCAAGTGCCCGCTAGGGAACCTACATATTCCAAGTGCCCTCTAGGGAACCTACGTAGTCCAAGTGCCCGCTAGGGAATCTACATAGTCCAAGGGCCCGCTGGTTAATGTAGATAGTCCAAGTGCTGCTAGTTAATCTACATAGTCTAAGGGCCTGCTAGTTAACCTACATAGTCCAAGTACCCGCTAGTTAACCTAGATCGTCCAAGTGTCCGCTAGATATACTACATAGTCCAAGTGCCCTCTAGGGAACCTACATAGTCCAAGTGCCTGCTAGGGAACCTACATAGTCCAAGTGCCCGCTAGGTAACCTAGAGTCCAAGTACTCGCTAGTTAACCTACATAGTCCAAATGCACGCTATGTTACCTAGATAGTCAAAGTGCCCGTTAGGTAACCTAGATAGTCCAAATGCCCGTTACCTAACCTAGATAGTCCAAGTGCCCGCTAGGCAACCTACATAGTCCAAGAGCCCGTTCGTTAACCTAGAAGTCCAAGTGCCCGCTAGGTAACCTAGACATTCCAAGTGCCCGCTAGGTTACCTGCATATTCCAAGTGCCCGTTCGTTAACCTAGATAATCCAAGTGCCCCCTAGGTAACCTACATAGTCCAAGTGCCCGCTAGGTAACCTATATAGCCCAAGTGCCCGCTAGGTAACCCAGATAGTCCAAGGGCCTGCTAGTTAACCAACATAGTCCAAGGGCTCACTTGTTCACTTTGATAATTCAAGTGCCCGCTAGTTAACCTAGATCGTCCAAGCGCCCGCTAGTTAACATAGATTGTCCAAGTGCCCGCTAGTTAACCTACATAGTCCAAGGGCCCACTAGTTAACCTAGATAGTCCAAGTGTCCTTTAGTTAACCTACATAGTCCAAGTGCCCGCTAGTTAACCTATATACCAAGTGCCCGTTACGTAACCTAGATATTCCAAGGGCACGATAGTTAACCTATATCGTCCAAGTGCCCGCTAGGCAACCTAGATAGTCCAAGTGCCCGCTAAGGAACCTACATAGTCCAAGTTCACGCTAAGGAACCTACATAGCCAAGTGCACGCTAGTTAACCTAGATAGTCCAAGTGCCAACTAGTTAACCTACATAGTCAAAGTTCCCCGTAGGTAACATAGATCGTCCAAGTGCCCGCTAGTTAACCTAAATAGTCAATGGGCCCGCTAGTTAACCTACATAGTGCAAGAGCCCGCTAGCTAACCTAGATAATCCAAGTGCCCGCTAGTTAACCTATATCGTCCAAGTGCCCGCAAGTTAACATAGATCGTCCAAGTGCCCGCTAGTTAACCTACAGTCAATGGGCCCGCTAGTTAACCTACATAGTGCAAGAGCCCGCTAGTTAACCTAGATCGTGCAAGTGACCGCTAGTTAACCTACATAGTCCACGTGCCAGTTAGCTAACCTAGATAGTCCAAGGGCCCGTTAGTTGACCTACATAGTCCAAGTGCCCGCTAGGGAACCTTCATAGTCCAAGTGCCAGCTAGGTAACCTAGATAGTCCAAGTGCCCGCTAGTTAACCTAGATAGTCCAATTGCCCGCTAGTTAACCTAGATAGTCCTAGTGCCCGTTAGTTAACCTAGATAGTCCAAGTGCCCACTAGGGGACGTACTTAGTCCATGTGCCCGTTATCTAACCTAGATAGTCCAAGTGCCCGCTAGTTAACAATGATCATCCAAGTGCCCGCTAGTTAACCTAGATAGTCCAAGTGCCCTCTAGTTAACCTAGATCGTCCAAGTGCCCGCTAGTAAAACTACATAGTCCAAGGGCCCGCTAGTTAACCTACATAGTCCAAGGTCCGCTAGTTAACCTAGATAGTCCAAGTGCTCGCTAGTTAACCTACATAGTACAAGGGCCCACTAGTTGACCTAGATAGTCCAAGTGCCCGTTAGCTAACCTAGATATTCGAAGTGTCCGTTAGTTAACCTACATAGTCCAAGTGCCCGTTCGTTAACCTAGATAGGCCAAGTGCCGCTAGGGAACCTATCTAGTCCAAGTACCCGCTAGGAAACGTACATAGTCCATGTGCCCGCTAGGTAACGTACATAGTCCAGGTGCCCGCTAGGTAACGTAGATAGTCCAAGTGCCCGCTAGGAAACGTACATAGTCCAAGTGCCCGCTAGTTAACCTACATAGTCCAAGTGCCTGCAAGGTAACCTAGATAGTCCAAGTGCCCACTAGTTAACCTACATAGTCCAGGTTCCCCCTAGGTAACCTAGATAGTCCAAGGGCCCGCTAGGTAACCTAAATAGTCCAAGTGCCCGATAGGGAACCTATATAGTCCAAGTGCCCGCTAGGTAACCTACATAGTCCAAGTGCCAGCTAGGTAACCTACATAGTCCAAATGCCCGCTAGTTAACCTACATAGTCCAAGTGCCCGATAGGGAACCTACATTATCCAAGTGCCCGCTAGGGAAACAACATAGTCCAAGTGCCCGTTAGGTAACCTAGATAGTCTAAATGCCCGCTAGGGAAACCACATAGTCCAAGTGCCCGCTAGGGAACCTACATAGTCCAAGTGCCCGCTAGGTAACGTACATATTCCAAGTGCCCGCTAGGTAACGTAGATAGTCCAAGTGCCCGCTAGGGAACGTACATAATCCAAGTGCCCGCTAGGTAACCTAGATAGTCCAAGTGCCCGCTAGTTAACCTACATAGTCCAAGTGCCTGCTAGGTAACCTAGATAGCCAAGTGCCCACTAGTTAACCTACATAGTCCAGGTTCCCCCTAAGTAACCTAGATAGTCCAAGGGTCCGCTAGGTAACCTACATTGTCCTAGTGCCCCCTAGTTAACCTACATTCTCCAAGTGCCCGATAGGCAACCTACATAGTCCAAGTGCCCGCTAGGTAACCTACATAGTCCAAATGCCCGCTAGTTAACCTACATAGTCCAAGTGCCCAATAGGGAACCTATATAATCCAAGTGCCCGCTAGGGAACCTACATAGTCCAAGTGCCCGTTAGGTAACCTAGATATTCCAAGTGCCCGCTAGGTAACCTACATAGTGCAAGTGTCTGCTAGTTAACCTAAGTAGTCCAAGGGCCCGCTAGTTAACATATATAGTCAAAGTGCCCAGTAGTTAACTTACATAGTTCAAGTGTCCGTAGGTAACATTCATAGTCCAAGTGCCCGCTAGGGAACCTACATATTCCAAGTGCCCTCTAGGGAACCTACGTAGTCCAAGTGCCCGCTAGGGAATCTACATAGTCCAAGGGCCCGCTGGTTAATGCAGATAGTCCAAGTGCTGCTAGTTAATCTACATAGTCTAAGGGCCTGCTAGTTAACCTACATAGTCCAAGTACCCGCTAGTTAACCTAGATCGTCCAAGTGTCCGCTAGTTATACTACATAGTCCAAGTGCCCGCTAGGGAACCTACATAGTCCAAGTGCCTGCTAGGGAACCTACATTGTCCAAGTGCCCGCTCTGGAACATACATAGTCCAAGTGCCCGCTAGGGAATCTACATAGTCCAAGGGCCCTCTAGTTAACGTAGATAGTCCAAGTGCCGCTAGTTAATCTACATAGTCCAAGGGCCCGTTAGTTAACCTACATAGTCCAAATACCTGCTAGTTAACCTAGATCGTCCAAGGGCCCGCTAGTTAACCTACATCGTCCAAGGGCACACTAGTTAACCTAGATAGTTCAAGTGCCTGGTAGGTAACCTAGACAGTTCAAGTGACCACTAGGTTACCTACATAGTCCAAGTGCCCGCTAGTTATGCTAGATAGTCCTAGTGCTCACTAGTTAACCTAGATAGTCCAAGTGCCCGCTAGTTAACCTAGATAGACCAAGTGCCCGCTAGGGAACCTACCTAGTCCAAGTGCCCCATAGGGAACCTACATAGTCCAAGTTTCCGCTAGTTAACATAGATAGTCCAAGTACCCGCTAGGAAACGTACATAGTCCAAGTGCCCGCTAGGTAACGTACATAGTCCAAGTGCCCGTTAGGTAAGGTAGATAGTCCAAGTGCCCACTAGGGAACGTACATAGTCCAAGTGCCTGCTACGTAACCTAGATAGTCCAAGTGCCCGCTAGTTAACCTACATAGTGCAAGCGCCCGCTAGTTAACCTAGATCGTGCAAGTGTCCGCTAGTTTACCTACATAGTCCACGTGCCAGTTATCTAACCTAGATAGTCCAAGGGCCCGCTAGTTGACCTACATAGTCCAAGTGACCGCTAGGGTACCTTCATAGTCCAAGTGCCAGCTAGGTAACCTAGATAGTCCAAGGGCCAGCTAGTTAACCTAGATAGTCCTAGTGCCCATTAGTTAACCTAGAGTCCATGTGCCCACTAGGGGACGTACTTAGTCCATGTGCCCGTTAGCTAACCTAGATAGTCCAAGTGCCCGCTAGTTTACAATGATCATCCAAGTGCCCGCTAGTTAACCTAGATATTCCAAGTGCACTCTTGTTAACCTAGATCGTCCAAGTGCCTGCTAGTAAACCTACATAGTCCAAGGGCCTGCTAGTTAACCTACATAGTCCAAGGTCCGCTAGTTAACCTAGATAGTCCAAGTGCTCGCTAGTTAACATAGATAGTCCAAGTGCCCGCTAGGTAACCTAAGTAGTCCAAATGTCCGATAGGGATCCTACATAGTCCAAGTGCCCGCTAGGTAACCTACCTCGTCCAAGTGCCTGTTAGTTAACCTATATAGTCCAAGTGCCCGCTAGGTAACCTAGACTGTCCAAGTGCCCGCTAGGTTACCTACGTAGTCCCAGTGCCCGTTCGTTAACCTAGATAGTCCAAGTGCCTGCTAGGAAACCTACATAGTCCAAGGGCCCGCTAGGTAACCTAGATAGTTCAAGTGCCCGCTAGGTAACCTAGAGTCCAAGTACTCGCTAGTTAACCTACATAGTCCAAGTGCACGCTATGTTACCTAGATAGTCAAAGTGCCCGTTAGGTAACCTAGATAGTCCAAGTGCCCGTTACCTAACCTAGATAGTCCAAGTGCCCACTAGGCAACCTACATAGTCCAAGAGCCCGTTCGTTAACCTAGAAGTCCAAGTGCCCGCTAGGTAACCTAGACATTCCAAGTGCCCGCTAGGTTACCTGCATATTCCAAGTGCCCGTTCGTTAACCTAGATAATCCAAGTGCCCCCTAGGTAACCTACATAGTCCAAGTGCCCGCTAGGTAACCTATATAGCCCAAGTGCCCGCTAGGTAACCCAGATAGTCCAAGGGCCCGCTAGTTAACCAACATAGTCCAAGGGCTCACTTGTTCACTTTGATAGTTAAAGCGCCCGCTAGTTAACCTAGATTGTCCAAGTGCCCGCTAGTTAACCTACATAGTCCAAGGGCCCACTAGTTAACCTAGATAGTCCAAGTGTCCTTTAGTTAACCTACATAGTCCAAGTGCCCGCTAGTTAACCTATATACCAAGTGCCCGTTACGTAACCTAGATATTCCAAGGGCACGATAGTTAACCTATATCGTCCAAGTGCCCGCTAGGCAACCTAGATAGTCCAAGTGCCCGCTAAGGAACCTACATAGTCCAAGTTCACGCTAAGGAACCTACATAGCCAAGTGCACGCTAGTTAACCTAGATAGTCCAAGTGCCAACTAGTTAACCTACATAGTCAAAGTTCCCCGTAGGTAACATAGATCGTCCAAGTGCCCGCTAGTTAACCTAAATAGTCAATGGGCCCGCTAGTTAACCTACATAGTGCAAGAGCCCGCTAGCTAACCTAGATAATCCAAGTGCCCGCTAGTTAACCTATATCGTCCAAGTGCCCGCTAGTTAACCTAGATCGTCCAAGTGCCCGCTAGTTAACCTACATAGTCAATGGGCCCGCTAGTTAACCTACATAGTGCAAGAGCCCGCTAGTTAACCTAGATCGTGCAAGTGACCGCTAGTTAACCTACATAGTCCACGTGCCAGTTAGCTAACCTAGATAGTCCAAGGGCCCGTTAGTTGACCTACATAGTCCAAGTGCCCGCTAGGGAACCTTCATAGTCCAAGTACCAGCTAGGTAACCTAGATAGTCCAAGTGCCCGCTAGTTAACCTAGATAGTCCAATTGCCCGCTAGTTAACCTAGATAGTCCTAGTGCCCGTTAGTTAACCTAGATAGTCCAAGTGCCCACTAGGGGACGTACTTAGTCCATGTGCCCGTTATCTAACCTAGATAGTCCAAGTGCCCGCTAGTTAACAATGATCATCCAAGTGCCCGCTAGTTAACCTAGATAGTCCAAGTGCCCTCTAGTTAACCTAGATCGTCCAAGTGCCTGCTAGTAAATCTACATAGTCCAAGGGCCCCCTAGTTAACCTACATAGTCCAAGGTCCGCTAGTTAACCTAGATAGTCCAAGTGCTCGCTAGTTAACCTACATAGTACAAGGGCCCACTAGTTGACCTAGATAGTCCAAGTGCCCATTAGCTAACCTAGATATTCGAAGTGTCCGTTAGTTAACCTACATAGTCCAAGTGCCCGTTCGTTAACCTAGATAGGCCAAGTGCCGCTAGGGAACCTATCTAGTCCAAGTACCCGCTGGGAAACGTACATAGTCCAAGTGCCCGCTAGGTAACGTACATAGTCCAGTTGCCCGCTAGGTAACGTAGATAGTCCAAGTGCCCGCTAGGAAACGTACATAGTCCAAGTGCCCGCTAGTTAACCTACATAGTCCAAGTGCCTGCAAGGTAACCTAGATAGTCCAAGTGCCCACTAGTTAACCTACATAGTCCAGGTTCCCCCTAGGTAACCTAGATAATCCAAGCGCCCGCTAGGTAACCTACATAGTCCAAGTGCCCGATAGGGAACCTATATAGTCCAAGTGCCCGCTAGGTAACCTACATAGTCCAAGTGCCAGCTAGGTAACCTACATAGTCCAAATGCCCGCTAGTTAACCTACATAGTCCAAGTGCCCGATAGGGAACCTACATATTCCAAGTGCCCGCTAGGGAAACTACATAGTCCAAGTGCCCGCTAGGTAACCTATATAGCCCAAGTGCCCGCTAGGTAACCCAGATAGTCCAAGGGCCCGCTAGTTAACCAACATAGTCCAAGGGCTCACTTGTTCACTTTGATAGTTCAAGTGCCCGCTAGTTAACCTAGATCGTCCAAGCGCCCGCTAGTTAACATAGATTGTCCAAGTGCCCGCTAGTTAACCTACATAGTCCAAGGGCCCACTAGTTAACCTAGATAGTCCAAGTGTCCTTTAGTTAACCTACATAGTCCAAGTGCCCGCTAGTTAACCTATATACCAAGTGCCCGTTACGTAACCTAGATATTCCAAGGGCACGATAGTTAACCTATATCGTTCAAGTGCCCGCTAGGCAACCTAGATAGTCCAAGTGCCCGCTAAAGAACCTACATAGTCCAAGTTCACGCTAAGGAACCTACATAGCCAAGTGCACGCTAGTTAACCTAGATAGTCCAAGTGCCAACTAGTTAACCTACATAGTCAAAGTTCCCTGTAGGTAACATAGATCGTCCAAGTGCCCGCTAGTTAACCTAAATAGTCAATGGGCCTGCTAGTTAACCTACATAGTGCAAGAGCCCGCTAGCTAATCTAGATAATCCAAGTGCCCGCTAGTTAACCTATATCGTCCAAGTGCCCGCTAGTTAACCTAGATCGTCCAAGTGCCCGCTAGTTAACCTACATAGTCAATGGGCCCGCTAGTTAACCTACATAGTGCAAGAGCCCGCTAGTTAACCTAGATCGTGCAAGTGACCGCTAGTTAACCTACATAGTCCACGTGCCAGTTAGCTAACCTAGATAGTCCAAGGGCCCGTTAGTTGACCTACATAGTCCAAGTGCCCGCTAGGGAACCTTCATAGTCCAAGTGCCAGCTAGGTAACCTAGATAGTCCAAGTGCCCGCTAGTTAACCTAGATAGTCCAATTGCCCGCTAGTTAACCTAGATAGTCCTAGTGCCCGTTAGTTAACCTAGATAGTCCAAGTGCCCACTAGGGGACGTACTTAGTCCATGTGCCCGTTATCTAACCTAGATAGTCCAAGTGCCCGCTAGTTAACAATGATCATCCAAGTGCCCGCTAGTTAACCTAGATAGTCCAAGTGCCCTCTAGTTAACCTAGATCGTCCAAGTGCCCGCTAGTAAATCTACATTGTCCAAGGGCCCGCTAGTTAACCTACATAGTCCAAGGTCCGCTAGTTAACCTAGATAGTCCAAGTGCTCGCTAGTTAACCTACATAGTACAAGGGCCCACTAGTTGACCTAGATAGTCCAAGTGCCCGTTAGCTAACCTAGATATTCGAAGTGTCCGTTAGTTAACCTACATAGTCCAAGTGCCCGTTCGTTAACCTAGATAGGCCAAGTGCCGCTAGGGAACCTATCTAGTCCAAGTACCCGCTAGGAAACGTACATAGTCCAAGTGCCCGCTAGGTAACGTACATAGTCCAGGTGCCCGCTAGGTAACGTAGATAGTCCAAGTGCCCGCTAGGAAACGTACATAGTCCAAGTGCCCGCTAGTAAACCTACATAGTCCAAGTGCCTGCAAGGTAACCTAGATAGTCCAAGTGCCCACTAGTTAACCTACATAGTCCAGGTTCCCCCTAGGTAACCTAGATAGTCCAAGGGCCCGCTAGGTAACCTAAATAGTCCAAGTGCCCGATAGGGAACCTATATAGTCCAAGTGCCCGCTAGGTAACCTACATAGTCCAAGTGCCAGCTAGGTAACCTACATAGTCCAAATGCCCGCTAGTTAACCTACATAGTCCAAGTGCCCGATAGGGAACCTATATAATCCAAGTGCCCGCTAGGGAAACCACATAGTCCAAGTGCCCGTTAGGTAACCTAGATAGTCTAAATGCCCACTAGGAAAACCACATAGTCCAAGTGCCCGCTAGGGAACCTACATAGTCCAAGTGCCCGCTAGGTAACGTACATATTCCAAGTGCCCGCTAGGTAACGTAGATAGTCCAAGTGCCCGCTAGGGAACGTACATAATCCAAGTGCCCGCTAGGTAACCTAGATAGTCCAAGTGCCCGCTAGTTAACCTACATAGTCCAAGTGCCTGCTAGGTAACCTAGATAGTCCAAGTGCCCACTAGTTAACCTACATAGTCCAGGTTCCCCCTAAGTAACCTAGATAGTCCAAGGGTCCGCTAGGTAACCTACATTGTCCTAGTGCCCCCTAGTTAACCTACATTCTCCAAGTGCCCGATAGGCAACCTACATTGTCCAAGTGCCCGCTAGGTAACCTACATAGTCCAAGTGCCCAATAGGGAACCTATATAATCCAAGTGCCCGCTAGGGAACCTACATAGTCCAAGTGCCCGTTAGGTAACCTAGATATTCCAAGTGCCCGCTAGGTAACCTACATAGTGCAAGTGTCTGCTAGTTAACCTAAGTAGTCCAAGGGCCCGCTAGTTAACATACATAGTCAAAGTGCCCGGTAGTTAACTTACATAGTTCAAGTGTCCGTAGGTAACATTCATAGTCCAAGTGCCCGCTAGGGAACCTACATATTCCAAGTGCCCTCTAGGGAACCTACGTAGTCCAAGTGCCCGCTAGGGAATCTACATAGTCCAAGGGCCCGCTGGTTAATGTAGATAGTCCAAGTGCTGCTAGTTAATCTACATAGTCTAAGGGCCTGCTAGTTAACCTACATAGTCCAAGTACCCGCTAGTTAACCTAGATCGTCCAAGTGTCCGCTAGTTATACTACATAGTCCAAGTGCCCGCTAGGGAACCTACATAGTCCAAGTGCCTGCTAGGGAACCTACATAGTCCAAGTGCCCGCTAGGTAACCTAGAGTCCAAGTACTCGCTAGTTAACCTACATAGTCCAAGTGCACGCTATGTTACCTAGATAGTCAAAGTGCCCGTTAGGTAACCTAGATAGTCCAAATGCCCGTTAACTAACCTAGATAGTCCAAGTGCCCGCTAGGCAACCTACATAGTCCAAGAGCCCGTTCGTTAACCTAGAAGTCCAAGTGCCCGCTAGGTAACCTAGACATTCCAAGTGCCCGCTAGGTTACCTGCATATTCCAAGTGCCCGTTCGTTAACCTAGATAATCCAAGTGCCCCCTAGGTAACCTACATAGTCCAAATGCCCGCTAGTTAACCTACATAGTCCAAGTGCCCAATAGGGAACCTATATAATCCAAGTGCCCGCTAGGGAACCTACATAGTCCAAGTGCCCGTTAGGTAACCTAGATATTCCAAGTGCCCACTAGGTAACCTACATAGTGCAAGTGTCTGCTAGTTAACCTAAGTAGTCCAAGGGCCCGCTAGTTAACATACATAGTCAAAGTGCCCGGTAGTTAACTTACATAGTTCAAGTGTCCGTAGGTAACATTCATAGTCCAAGTGCCCGCTAGGGAACCTACATATTCCAAGTGCCCTCTAGGGAACCTACGTAGTCCAAGTGCCCGCTAGGAAATCTACATAGTCCAAGGGCCCGCTGGTTAATGTAGATAGTCCAAGTGCTGCTAGTTAATCTACATAGTCTAAGGGCCTGCTAGTTAACCTACATAGTCCAAGTAACCGCTAGTTAACCTAGATCGTCCAAGTGTCCGCTAGTTATACTACATATTCCAAGTGCCCGCTAGGGAACTTACATAGTCCAAGTGCCTGCTAGGGAACCTACATAGTCCAAGTGCCCGCTAGGTAACCTAGAGTCCAAGTACTCGCTAGTTAACCTACATAGTCCAAGTGCACGCTATGTTACCTAGATAGTCAAAGTGCCCGTTAGGTAACCTAGATAGTCCAAATGCCCGTTACCTAACCTAGATAGTCCAAGTGCCCGCTAGGCAACCTACATAGTCCAAGAGCCCGTTCGTTAACCTAGAAGTCCAAGTGCCCGCTAGGTAACCTAGACATTCCAAGTGCCCGCTAGGTTACCTGCATATTCCAAGTGGCCGTTCGTTAACCTAGATAATCCAAGTGCCCCCTAGGTAACCTACATAGTCCAAGTGCCCGCTAGGTAACCTATATAGCCCAAGTGCCCGCTAGGTAACCCAGATAGTCCAAGGGCCCGCTAGTTAACCAACATAGTCCAAGGGCTCACTTGTTCACTTTGATAGTTCAAGTGCCCGCTAGTTAACCTAGATCGTCCAAGCGCCCGCTAGTTAACATAGATTGTCCAAGTGCCCGCTAGTTAACCTACATAGTCCAAGGGCCCACTAGTTAACCTAGATAGTCCAAGTGTCCTTTAGTTAACCTACATAGTCCAAGTGCCCGCTAGTTAACCTATATACCAAGTGCCCGTTACGTAACCTAGATATTCCAAGGGCACGATAGTTAACCTATATCGTCCAAGTGCCCGCTAGGCAACCTAGATAGTCCAAGTGCCCGCTAAGGAACCTACATAGTCCAAGTTCACGCTAAGGAACCTACATAGCCAAGTGCACGCTAGTTAACCTAGATAGTCCAAGTGCCAACTAGTTAACCTACATAGTCAAAGTTCCCCGTAGGTAACATAGATCGTCCAAGTGCCCGCTAGTTAACCTAAATAGTCAATGGGCCCGCTAGTTAACCTACATAGTGCAAGAGCCCGCTAGCTAACCTAGATAATCCAAGTGCCCGCTAGTTAACCTATATCGTCCAAGTGCCCGCTAGTTAACCTAGATCGTCCAAGTGCCCGCTAGTTAACCTACATAGTCAATGGGCCCGCTAGTTAACCTACATAGTGCAAGAGCCCGCTAGTTAACCTAGATCGTGCAAGTGACCGCTAGTTAACCTACATAGTCCACGTGCCAGTTAGCTAACCTAGATAGTCCAAGGGCCCGTTAGTTGACCTACATAGTCCAAGTGCCCGCTAGGGAACCTTCATAGTCCAAGTGCCAGCTAGGTAACCTAGATAGTCCAAGTGCCCGCTAGTTAACCTAGATAGTCCAATTGCCCGCTAGTTAACCTAGATAGTCCTAGTGCCCGTTAGTTAACCTAGATAGTCCAAGTGCCCACTAGGGGACGTACTTAGTCCATGTGCCCGTTATCTAACCTAGATAGTCCAAGTGCCCGCTAGTTAACAATGATCATCCAAGTGCCCGCTAGTTAACCTAGATAGTCCAAGTGCCCTCTAGTTAACCTAGATCGTCCAAGTGCCTGCTAGTAAATCTACATAGTCCAAGGGCCCGCTAGTTAACCTACATAGTCCAAGGTCCGCTAGTTAACCTAGATAGTCCAAGTGCTCGCTAGTTAACCTACATAGTACAAGGGCCCACTAGTTGACCTAGATAGTCCAAGTGCCCGTTAGCTAACCTAGATATTCGAAGTGTCCGTTAGTTAACCTACATAGTCCAAGTGCCCGTTCGTTAACCTAGATAGGCCAAGTGCCGCTAGGGAACCTATCTAGTCCAAGTACCCGCTAGGAAACGTACATAGTCCAAGTGCCCGCTAGGTAACGTACATAGTCCAGGTGCCCGCTAGGTAACGTAGATAGTCCAAGTGCCCGCTAGGAAACGTACATAGTCCAAGTGCCCGCTAGTTAACCTACATAGTCCAAGTGCCTGCAAGGTAACCTAGATAGTCCAAGTGCCCACTAGTTAACCTACATAGTCCAGGTTCCCCCTAGGGAACCTAGATAGTCCAAGGGCCCGCTAGGTAACCTACATAGTCCAAGTGCCCGATAGGGAACCTATATAGTCCAAGTGCCCGCTAGGTAACCTACATAGTCCAAGTGCCAGCTAGGTAACCTACATAGTCCAAATGCCCGCTAGTTAACCTACATAGTCCAAGTGCCCGATAGGGAACCTACATAATCCAAGTGCCCGCTAGGGAAACTACATAGTCCAAGTGCCCGCTAGGTAACCTATATAGCCCAAGTGCCCGCTAGGTAACCCAGATAGTCCAAGGGCCCGCTAGTTAACCAACATAGTCCAAGGGCTCACTTGTTCACTTTGATAGTTCAAGTGCCCGCTAGTTAACCTAGATCGTCCAAGCGCCCGCTAGTTAACATAGATTGTCCAAGTGCCCGCTAGTTAACCTACATAGTCCAAGGTCCCACTAGTTAACCTAGATAGTCCAAGTGTCCTTTAGTTAACCTACATAGTCCAAGTGCCCGCTAGTTAACCTATATACCAAGTGCCCGTTACGTAACCTAGATATTCCAAGGGCACGATAGTTAACCTATATCGTCCAAGTGCCCGCTAGGCAACCTAGATAGTCCAAGTGCCCGCTAAGGAACCTACATAGTCCAAGTTCACGCTAAGGAACCTACATAGCCAAGTGCACGCTAGTTAACCTAGATAGTCCAAGTGCCAACTAGTTAACCTACATAGTCAAAGTTCCCCGTAGGTAACATAGATCGTCCAAGTGCCCGCTAGTTAACCTAAATAGTCAATGGGCCCGCTAGTTAACCTACATAGTGCAAGAGCCCGCTAGCTAACCTAGATAATCCAAGTGCCCGCTAGTTAACCTATATCGTCCAAGTGCCCGCTAGTTAACCTAGATCGTCCAAGTGCCCGCTAGTTAACCTACATAGTCAATGGGCCCGCTAGTTAACCTACATAGTGCAAGAGCCCGCTAGTTAACCTAGATCGTGCAAGTGACCGCTAGTTAACCTACATAGTCCACGTGCCAGTTAGCTAACCTAGATAGTCCAAGGGCCCGTTAGTTGACCTACATAGTCCAAGTGCCCGCTAGGGAACCTTCATAGTCCAAGTGCCAGCTAGGTAACCTAGATAGTCCAAGTGCCCGCTAGTTAACCTAGATAGTCCAATTGCCCGCTAGTTAACCTAGATAGTCCTAGTGCCCGTTAGTTAACCTAGATAGTCCAAGTGCCCACTAGGGGACGTACTTAGTCCATGTGCCCGTTATCTAACCTAGATAGTCCAAGTGCCCACTAGTTAACAATGATCATCCAAGTGCCCGCTAGTTAACCTAGATAGTCCAAGTGCCCTCTAGTTAACCTAGATCGTCCAAGTGCCCGCTAGTAAATCTACATAGTCCAAGGGCCCGCTAGTTAACCTACATAGTCCAAGGTCCGCTAGTTAACCTAGATAGTCCAAGTGCTCGCTAGTTAACCTACATAGTACAAGTGGCCACTAGTTGACCTAGATAGTCCAAGTGCCCATTAGCTAACCTAGATATTCGAAGTGTCCGTTAGTTAACCTACATAGTCCAAGTGCCCGTTCGTTAACCTAGATAGGCCAAGTGCCGCTAGGGAACCTATCTAGTCCAAGTACCCGCTAGGAAACGTACATAGTCCAAGTGCCCGCTAGGTAACGTACATAGTCCAGGTGCCCGCTAGGTAACGTAGATAGTCCAAGTGCCCGCTAGGAAACGTACATAGTCCAAGTGCCCGCTAGTTAACCTACATAGTCCAAGTGCCTGCAAGGTAACCTAGATAGTCCAAGTGCCCACTAGTTAACCTACATAGTCCAGGTTCCCCCTAGGTAACCTAGATAGTCCAAGGACCTGCTAGGTAACCTAAATAGTCCAAGTGCCCGATAGGGAACCTATATAGTCCAAGTGCCCGCTAGGTAACCTACATAGTCCAAGTGCCAGCTAGGTAACCTACATAGTCCAAATGCCCGCTAGTTAACCTACATAGTCCAAGTGCCCGATAGGGAACCTACATAATCCAAGTGCCCGCTAGGGAAACTACATAGTCCAAGTGCCCGTTAGGTAACCTAGATAGTCTAAATGCCCGCTAGGGAAACCACATAGTCCAAGTGCCCGCTAGGGAACCTACATAGTCCAAGTGCCCGCTAGGTAACGTACATATTCCAAGTGCCCGCTAGGTAACGTAGATAGTCCAAGTGCCCGCTAGGGAACGTACATAATCCAAGTGCCCGCTAGGTAACCTAGATAGTCCAAGTGCCCGCTAGTTAACCTACATAGTCCAAGTGCCTGCTAGGTAACCTAGATAGTCCAAGTGCCCACTAGTTAACCTACATAGTCCAGGTTCCCCCTAAGTAACCTAGATAGTCCAAGGGTCCGCTAGGTAACCTACATTGTCCTAGTGCCCCCTAGTTAACCTACATTCTCCAAGTGCCCGATAGGCAACCTACATTGTCCAAGTGCCCGCTAGGTAACCTACATAGTCCAAATGCCCGCTAGTTAACCTACATAGTCCAAGTGCCCAATAGGGAACCTATATAATCCAAGTGCCCGCTAGGGAACCTACATAGTCCAAGTGCCCGTTAGGTAACCTAGATATTCCAAGTGCCCGCTAGGTAACCTACATAGTGCAAGTGTCTGCTAGTTAACCTAAGTAGTCCAAGGGCCCGCTAGTTAACATATATAGTCAAAGTGCCCGGTAGTTAACTTACATAGTTCAAGTGTCCGTAGGTAACATTCATAGTCCAAGTGCCCGCTAGGGAACCTACATATTCCAAGTGCCCTCTAGGGAACCTACGTAGTCCAAGTGCCCGCTAGGGAATCTACATAGTCCAAGGGCCCGCTGGTTAATGTAGATAGTCCAAGTGCTGCTAGTTAATCTACATAGTCTAAGGGCCTGCTAGTTAACCTACATAGTCCAAGTACCCGCTAGTTAACCTAGATCGTCCAAGTGTCCGCTAGTTATACTACATAGTCCAAGTGCCCGCTAGGGAACCTACATAGTCCAAGTGCCTGCTAGGGAACCTACATAGTCCAAGTGCCCGCTAGGTAACCTAGAGTCCAAGTACTCGCTAGTTAACCTACATAGTCCAAGTGCACGCTATGTTACCTAGATAGTCAAAGTGCCCGTTAGGTAACCTAGATAGTCCAAATGCCCGTTACCTAACCTAGATAGTCCAAGTGCCCGCTAGGCAACCTACATAGTCCAAGAGCCCGTTCGTTAACCTAGAAGTCCAAGTGCCCGCTAGGTAACCTAGACATTCCAAGTGCCCGCTAGGTTACCTGCATATTCCAAGTGCCCGTTCGTTAACCTAGATAATCCAAGTGCCCGCTAGGGAAACTACATAGTCCAAGTGCCCGCTAGGTAACCTATATAGCCCAAGTGCCCGCTAGGTAACCCAGATAGTCCAAGGGCCCGCTAGTTAACCAACATAGTCCAAGGGCTCACTTGTTCACTTTGATAGTTCAAGTGCCCGCTAGTTAACCTAGATCGTCCAAGCGCCCGCTAGTTAACATAGATTGTCCAAGTGCCCGCTAGTTAACCTACATAGTCCAAGGGCCCACTAGTTAACCTAGATAGTCCAAGTGTCCTTTAGTTAACCTACATAGTCCAAGTGCCCGCTAGTTAACCTATATACCAAGTGCCCGTTACGTAACCTAGATATTCCAAGGGCACGACAGTTAACCTATATCGTCCAAGTGCCCGCTAGGCAACCTAGATAGTCCAAGTGCCCGCTAAGGAACCTACATACTCCAAGTTCACGCTAAGGAACCTACATAGCCAAGTGCACGCTAGTTAACCTAGATAGTCCAAGTGCCAACTAGTTAACCTACATAGTCAAAGTTCCCCGTAGGTAACATAGATCGTCCAAGTGCCCGCTAGTTAACCTAAATAGTCAATGGGCCCGCTAGTTAACCTACATAGTGCAAGAGCCCGCTAGCTAACCTAGATAATCCAAGTGCCCGCTAGTTAACCTATATCGTCCAAGTGCCCGCTAGTTAACCTAGATCGTCCAAGTGCCCGCTAGTTAACCTAGATCGTCCAAGTGCCCGCTAGTTAACCTACATAGTCAATGGGCCCGCTAGTTAACCTACATAGTGCAAGAGCCCGCTAGTTAACCTAGATCGTGCAAGTGACCGCTAGTTAACCTACATAGTCCACGTGCCAGTTAGCTAACCTAGATAGTCCAAGGGCCCGTTAGTTGACCTACATAGTCCAAGTGCCCGCTAGGGAACCTTCATAGTCCAAGTGCCAGCTAGGTAACCTAGATAGTCCAAGTGCCCGCTAGTTAACCTAGATAGTCCAATTGCCCGCTAGTTAACCTAGATAGTCCTAGTGCCCGTTAGTTAACCTAGATAGTCCAAGTGCCCACTAGGGGACGTACTTAGTCCATGTGCCCGTTATCTAACCTAGATAGTCCAAGTGCCCGCTAGTTAACAATGATCATCCAAGTGCCCGCTAGTTAACCTAGATAGTCCAAGTGCCCTCTAGTTAACCTAGATCGTCCAAGTGCCTGCTAGTAAATCTACATAGTCCAAGGGCCCGCTAGTTAACCTACATAGTCCAAGGTCTGCTAGTTAACCTAGATAGTCCAAGTGCTCGCTAGTTAACCTACATAGTACAAGGGCCCACTAGTTGACCTAGATAGTCCAAGTGCCCGTTAGCTAACCTAGATATTTGAAGTGTCCGTTAGTTAACCTACATAGTCCAAGTGCCCGTTCGTTAACCTAGATAGGCCAAGTGCCTCTAGGGAACCTATCTAGTCCAAGTACCCGCTAGGAAACATACATAGTCCAAGTGCCCGCTAGGTAACGTACATAGTCCAGGTGCCCGCTAGGTAAGGTAGATAGTCCAAGTGCCCGCTAGGAAACGTACATAGTCCAAGTGCCCGCTAGTTAACCTACATAGTCCAAGTGCCTGCAAGGTAACCTAGATAGTCCAAGTGCCCACTAGTTAACCTACATAGTCCAGGTTCCCCCTAGGTAACCTAGATAGTCCGAGGGCCCGCTAGGTAACCTACATAGTCCAAGTGCCCGATAGGGAACCTATATACTCTAAGTGCCCGCTAGGTAACCTACATAGTCCAAGTGCCAGCTAGGTAACCTACATAGTCCAAATGCCCGCTAGTTAACCTACATAGTCCAAGTGCCCGATAGGGAACCTACATAATCCAAGTGCCCGCTAGGGAAACTACATAGTCCAAGTGCCCGCTAGGTAACCTATATAGCCCAAGTGCCCGCTAGGTAACCCAGATAGTCCAAGGGCCCGCTAGTTAACCAACATAGTCCAAGGGCTCACTTGTTCACTTTGATAGTTCAAGTGCCCGCTAGTTAACCTAGATCGTCCAAGCGCCCGCTAGTTAACATAGATTGTCCAAGTGCCCGCTAGTTAACCTACATAGTCCAAGGGCCCACTAGTTAACCTAGATAGTCCAAGTGTCCTTTAGTTAACCTACATAGTCCAAGTGCCCGCTAGTTAACCTATATACCAAGTGCCCGTTACGTAACCTAGATATTCCAAGGGCACGATAGTTAACCTATATCGTCCAAGTGCCCGCTAGGCAACCTAGATAGTCCAAGTGCCCGCTAAGGAACCTACATAGTCCAAGTTCACGCTAAGGAACCTACATAGCCAAGTGCACGCTAGTTAACCTAGATAGTCCAAGTGCCAACTAGTTAACCTACATAGTCAAAGTTCCCCGTAGGTAACATAGATCGTCCAAGTGCCCGCTAGTTAACCTAAATAGTCAATGGGCCCGCTAGTTAACCTACATAGTGCAAGAGCCCGCTAGCTAACCTAGATAATCCAAGTGCCCGCTAGTTAACCTAGATCGTCCAAGTGCCCGCTAGTTAACCTAGATCGTCCAAGTGCCCGCTAGTTAACCTACATAGTCAATGGGCCCGCTAGTTAACCTACATAGTGCAAGAGCCCGCTAGTTAACCTAGATCGTGCAAGTGACCGCTAGTTAACCTACATAGTCCACGTGCCAGTTAGCTAACCTAGATAGTCCAAGAACCCGTTAGTTGACCTACATAGTCCAAGTGCCCGCTAGGGAACCTTCATAGTCCAAGTGCCAGCTAGGTAACCTAGATAGTCCAAGTGCCCGCTAGTTAACCTAGATAGTCCAATTGCCCGCTAGTTAACCTAGATAGTCCTAGTGCCCGTTAGTTAACCTAGATAGTCCAAGTGCCCACTAGGGGACGTACTTAGTCCATGTGCCCGTTATCTAACCTAGATAGTCCAAGTGCCCGCTAGTTAACAATGATCATCCAAGTGCCCGCTAGTTAACCTAGATAGTCCAAGTGCCCTCTAGTTAACCTAGATCGTCAAAGTGCCTGCTAGTAAATCTACATAGTCCAAGGGCCCGCTAGTTAACCTACATAGTCCAAGGTCCGCTAGTTAACCTAGATAGTCCAAGTGCTCGCTAGTTAACCTACATAGTACAAGGGCCCACTAGTTGACCTAGATAGTCCAAGTGCCCGTTAGCTAACCTAGATATTCGAAGTGTCCGTTAGTTAACCTACATAGTCCAAGTGCCCGTTCGTTAACCTAGATAGGCCAAGTGCCGCTAGGGAACCTATCTAGTCCAAGTACCCGCTAGGAAACGTACATAGTCCAAGTGCCCGCTAGGTAACGTACATAGTCCAGGTGCCCGCTAGGTAACGTAGATAGTCCAAGTGCCCGCTAGGAAACGTACATAGTCCAAGTGCCCGCTAGTTAACCTACATAGTCCAAGTGCCTGCAAGGTAACCTAGATAGTCCAAGGGCCCACTAGTTAACCTACATAGTCCAGGTTCCCCCTAGGTATCCTAGATAGTCCAAGGGCCCGCTAGGTAACCTACATAGTCCAAGTGCCCGATAGGGAACCTATATAGTCCAAGTGTCCGCTAGGTAACCTACATAGTCCAAGTGCCAGCTAGGTAACCTACATAGTCCAAATGCCCGCTAGTTAACCTACATAGTCCAAGTGCCCGATAGGGAACCTACATAATCCAAGTGCCCGCTAGGGAAACTACATAGTCCAAGTGCCCGCTAGGTAACCTATATAGCCCAAGTGCCCGCTAGGTAACCCAGATAGTCCAAGGGCCCGCAAGTTAACCAACATAGTCCAAGGGCTCACTTGTTCACTTTGATAGTTCAAGTGCCCGCTAGTTAACCTAGATCGTCCAAGCGCCCGCTAGTTAACATAGATTGTCCAAGTGCCCGCTAGTTAACCTACATAGTCCAAGGGCCCACTAGTTAACCTAGATAGTCCAAGTGTCCTTTAGTTAACCTACATAGTCCAAGTGCCCGCTAGTTAACCTATATACCAAGTGCCCGTTACGTAACCTAGATATTCCAAGGGCACGATAGTTAACCTATATCGTCCAAGTGCCCGCTAGGCAACCTAGATAGTCCAAGTGCCCGCTAAGGAACTTACATACTCCAAGTTCACGCTAAGGAACCTACATAGCCAAGTGCACGCTAGTTAACCTAGATAGTCCAAGTGCCAACTAGTTAACCTACATAGTCAAAGTTCCCCGTAGGTAACATAGATCTTCCAAGTGCCCGCTAGTTAACCTAAATAGTCAATGGGCCCGCTAGTTAACCTACATAGTGCAAGAGCCCGCTAGCTAACCTAGATAATCCAAGTGCCCGCTAGTTAACCTAGATCGTCCAAGTGCCCGCTAGTTAACCTAGATCGTCCAAGTGCCCGCTAGTTAACCTACATAGTCAATGGGCCCGCTAGTTAACCTACATAGTGCAAGAGCCCGCTAGTTAACCTAGATCGTGCAAGTGACTGCTAGTTAACCTACATAGTCCACGTGCCAGTTAGCTAACCTAGATAGTCCAAGGGCCCGTTAGTTGACCTACATAGTCCAAGTGCCCGCTAGGGAACCTTCATAGTCCAAGTGCCAGCTAGGTAACCTAGATAGTCCAATTGCCCGCTAGTTAACCTAGATAGTCCAATTGCCCGCTAGTTAACCTAGATAGTCCTAGTGCCCGTTAGTTAACCTAGATAGTCCAAGTGCCCACTAGGGGACGTACTTAGTCCATGTGCCCTTTATCTAACCTAGATAGTCCAAGTGCCCGCTAGTTAACAATGATCATCCAAGTGCCCGCTAGTTAACCTAGATAGTCCAAGTGCCCTCTATTTAACCTAGATCGTCCAAGTGCCCGCTAGTAAATCTACATAGTCCAAGGGCCCGCTAGTTAACCTACATAGTCCAAGGTCCGCTAGTTAACCTAGATAGTCCAAGTGCTCGCTAGTTAACCTACATAGTACAAGGGCCCACTAGTTGACCTAGATAGTCCAAGTGCCCGTTAGCTAACCTAGATATTCGAAGTGTCCGTTAGTTAACCTACATAGTCCAAGTGCCCGTTCGTTAACCTAGATAGGCCAAGTGCCGCTAGGGAACCTATCTAGTCCAAGTACCCGCTAGGAAACGTACATAGTCCAAGTGCGCGCTAGGTAACGTACATAGTCCAGGTGCCCGCTAGGTAACGTAGATAGTCCAAGTGCCCGCTAGGAAACGCACATAGCCCAAGTGCCCGCTAGTTAACCTACATAGTCCAAGTGCCTGCAAGGTAACCTAGATAGTCCAAGTGCCCACTAGTTAACCTACATAGTCCAGGTTCCCCCTAGGTAACCTAGATAGTCCAAGGGCCCGCTAGGTAACCTAAATAGTCCAAGTGCCCGATAGGGAACCTATATAGTCCAAGTGCCCGCTAGGTAACCTACATAGTCCAAGTGCCAGCTAGGTAACCTACATAGTCCAGATGCCCGCTAGTTAACCTACATAGTCCAAGTGCCCGATAGGGAACCTACATAATCCAAGTGCCCGCTAGGGAAACTACATAGTCCAAGTGCCCGTTAGGTAACCTAGATAGTCTAAATGCCCGCTAGGGAAACCACATAGTCCAAGTGCCCGCTAGGGAACCTACATAGTCCAAGTGCCCGCTAGGTAACGTACATATTCCAAGTGCCCGCTAGGTAACGTAGATAGTCCAAGTGCCCGCTAGGGAACGTACATAATCCAAGTGCCCGCTAGGTAACCTAGATAATCCAAGTGCCCGCTAGTTAACCTACATAGTCCAAGTGCCTGCTAGGTAACCTAGATAGTCCAAGTGCCCACTAGTTAACCTACATAGTCCAGGTTCCCCCTAAGTAACCTAGATAGTCCAAGGGTCCGCTAGGTAACCTACATTGTCCTAGTGCCCCCTAGTTAACCTACATTCTCCAAGTGCCCGATAGGCAACCTACATAGTCCAAGTGCCCGCTAGGTAACCTACATAGTCCAAATGCCCGCTAGTTAACCTACATAGTCCAAGTGCCCAATAGGGAACCTATATAATCCAAGTGCCCGCTAGGGAACCTACATAGTCCAAGTGCCCGTTAGGTAACCTAGATATTCCAAGTGCCCGCTAGGTAACCTACATAGTGCAAGTGTCTGCTAGTTAACCTAAGTAGTCCAAGGGCCCGCTAGTTAACATACATAGTCAAAGTGCCCGGTAGTTAACTTACATAGTTCAAGTGTCCGTAGGTAACATTCATAGTCCAAGTGCCCGCTAGGGAACCTACATATTCCAAGTGCCCTCTAGGGAACCTACGTAGTCCAAGTGCCCGCTAGGGAATCTACATAGTCCAAGGGCCCGCTGGTTAATGTAGATAGTCCAAGTGCTGCTAGTTAATCTACATAGTCTAAGGGCCTGCTAGTTAACCTACATAGTCCAAGTACCCGCTAGTTAACCTAGATCGTCCAAGTGTCCGCTAGTTATACTACATAGTCCAAGTGCCCGCTAGGGAACCTACATAGTCCAAGTGCCTGCTAGGGAACCTACATTGTCCAAGTGCCCGCTCTGGAACATACATAGTCCAAGTGCCCGCTAGGGAATCTACATAGTCCAAGGGCCCGCTAGTTAACGTAGATAGTCCAAGTGCCGCTAGTTAATCTACATAGTCCAAGGGCCCGTTAGTTAACCTACATAGTCCAAATACCTGCTAGTTAACTTAGATCGTCCAAGGGCCCGCTAGTTAACCTACATCGTCCAAGGGCACACTAGTTAACCTAGATAGTCCAAGTGCCCGCTAGGTAACCTAGACAGTTCAAGTGACCACTAGGTTACCTACATAGTCCAAGTGCCCACTAGTTATGCTAGATAGTCCAAGTGCTCACTAGTTAACCTAGATAGTCCAAGTGCCCGCTAGTTAACCGAGATAGACCAAGTGCCCGCTAGGGAACCTACCTAGTCCAAGTGCCCCATAGGGAACCTACATAGTCCAAGTTCCCGCTAGTTAACATAGATAGTCCAAGTACCCGCTAGGAAACGTACATAGTCCAAGTGCCCGCTAGGTAACGTACATAGTCCAAGTGCCCGCTAGGTAAGGTAGATAGTCCAAGTGCTCACTAGGGAACGTACATAGTCCAAGTGCCTGCTACGTAACCTAGATAGTCCAAGTGCCCGCTAGTTAACCTACATAGTGCAAGAGCCCGCTAGTTAACCTAGATCATGCAAGTGTCCGCTAGTTTACCTACATAGTCCACGTGCCAGTTAGCTAACCTAGATAGTCCAAGGGCCCGCTAGTTGACCTACATAGTCCTAGTGACCGCTAGGGTGCATTCATAGTCCAAGTGCCAGCTAGGTAACCTAGATAGTCCAAGGGCCAGCTAGTTAACCTAGATAGTCCTAGTGCCCATTAGTTAACCTAGAGTCCATGTGCCCACTAGGGGACGTACTTAGTCCATGTGCCCGTTAGCTAACCTAGATAGTCCAAGTGTCCGCTAGTTAACAATGATCATCCAAGTGCCCGCTAGTTAACCTAGATAGTCCAAGTGCCCTCTTGTTAACCTAGATCGTCCAAGTGCCCGCTAGTAAACCTACATAGTCGAAGGGCCCGCTAGTTAACCTACATAGTCCAAGGTCCGCTAGTTAACCTAGATAGTCCAAGTGCTCGCTAGTTAACCTACATAGTACAGGGGCCCACTAGTTGACCTAGATAATCCAAGTGCCCGCTAGTTAACCTAGATAGTCCAAGTGCCCGCTAGGTAACCTAAGTAGTCCAAATGTCCGATAGGGATCCTACATAGTCCAAGTGCCCGCTAGGTAACCTACATCGTCCAAGTGCCTGTTAGTTAACCTAGATAGTCCAAGTGCCCGCTAGGTAACCTAGACTGTCCAAGTGCCCGCTAGGTTACCTACGTAGTCCAAGTGCCCGTTCGTTAACCTAGATAGTCCAAGTGCCTGCTAGGAAACCTACATAGTCCAAGAGCCCGCTAGGTAACCTAGATAGTTCAAGTGCCCGCTAGGTAACCTAGAGTCCAAGTACTCGCTAGTTAACCTACATAGTCCAAGTGCACGCTATGTTACCTAGATAGTCAAAGTGCCCGTTAGGTAACCTAGATAGTCCAAGTGCCCGTTACCTAACCTAGATAGTCCAAGTGCCCGCTAGGCAACCTACATAGTCCAAGAGCCCGTTCGTTAACCTAGAAGTCCAAGTGCCGCTAGGTAACCTAGACAGTCCAAGTGCCCTCTAGGTTGCCTGCATATTCCAAGTGCCCGTTCGTTAACCTAGATAATCCAAGTGCCCCCTAGGTAACCTACATAGTCCAAGTGCCCGCTAGGTAATCTATATAGCCCAAGTGCCCGCTAGGTAACCCAGATAGTCCAAGGGCCCACTAGTTAACCAACATAGTCCAAGGGCTCACTTGTTCACTTTGATAGTTCAAGTGCCCGCTAGTTAACCTAGATCGTCCAAGTGCCCGCTAGTTAACCTACATAGTCCAAGGGCCCACTAGTTAACCTAGATAGTCCAAGTGTCCTTTAGTTAACCTACATAGTCCAAGTGCCCGCTAGTTAACCTATATACCAAGTGCCCGTTACGTAACCTAGATATTCCAAGGGCACGCTAGTTAACCTATATCGTCCAAGTGCCCGCTAGGCAACCTAGATAGTCCAAGTGCCCGCTAAGGAACCTACATAGTCCAAGTTCACGCTAAGGAACCTACATAGCCAGGTACACGCTAGTTAACATAGATAGTCCAAGTGCCCGCTAGTTAACCTACATAGTCCAAGTTCCTGCTAGGCAACCTAGATCGTCCAAGAGACCCCTGGTTAGCCTACATAGTCCAAGTGCCCGGTAGTTCATCTAGATAGTCCAAGGGCCCGCTACTTAAGGTAGATAGTCCAAGTGCCACTAGTTAATCTACATAGTCCAAGGGCCCGCTAGTTAACCTACATACTCCAAGTACCCGCTAAGAAACCTAGATAGTCCAAGTGCACGCTAGTTAACCAAGATAGTCCAAGTGCCCTCTAGTTAGCCTAGATCTTCCAAATGCCCACTAAGAAACCTAGATAGTCCAAGTGCTCTTTACCTAACCTAGATAGTCCAATTGCCCGCTATGCAACATACATAGTCCAAGTGCCCTTTCGTTAACCTAGAAGTCCAAGTGCCCGCTAGGTAACCTAGACTCTCCAAGTTCCCGCTAGGTTACCTACATAGTCCAAATGCCCGTTCGGTAACCTAGATAGTGCAAGTGTCCGGTAGTTAACCTACATAGTCCAAGTGCCCGCTAGGTAACCTAGATAGTCCAAAGGCCCTCTAGTTAACCTACATAGTCAAAGTGCCCGGTAGTTAACTTACATAGTTCAAGTGTCCATAGGGAACATACATAGTCCAAGTGCCTGCTAGGGAACATACAGAGTCCAAGTGCCAGCTAGGGAACCTACATAGTCCACGTGCCCGCTAGGGAATCTACATAATCCAAGGGCCCGCTAGTTAATGTAGATAGTCCAAGTGCCGCTAGTTAATCTACATATTTCAACGGCCCGCTATTTAACCTACATAGTCCAAGTACCCGCTAGTTAACCTAGATCGTCCAAGTGTCCGCTAATTAACCTACATTGTACAAGTGCCCGCTAGGGAATCTAGATAGTCCAAGTGCCCGCTCTGGAACATACGTAGTCCAAGTATCCGCTAGGGAATCTACATAGTCCAAGGGCCCGCTAGTTAACGTAGAAAGTCCAAATGCCGCTAGTTAATCTACATATTCCAAGGGCTCGCTAGTTAACCTACATAGTCCAAGTACCCGCTAGTTAATCTACATAGTCCAAGTGCCCGCTAGGTAACCTAGACAGTTCAAGTGACCACTAGGTTACCTACATAGTCCAAGTGCCCGTTCGTTAACCTACATATTCCAAGTGCCCGCTAGGTAACTAATATAGTCCAAATGCCCACTAGGGGCCCTAATAGTCCAAATGCCGGCTAGTTAACCAAGATAGTCCAAGTGCTCGCTAGTTAACCTAGATAGTCCAAATGCCCCTAGGGAACCCACATAGTCCAAGTGTCCGCTAGGGAACTTACATAGTCCAAGGGCCCGCTAGGGAACCTACATAGTCCTAGTGCCCGCTAGGTAACCTATATAGCCCAAGTGCCTGCTAGGTAACCCAAAGAGTCCAAGGGCCCGCTAGTTAACCTACATAGTCCAAGGGACCACTAGTTAAACTAGATAGTCCAAGTGTCCTCTGGGTAACTTATAGTCCAAGTGCCCACTAGTTAACCTACATAGTCCAGGTTCCCCCTAGGTAACCTAGATAGTCCAAGGGCCCGCTAGGTAACCAACATAGTCCAAGTGCCCGATACGGAACCTACATAATCCAAGTGCCTGCTAGGGAAACTACATAGTCCAAGTGCCCGCTAGGTAACCTACATAGCCCAAGTGCCCGCTAGGTAACCCAGATAGTCCAAGGGCCCGCTAGTTAACGAACATAGTCCAAGGGCTCACTTGTTCACTTTGATAGTTCAAGTGCCCGCTAGTTAACCTAGATCGTCCAAGCGCCCGCTAGTTAACATAGATTGTCCAAGTGCCCGCTAGTTAACCTACATAGTCCAAGGGCCCACTAGTTAACCTAGATAGTCCAAGTTTCCTTTAGTTAACCTACATAGTCCAAGTGCCCGCTAGTTAACCTATATACCAAGTGCCCGTTACGTAACCTAGATATTCCAAGGGCACGATAGTTAACCTATATCGTCCAAGTGCCCGCTAGGCAACCTAGATAGTCCAAGTGCCCGCTAAGGAACCTACATAGTCCAAGTTCACGCTAAGGAACCTACATAGCCAAGTGCACGCTAGTTAACCAAGATAGTCCAAGTGCCAACTAGTTAACCTACATAGTCAAAGTTCCCTGTAGGTAACATAGATCGTCCAAGTGCCCGCTAGTTAACCTAAATAGTCAATGGGCCCGCTAGTTAACCTACATAGTGCAAGAGCCCGCTAGCTAACCTAGATAATCCAAGTGCCCGCTAGTTAACCTATATCGTCCAAGTGCCCGCTAGTTAACCTAGATCGTCCAAGTGCCCGCTAGTTAACCTAGATCGTCCAAGTGCCCGCTAGTTAACCTACATAGTCAATGGGCCCGTTAGTTAACCTACATAGTGCAAGAGCCCGCTAGTTAACCTAGATCGTGCAAGTGACCGCTAGTTAACCTACATAGTCCACGTGCCCGCTAGGGAACCTTCATAGTCCAAGTGCCAGCTAGGTAACCTAGATAGTCCAAGTGCCCGCTAGTTAACCTAGATAGTCCAATTGCCCGCTAGTTAACCTAGATAGTCCTAGTGCCCGTTAGTTAACCTAGATAGTCCAAGTGCCCACTAGGGGACGTACTTAGTCCATGTGCCCGTTATCTAACCTAGATAGTCCAAGTGCCCGCTAGTTAACAATGATCATCCAAGTGCCCGCTAGTTAACCTAGATAGTCCAAGTGCCCTCTAGTTAACCTAGATCGTCCAAGTGCCCGCTAGTAAATCTACATAGTCCAAGGGCCCGCTAGTTAACCTACATAGTCCAAGGTCCGCTAGTTAACCTAGATAGTCCAAGTGCTCGCTAGTTAACCTACATAGTACAAGGGCCCACTAGTTGACCTAGATAGTCCAAGTGCCCGTTAGCTAACCTAGATATTCGAAGTGTCCGTTAGTTAACCTACATAGTCCAAGTGCCCGTTCGTTAACCTAGATAGGCAAAGTGCCACTAGGGAACCTATCTAGTCCAAGTACCCGCTAGGAAACGTACATAGTCCAAGTGCCCGCTAGTTAACGTACATAGTCCAGGTGCCCGCTAGGTAACGTAGATAGTCCAAGTGCCCGCTAGAAAACGTACATAGTCCAAGTGCCCGCTAGTTAACCTACATAGTCCAAGTGCCTGCAAGGTAACCTAGATAGTCCAAGTGCCCACTAGTTAACCTACATAGTCCAGGTTCCCCCTAGGTAACCTAGATAGTCCAAGGGCCCGCTAGGTAACCTAAATAGTCCAAGTGCCCGATAGGGAACCTATATAGTCCAAGTGCCCGCTAGGTAACCTACATAGTCCAAGTGCCAGCTAGGTAACCTACATAGTCCAGATGCCCGCTAGGTAACCTACATAGTCCAAGTGCCCGATAGGGAACCTACATAATCCAAGTGCCCGCTAGGGAAACTACATAGTCCAAGTGCCCGTTAGGTAACCTAGATAGTCTAAATGCCCGCTAGGGAAACCACATAGTCCAAGTGCCCGCTAGGGAACCTACATAGTCCAAGTGCCCGCTAGGTAACGTACATATTCCAAGTGCCCGCTAGGTAACGTAGATAGTCCAAGTGCCCGCTAGGGAACGTACATAATCCAAGTGCCCGCTAGGTAACCTAGATAGTCCAAGTGCCCGCTAGTTAACCTACATAGTCCAAGTGCCTGCTAGGTAACCTAGATAGTCCAAGTGCCCACTAGTTAACCTACATAGTCCAGGTTCCCCCTAAGTAACCTAGATAGTCCAAGGGTCCGCTAGGTAACCTACATTGTCCTAGTGCCCCCTAGTTAACCTACATTCTCCAAGTGCCCGATAGGCAACCTACATAGTCCAAGTGCCCGCTAGGTAACCTACATAGTCCAAATGCCCGCTAGTTAACCTACATAGTCCAAGTGCCCAATAGGGAACCTATATAATCCAAGTGCCCGCTAGGGAACCTACATAGTCCAAGTGCCCGTTAGGTAACCTAGATATTCCAAGTGCCCGCTAGGTAACCTACATAGTGCAAGTGTCTGCTAGTTAACCTAAGTAGTCCAAGGGCCCGCTAGTTAACATATATAGTCAAAGTGCCCGGTAGTTAACTTACATAGTTCAAGTGTCCGTAGGTAACATTCATAGTCCAAGTGCCCGCTAGGGAACCTACATATTCCAAGTGCCCTCTAGGGAACCTACGTAGTCCAAGTGCCCGCTAGGGAATCTACATAGTCCAAGGGCCCGCTGGTTAATGTAGATAGTCCAAGTGCTGCTAGTTAATCTACATAGTCTAAGGGCCTGCTAGTTAACCTACATAGTCCAAGTACCCGCTAGTTAACCTAGATCGTCCAAGTGTCCGCTAGTTATACTACATAGTCCAAGTGCCCGCTAGGGAACCTACATAGTCCAAGTGCCTGCTAGGGAACCTACATTGTCCAAGTGCCCGCTCTGGAACATACATAGTCCAAGTGCCCGCTAGGGAATCTACATAGTCCAAGGGCCCGCTAGTTAACGTAGATAGTCCAAGTGCCGCTAGTTAATCTACATAGTCCAAGGGCCCGTTAGTTAACCTACATAGTCCAAATACCTGCTAGTTAACTTAGATCGTCCAAGGGCCCGCTAGTTAACCTACATCGTCCAAGGGCACACTAGTTAACCTAGATAGTCCAAGTGCACGCTAGGTAACCTAGACAGTTCAAGTGACCACTAGGTTACCTACATAGTCCAAGTGCCCACTAGTTATGCTAGATAGTCCAAGTGCTCACTAGTTAACCTAGATAGTCCAAGTGCCCGCTAGTTAACCGAGATAGACCAAGTGCCCGCTAGGGAACCTACCTAGTCCAAGTGCCCCATAGGGAACCTACATAGTCCAAGTTCCCGCTAGTTAACATAGATAGTCCAAGTACCCGCTATGAAACGTACATAGTCCAAGTGCCCGCTAGGTAACGTACATAGTCCAAGTGCCCGCTAGGTAAGGTAGATAGTCCAAGTGCTCACTAGGGAACGTACATAGTCCAAGTGCCTGCTACGTAACCTAGATAGTCCAAGTGCCCGCTAGTTAACCTACATAGTGCAAGAGCCCGCTAGTTAACCTAGATCATGCAAGTGTCCGCTAGTTTACCTACATAGTCCACGTGCCAGTTAGCTAACCTAGATAGTCCAAGGGCCCGCTAGTTGACCTACATAGTCCTAGTGACCGCTAGGGTACATTCATAGTCCAAGTGCCAGCTAGGTAACCTAGATAGTCCAAGGGCCAGCTAGTTAACCTAGATAGTCCTAGTGCCCATTAGTTAACCTAGAGTCCATGTGCCCACTAGGGGACGTACTTAGTCCATGTGCCCGTTAGCTAACCTAGATAGTCCAAGTGTCCGCTAGTTAACAATGATCATCCAAGTGCCCGCTAGTTAACCTAGATAGTCCAAGTGCCCGCTAGTAAACCTACATAGTGGAAGGGCCCGCTAGTTAACCTACATAGTCCAAGGTCCGCTAGTTAACCTAGATAGTCCAAGTGCTCGCTAGTTAACCTACATAGTACAGGGGCCCACTAGTTGACCTAGATAATCCAAGTGCCCGCTAGTTAACCTAGATAGTCCAAGTGCCCGCTAGGTAACCTAAGTAGTCCAAATGTCCGATAGGGATCCTACATAGTCCAAGTGCCCGCTAGGTAACCTACATCGTCCAAGTGCCTGTTAGTTAACCTAGATAGTCCAAGTGCCCGCTAGGTAACCTAGACTGTCCAAGTGTCCGCTAGGTTACCTACGTAGTCCAAGTGCCCGTTCGTTAACCTAGATAGTCCAAGTGCCTGCTAGGAAACCTACATAGTCCAAGAGCCCGCTAGGTAACCTAGATAGTTCAAGTGCCCGCTAGGTAACCTAGAGTCCAAGTACTCGCTAGTTAACCTACATAGTCCAAGTGCACGCTATGTTACCTAGATAGTCAAAGTGCCCGTTAGGAAACCTAGATAGTCCAAGTGCCCGTTACCTAACCTAGATAGTCCAAGTGCCCGCTAGGCAACCTACATAGTCCAAGAGCCCGTTCGTTAACCTAGAAGTCCAAGTGCCGCTAGGTAACCTAGACAGTCCAAGTGCCCTCTAGGTTGCCTGCATATTCCAAGTGCCCGTTCGTTAACCTAGATAATCCAAGTGCCCCCTAGGTAACCTACATAGTCCAAGTGCCCGCTAGGTAATCTATATAGCCCAAGTGCCCGCTAGGTAACCCAGATAGTCCAAGGGCCCGCTGGTTAACCAACATAGTCCAAGGGCTCACTTGTTCACTTTGATAGTTCAAGTGCCCGCTAGTTAACCTAGATCGTCCAAGTGCCCGCTAGTTAACCTACATAGTCCAAGGGCCCACTAGTTAACCTAGATAGTCCAAGTGTCCTTTAGTTAACCTACATAGTCCAAGTGCCCGCTAGTTAACCTATATACCAAGTGCCCGTTACGTAACCTAGATATTCCAAGGGCACGCTAGTTAACCTATATCGTCCAAGTGCCCGCTAGGCAACCTAGATAGTCCATTACCCGCTAAGGAACCTACATAGTCCAAGTTCACGCTAAGGAACCTACATAGCCAGGTACACGCTAGTTAACATAGATAGTCCAAGTGCCCGCTAGTTAACCTACATAGTCCAAGTTCCCGCTAGGCAACCTAGATCGTCCAAGGGACCCCTAGTTAGCCTACATAGTCCAAGTGCCCGGTAGTTCATCTAGATAGTCCAAGGGCCCGCTACTTAAGGTAGATAGTCCAAGTGCCACTAGTTAATCTACATAGTCCAAGGGCCCGCTAGTTAACCTACATACTCCAAGTACCCGCTAAGAAACCTAGATAGTCCAAGTGCACTCTAGTTAAACAAGATAGTCCAAGTGCCCTCTAGTTAGCCTAGATCTTCCAAATGCCCACTAAGAAACCTAGATAGTCCAAGTGCTCTTTACCTAACCTAGATAGTCCAATTGCCCGCTATGCAACATACATAGTCCAAGTGCCCTTTCGTTAACCTAGAAGTCCAAGTGCCCGCTAGGTAACCTAGACTCTCCAAGTGCCCGCTAGGTTACCTACATAGTCCAAATGCCCGTTCGGTAACCTAGATAGTGCAAGTGTCCGGTAGTTAACCTACATAGTCCAAGTGCCCGCTAGGTAACCTAGATAGTCCAAAGGCCCTCTAGTTAACCTACATAGTCAAAGTGCCCGGTAGTTAACTTACATAGTTCAAGTGTCCATAGGGAACATACATAGTCCAAGTGCCTGCTAGGGAACATACAGAGTCCAAGTGCCAGCTAGGGAACCTACATAGTCCACGTGCCCGCTAGGGAATCTACATAATCCAAGGGCCCGCTAGTTAATGTAGATAGTCCAAGTGCCGCTAGTTAATCTACATATTTCAACGGCCCACTATTTAACCTACATATTCCAAGTACCCGCTAGTTAACCTAGATCGTCCAAGTGTCCGCTAATTAACCTACATTGTACAAGTGCCCGCTAGGGAATCTAGATAGTCCAAGTGCCCGCTCTGGAACATACGTAGTCCAAGTACCCGCTAGGGAATCTACATAGTCCAAGGGCCCGCTAGTTAACGTAGATAGTCCAAATGCCGCTAGTTAATCTACATATTCCAAGGGCTCGCTAGTTAACCTACATAGTCCAAGTACCCGCTAGTTAATCTACATAGTCCAAGTGCCCGCTAGGTAACCTAGACAGTTCAAGTGACCACTAGGTTACCTACATAGTCCAAGTGCCCGTTCGTTAACATACATATTCCAAGTGCCCGCTAGGTAACTAATATAGTCCAAATGCCCACTAGGGGCCCTAATAGTCCAAATGCCGGCTAGTTAACCTAGATAGTCCAAGTGCTCGCTAGTTAACCTAGATAGTCCAAATGCCCCTAGGGAACCCACATAGTCCAAGTGCCCGCTAGGGAACTTACATAGTCCAAGGGCCCGCTAGGGAACCTACATAGTCCTAGTGCCCGCTAGGTAACCTATATAGCCCAAGTGCCTGCTAGGTAACCCAAAGAGTCCAAGGGACGCTAGTTAAACTACATAGTCCAAGGGACCACTAGTTAACCTAGATAGTCCAAGTGTCCTCTGGGTAACCTATAGTCCAAGTGCCCACTAGTTAACCTACATAGTCCAGGTTCCCCCTAGGTAACCTAGATAGTCCAAGGGCCCGCTAGGTAACCTACATAGTCCAAGTGCCCGATAGGGAACCTATATAGTCCAAGTGCCCGCTAGGTAACCTACATAGTCCAAGTGCCAGCTAGGTAACCTACATAGTCCAAATGCCCGCTAGTTAACCTACATAGTCCAAGTGCCCGATAGGGAACCTACATAATCCAAGTGCCCGCTAGGGAAACTACATAGTCCAAGTGCCCGCTAGGTAACCTATATAGCCCAAGTGCCCGCTAGGTAACCCAGATAGTCCAAGGGCCCGCTAGTTAACGAACATAGTCCAAGGGCTCACTTGTTCACTTTGATAGTTCAAGTGCCCGCTAGTTAACCTAGATCGTCCAAGCGCCCGCTAGTTAACATAGATTGTCCAAGTGCCCGCTAGTTAACCTACATAGTCCAAGGGCCCACTAGTTAACCTAGATAGTCCAAGTGTCCTTTAGTTAACCTACATAGTCCAAGTGCCCGCTAGTTAACCTATATACCAAGTGCCCGTTACGTAACCTAGATATTCCAAGGGCACGATAGTTAACCTATATCGTCCAAGTGCCCGCTAGGCAACCTAGATAGTCCAAGTGCCCGCTAAGGAACCTACATAGTCCAAGTTCACGCTAAGGAACCTACATAGCCAAGTGCACGCTAGTTAACCTAGATAGTCCAAGTGCCAACTAGTTAACCTACATAGTCAAAGTTCCCCGTAGGTAACATAGATCGTCCAAGTGCCTGCTAGTTAACCTAAATAGTCAATGGGCCCGCTAGTTAACCTACATAGTGCAAGAGCCCGCTAGCTAACCTAGATAATCCAAGTGCCCGCTAGTTAACCTATATCGTCCAAGTGCCCGCTAGTTAACCTAGATCGTCCAAGTGCCCGCTAGTTAACCTAGATCGTCCAAGTGCCCGCTAGTTAACCTACATAGTCAATGGGCCCGCTAGTTAACCTACATAGTGCAAGAGCCCGCTAGTTAACCTAGATCGTGCAAGTGACCGCTAGTTAACCTACATAGTCCACGTGCCAGTTAGCTAACCTAGATAGTCCAAGGGCCCGTTAGTTGACCTACATAGTCCAAGTGCCCGCTAGGGAACCTTCATAGTCCAAGTGCCAGCTAGGTAACCTAGATAGTCCAAGTGCCCGCTAGTTAACCTAGATAGTCCAATTGCCCGCTAGTTAACCTAGATAGTCCTAGTGCCCGTTAGTTAACCTAGATAGTCCAAGTGCCCACTAGGGGACGTACTTAGTCCATGTGCCCGTTATCTAACCTAGATAGTCCAAGTGCCCGCTAGTTAACAATGATCATCCAAGTGCCCGCTAGTTAACCTAGATAGTCCAAGTGCCCTCTAGTTAACCTAGATCGTCCAAGTGCCCGCTAGTAAATCTACATAGTCCAAGGGCCCGCTAGTTAACCTAGATCGTCCAAGTGCCCGCTAGTTAACCTAGATAGTCCAAGTGCTCGCTAGTTAACCTACATAGTACAAGGGCCCACTAGTTGACCTAGATAGTCCAAGTGCCCGTTAGCTAACCTAGATATTCGAAGTGTCCTTTAGTTAACCTACATAGTCCAAGTGCCCGTTCGTTAACCTAGATAGGCCAAGTGCCGCTAGGGAACCTATCTAGTCCAAGTACCCGCTAGGAAACGTACATAGTCCAAGTGCCCGCTAGGTAACGTACATAGTCCAGGTGCCCGCTAGGTAACGTAGATAGTCAAAGTGCCCGCTAGGAAACGTACATAGTCCAAGTGCCCGCTAGTTAACCTACATAGTCCAAGTGCCTGCAAGGTAACCTAGATAGTCCAAGTGCCCACTAGTTAACCTACATAGTCCAGGTTCCCCCTAGGTAACCTAGATAGTCCAAGGGCCCGCTAGGTTACCTAAATAGTCCAAGTGCCCGATAGGGAACCTATATAGTCCAAGTGCCCGCTAGGTAACCTACATAGTCCAAGTGCCAGCTAGGTAACCTACAAAGTCCAGATGCCCGCTAGTTAACCTACATAGTCCAAGTGCCCGATAGGGAACCTACATAATCCAAGTGCCCGCTAGGGAAACTACATAGTCTGTGTGCCCGTTAGGTAACCTAGATAGTCTAAATGCCCGCTAGGGAAACCACATAGTCCAAGTGCCCGCTAGGGAACCTACATAGTCCAAGTGCCCGCTAGGTAACGTACATATTCCAAGTGCCCGCTAGGTAACGTAGATAGTCCAAGTGCCCGCTAGGGAACGTACATAATCCAAGTGCCCGCTAGGTAACCTAGATAGTCCAAGTGCCCGCTAGTTAACCTACATAGTCCAAGTGCCTGCTAGGTAACCTAGATAGTCCAAGTGCCCACTAGTTAACCTACATAGTCCAGGTTCCCCCTAAGTAACCTAGATAGTCCAAGGGTCCGCTAGGTAACCTACATTGTCCTAGTGCCCCCTAGTTAACCTACATTCTCCAAGTGCCCGATAGGCAACCTACATAGTCCAAGTGCCCGCTAGGTAACCTACATAGTCCAAATGCCCGCTAGTTAACCTACATAGTCCAAGTGCCCAATAGGGAACCTATATAATCCAAGTGCCCGCTAGGGAACCTACATAGTCCAAGTGCCCGTTAGGTAACCTAGATATTCCAAGTGCCCGCTAGGTAACCTACATAGTGCAAGTGTCTGCTAGTTAACCTAAGTAGTCCAAGGGCCCGCTAGTTAACATATATAGTCAAAGTGCCCGGTAGTTAACTTACATAGTTCAAGTGTCCGTAGGTAACATTCATAGTCCAAGTGCCCGCTAGGGAACCTACATATTCCAAGTGCCCTCTAGGGAACCTACGTAGTCCAAGTGCCCGCTAGGGAATCTACATAGTCCAAGGGCCCGCTGGTTAATGTAGATTGTCCAAGTGCTGCTAGTTAATCTACATAGTCTAAGGGCCTGCTAGTTAACCTACATAGTCCAAGTACCCGCTAGTTAACCTAGATCGTCCAAGTGTCCGCTAGTTATACTACATAGTCCAAGTGCCCGCTAGGGAACCTACATAGTCCAAGTGCCTGCTAGGGAACCTACATTGTCCAAGTGCCCGCTCTGGAACATACATAGTCCAAGTGCCCGCTAGGGAATCTACATAGTCCAAGGGCCCGCTAGTTAACGTAGATAGTCCAAGTGCCGCTAGTTAATCTACATAGTCCAAGGGCCCGTTAGTTAACCTACATAGTCCAAATACCTGCTAGTTAACTTAGATCGTCCAAGGGCCCGCTAGTTAACCTCCATCGTCCAAGGGCACACTAGTTAACCTAGATAGTCCAAGTGCCCGCTAGGTAACCTAGACAGTTCAAGTGACCACTAGGTTACCTACATAGTCCAAGTGTCCACTAGTTATGCTAGATAGTCCAAGTGCTCACTAGTTAACCTAGATAGTCCAAGTGCCCGCTAGTTAACCGAGATAGACCAAGTGCCCGCTAGGGAACCTACCTAGTCCAAGTGCCCCATAGGGAACCTACATAGTCCAAGTTCCCGCTAGTTAACATAGATAGTCCAAGTACCCGCTAGGAAACGTACATAGTCCAAGTGCCCGCTAGGTAACGTACATAGTCCAAGTGCCCGCTAGGTAAGGTAGATAGTCCAAGTGCTCACTAGGGAACGTACATAGTCCAAGTGCCTGCTACATAACCTAGATTGTCCAAGTGCCCGCTAGTTAACCTACATAGTGCAAGAGCCCGCTAGTTAACCTAGATCATGCAAGTGTCCGCTAGTTTACCTACATAGTCCACGTGCCAGTTAGCTAACCTAGATAGTCCAAGGGCCCGCTAGTTGACCTACATAGTCCTAGTGACCGCTAGGGTACATTCATAGTCCAAGTGCCAGCTAGGTAACCTAGATAGTCCAAGGGCCAGCTAGTTAACCTAGATAGTCCTAGTGCCCATTAGTTAACCTAGAGTCCATGTGCCCACTACGGGACGTACTTAGTCCATGTGCCCGTTAGCTAACCTAGATAGTCCAAGTGTCTGCTAGTTAACAATGATCATCCAAGTGCCCGCTAGTTAACCTAGATAGTCCAAGTGCCCTCTTGTTAACCTAGATCGTCCAAGTGCCCGCTAGTAAACCTACATAGTCGAAGGGCCCGCTAGTTAACCTACATAGTCCACGGTTCGCTAGTTAACCTAGATAGTCCAAGTGCTCGCTAGTTAACCTACATAGTACAGGGGCCCACTAGTTGACCTAGATAATCCAAGTGCCCGCTAGTTAACCTAGATAGTCCAAGTGCCCGCTAGGTAACCTAAGTAGTCCAAATGTCCGATAGGGATCCTACATAGTCCAAGTGCCCGCTAGGTAACCTACATCGTCCAAGTGCCTGTTAGTTAACCTACATAGTCCAAGTGCCCGCTAGGTAACGTACATATTCCAAGTGCCCGCTAGGTAACGTAGATAGTCCAAGTGCCCGCTAGGGAACGTACATAATCCAAGTGCCCGCTAGGTAACCTAGATAGTCCAAGTGCCCGCTAGTTAACCTACATAGTCCAAGTGCCCGCTAGGTAACCTAGATAGTCCAAGTGCCCGCTAGTTAACCTACATAGTCCAAGTGCCTGCTAGGTAACCTAGATAGTCCAAGTGCCCACTAGTTAACCTACATAGTCCAGGTTCCCCCTAAGTAACCTAGATAGTCCAAGGGTCCGCTAGGTAACCTACATTGTCCTAGTGCCCCCTAGTTAACCTACATTCTCCAAGTGCCCGATAGGCAACCTACATAGTCCAAATGCCCGCTAGTTAACCTACATAGTCCAAGTGCCCAATAGGGAACCTATATAATCCAAGTGCCCGCTAGGGAACCTACATAGTCCAAGTGCCCGTTAGGTAACCTAGATATTCCAAGTGCCCGCTAGGTAACCTACATAGTGCAAGTGTCTGCTAGTTAACCTAAGTAGTCCAAGGGCCCGCTAGTTAACATATATAGTCAAAGTGCCCGGTAGTTAACTTACATAGTTCAAGTGTCCGTAGGTAACATTCATAGTCCAAGTGCCCGCTAGGGAACCTACATATTCCAAGTGCCCTCTAGGGAACCTACGTAGTCCAAGTGCCCGCTAGGGAATCTACATAGTCCAAGGGCCCGCTGGTTAATGTAGATAGTCCAAGTGCTGCTAGTTAATCTACATAGTCTAAGGGCCTGCTAGTTAACCTACATAGTCCAAGTACCCGCTAGTTAACCTAGATCGTCCAAGTGTCCGCTAGTTATACTACATAGTCCAAGTGCCCGCTAGGGAACCTACATAGTCCAAGTGCCTGCTAGGGAACCTACATTGTCCAAGTGCCCGCTCTGGAACATACATAGTCCAAGTGCCCGCTAGGGAATCTACATAGTCCAAGGGCCCGCTAGTTAACGTAGATAGTCCAAGTGCCGCTAGTTAATCTACATAGTCCAAGGGCCCGTTAGTTAACCTACATAGTCCAAATACCTGCTAGTTAACTTAGATCGTCCAAGGGCCCGCTAGTTAACCTACATCGTCCAAGGGCACACTAGTTAACCTAGATAGTCCAAGTGCCCGCTAGGTAACCTAGACAGTTCAAGTGACCACTAGGTTACCTACATAGTCCAAGTGCCCACTAGTTATGCTAGATAGTCCAAGTGCTCACTAGTTAACCTAGATAGTCCAAGTGCCCGCTAGTTAACCGAGATAGACCAAGTGCCCGCTAGGGAACCTACCTAGTCCAAGTGCCCCATAGGGAACCTACATAGTCCAAGTTCCCGCTAGTTAACATAGATAGTCCAAGTACCCGCTAGGAAACGTACATAGTCCAAGTGCCCGCTAGGTAACGTACATAGTCCAAGTGCCCGCTAGGTAAGGTAGATAGTCCAAGTGCTCACTAGGGAACGTACATAGTCCAAGTGCCTGCTACGTAACCTAGATAGTCCAAGTGCCCGCTAGTTAACCTACATAGTGCAAGAGCCCGCTAGTTAACCTAGATCATGCAAGTGTCCGCTAGTGTACCTACATAGTCCACGTGCCAGTTAGCTAACCTAGATAGTCCAAGGGCCCGCTAGTTGACCTACATAGTCCTAGTGACCGCTAGGGTACATTCATAGTCCAAGTGCCAGCTAGGTAACCTAGATAGTCCAAGGGCCAGCTAGTTAACCTAGATAGTCCTAGTGCCCATTAGTTAACCTAGAGTCCATGTGCCCACTAGGGGACGTACTTAGTCCATGTGCCCGTTAGCTAACCTAGATAGTCCAAGTGTCCGCTAGTTAACAATGATCATCCAAGTGCCCGCTAGTTAACCTAGATAGTCCAAGTGCCCTCTTGTTAACCTAGATCGTCCAAGTGCCCGCTAGTAAACCTACATAGTCCAAGGGCCCGCTAGTTAACCTACATAGTCCAAGGTCCGCTAGTTAACCTAGATAGTCCAAGTGCTCGCTAGTTAACCTACATAGTACAGGGGCCCACTAGTTGACCTAGATAATCCAAGTGCCCGCTAGTTAACCTAGATAGTCCAAGTGCCCGCTAGGTAACCTAAGTAGTCCAAATGTCCGATAGGGATCCTACATAGTCCAAGTGCCCGCTAGGTAACCTACATCGTCCAAGTGCCTGTTAGTTAACCTAGATAGTCCAAGTGCCCGCTAGGTAACCTAGACTGTCCAAGTGCCCGCTAGGTTACCTACGTAGTCCAAGTGCCCGTTCGTTAACCTAGATAGTCCAAGTGCCTGCTAGGAAACCTACATAGTCCAAGAGCCCGCTAGGTAACCTAGATAGTTCAAGTGCCCGCTAGGTAACCTAGAGTCCAAGTACTCGCTAGTTAACCTATATAGTCCAAGTGCACGCTATGTTACCTAGATAGTCAAAGTGCCCGTTAGGTAACCTAGATAGTCCAAGTGCCCGTTACCTAACCTAGATAGTCCAAGTGCCCGCTAGGCAACCTACATAGTCCAAGAGCCCGTTCGTTAACCTAGAAGTCCAAGTGCCGCTAGGTAACCTAGACAGTCCAAGTGCCCTCTAGGTTGCCTGCATATTCCAAGTGCCCGTTCGTTAACCTAGATAATCCAAGTGCCCCCTAGGTAACCTACATAGTCCAAGTGCCCGCTAGGTAATCTATATAGCCCAAGTGCCCGCTAGGTAACCCAGATAGTCCAAGGGCCCGCTAGTTAACCAACATAGTCCAAGGGCTCACTTGTTCACTTTGATAGTTCAAGTGCCCGCTAGTTAACCTAGATCGTCCAAGTGCCCGCTAGTTAACCTACATAGTCCAAGGGCCCACTAGTTAACCTAGATAGTCCAAGTGTCCTTTAGTTAACCTACATAGTCCAAGTGCCCGCTAGTTAACCTATATACCAAGTGCCCGTTACGTAACCTAGATATTCCAAGGGCACGCTAGTTAACCTATATCGTCCAAGTGCCCGCTAGGCAACCTAGATAGTCCATGTGCCCGCTAAGGAACCTACATAGTCCAAGTTCACGCTAAGGAACCTACATAGCCAGGTACACGCTAGTTAACATAGATAGTCCAAGTGCCCGCTAGTTAACCTACATAGTCCAAGTTCCCGCTAGGCAACCTAGATCGTCCAAGGGACCCCTAGTTAGCCTACATAGTCCAAGTGCCCGGTAGTTCATCTAGATAGTCCAAGGGCCCGCTACTTAAGGTAGATAGTCCAAGTGCCACTAGTTAATCTACATAGTCCAAGGGCCCGCTAGTTAACCTACATACTCCAAGTACCCGCTAAGAAACCTAGATAGTCCAAGTGCACGCTAGTTAACCAAGATAGTCCAAGTGCCCTCTAGTTAGCCTAGATCTTCCAAATGCCCACTAAGAAACCTAGATAGTCCAAGTGCTCTTTACCTAACCTAGATAGTCCAATTGCCCGCTATGCAACATACATAGTCCAAGTGCCCTTTCGTTAACCTAGAAGTCCAAGTGCCCGCTAGGTAACCTAGACTCTCCAAGTGCCCGCTAGGTTACCTACATAGTCCAAATGCCCGTTCGGTAACCTAGATAGTGCAAGTGTCCGGTAGTTAACCTACATAGTCCAAGTGCCCGCTAGGTAACCTAGATAGTCCAAAGGCCCTCTAGTTAACCTACATAGTCAAAGTGCCCGGTAGTTAACTTACATAGTTCAAGTGTCCGTAGGGAACATACATAGTCCAAGTGCCTGCTAGGGAACATACAGAGTCCAAGTGCCAGCTAGGGAACCTACATAGTCCACGTGCCCGCTAGGGAATCTACATAATCCAAGGGCCCGCTAGTTAATGTAGATAGTCCAAGTGCCGCTATTTAATCTACATAGTCCAAGGGCCCGCTAGTTAACCTACATATTCCTAGGGCCTGCTAGTTAACCTACATCGTCCAAGGGCCCGCTAGTTAACCTACATAGTCCAAGTGTCCGCTAGTTAACCTACATAGTCCAAGTGCCCGCTGGGTAACCTAGACAGTTCAAGTGACCACTTGGTTACCTACATAATCCAAGTGCCCGTTCATTACCCTACATAGTCCAAGTGCCCTCTAAGTAACCAATATAGTCCAAATGCCCGCTAGGTAACCTAGAGAGTCCAAATGCCCGCTAGGGAACCCACATAGTCCAAGTGCCCGCTAGGGAACTTACATAGTCCAAGGGCCCGCTAGGGAAACTACATAGTCCAAGTGCCCGTTAGTTAACCTAGATAGTCCCAGTGCCCGCTAGGTAACCTAGATAGTCCAACATCCCGGTGGTAACCTACATACTCCAAGTACCCGCTAGGTAACGTAGATAGTTCAAGTGCCAGCTAGGTATCCTAGATAGTCCAAGTGCCCGCTAGGTAAACTACAAAGTCTAAGTGCCCGCTAGGTAATCTATATAGTCCAAATGACCGCTAGGGAGCCTACATAGTCCAAATGCCCGCTAGGTAACCTAGGTAGTCCAAGGGTCCGCTAGGTAACCTACATAGTCCTAGTGCCCCCTCTTTAACCTACATTCTCCAAGTGCCCGATAGGGAACCTACATAGTCCTAATGCCCTCTAGTTAACCTACATAGTCCAAGTGCCCGTTAGGTAACCTAGATAATCCAAATGCCCACCAGGAAACCCACATAGTCCAAGTACCCGCTAGGGAATTTACATAGTCCAAGGTCCCGCTAGGGAACCTACATAGTCCCAATGCCCGTTAGTTAACCTAGATAGTCCAAGTGTCCGCTTGGTAACCTAGATAGTCCAACAGCCCACTAGGTAACCTACATACTCCAAGAACCCGCTAGGTAACGTAGATAGTTCATGTGCCAGCTAGGTAACCTAGATAGTCCAAGTGCCCGCTAGGTAACCTACAAAGTCTAAGTGCCCGCTAGGTTATCTATATAGTCCAAATGCCCGCTAGGGAATCGACATAGTCAAAGGGACCGCTAGTTAACTTAGATAGTCCAAGTGCCACTAGTTAATCTACATAGTCCAAGGGCCGGCTAGTTAACCTACATAGTCCAAGTACCCGCTAGTTAACCTGATCGTCCAAGTGCCCGCTAGGTAACCTACATAGTCAAAGGGCCCGCTAGATAACCTACAAATTCTAAGTCCCCACTATGTTATCTATATAGTCCAAATGCCCGCTAGGGAACCTACATAGTCCAAGTGCCCGCTAGGTAACCTAGATCGTCCAAGTGCCCGCTAGTTAACCAACATAGTCAATGGGCCCGCTAGTTAACCTACAAAGTGCAAGAGCCTGCTAGATAACCTAGATCGTGCAAGTGTCAGCTAGTTAACCTACATAGTCCAAGTGCCAGTTTGCTAACCTATATAGTCCAAGGGCCCGCTAGTTGACCTACATAGTCCAAGTGCCTGCTAGTTAACCTAGGTAGTCCAAGTGACCGCTAGGTAACCTAAATAGTCCAAATGTCCGATAGGGATCCTACATAGTCCAAGTGCCCGTTAGGTAACCTAGATAGTCCAAATGCCCGCTAGGGAACCCACATAGTCCAAGTGCCCGCTAGGGAACCTACATAGTCCAAGGGCCCGCTAGGGAACCTACATAGTCCAAGTGCCCGTTAGTTAACCTAGATAGTCCCAGTGCCCGCTTGGTAACTTAGATAGTCCAACAGCCCGCTAGGTAACCTACATACTCTAAGAACCCGCTATAACGTAGATAGTTCAAGTGCCAGCTAGGTAACCTAGATAATTCTTGTGCCACTAGGTAACCTACAAAATCTAATTGCCCGCTACGTTATCTATATAGTCCAAATGCCCCCTAGGGAATCTACATAGTCCAAGGGTCCGCTAGTTAACGTAGATAGTCCAATTCCGCTAGTTAATCTACATAGTCTAAGGTCCCGGTAGTGAACATACATAGTCCAAGTACCCGCTAGTTAACCTAGATAGTCCAAGTGCACGCTAGTTAACCTAGACTGTCCAAATGCCCGCTAGGTTACCTACGTAGTGCAAGTGCCCGTTCGTTAACCTAGATAGTCCAAGTGCCTGCTAGGAAACCTACATAGTCCACGGGCCCGCTAGGTAACCTAGATAGTTCAAGTGCCCGCTAGGTAACCTAGAGTCCAAGTACTCGCTAGTTAACCTACATAGTCCAAGTGCACGCTATAGTCCAAGTGCCCGTTACCTAACCTAGATAGTCCAAGTGCCCGCTAGGCATCCTACATAGTCCAAGAGCCCGTTCGTTAACCTAGAAGTCCAAGTGCCCGCTAGGTAACCTAGACATTCCAAGTGCCCGCTAGGTTACCTGCATATTCCAAGTGCCCGTTCGTTAACCTAGATAATCCATGTGCCCCCTAGGTAACCTACATAGTCCAAGTGCCCGCTAGGTAACCTATATAGCCCAAGTGCCCGCTAGGTAACCCAGATAGTCCAAGGGCCCGGTAATTAACCAACATAGTCCAAGGGCTCACTTGTTCACTTTGATAGTTCAAGTGCCCGCTAGTTAACCTAGATCATTCAAGCTCCCGCTAGTTAACCTAGTTTGTCCAAGTGCCCGCTAGTTAACCTACATAGTCCAAGGGCCCACTAGTTAACCTAGATAGTCCAAGTGTCCTTTAGTTAACCTACATAGTCCAAGTGCCCGCTAGTTAACCTATATACCAAGTGCCCGTTACGTAACCTAGATATTCCAAGGGCACGCTAGTTAACCTATATCGTCCAAGTGCCCATTAGGCAACCTAGATAGTCCAAGTGCCCGCTAAGGAACCTACATAGTCCAAGTTCACGCTAAGGAACCTACATAGTCCAAGTGCACGCTAGTTAACCTAGATAGTCCAAGTGCCCGCTAGTTAACCTACATAGTCCAAGTTCCTGCTAGGCAACCTAGATCGTCCAAGGGACCCCTAGTTAGCCTACATAGTCCAAGTGCCCGGTAGTTCATCTAGATAGTCCAAGGGCCCGCTACTTAAGGTAGATAGTCCAAGTGCCACTAGTTAATCTACATAGTCCAAGGGCCCGCTAGTTAACCTACATAGTCCAAGTACTCGCTAAGAAACCTAGATAGTCCAAGTGCACGCTAGTTAACCTAGATAGTCCATGTGCCCTCTAGTTAGCCTAGATCTTCCAAATGCCCACTAAGAAACCTAGATAGTCCAAGTGCTCTTTACCTAACCTAGAAAGTCCAAGTGCCCGATAGGTAACCTACAAAGTCTAAGTTCCAGCTAGGTTATCTATATAGTCCAAATGCCCGCTAGGGAATCGACATAGTCAAAGGGACCGCTAGTTAACGTAGATAGTCCAAGTGCCCCTAGTTAATCTACATAGTCCAAGGGCCGGCTAGTTAACCTACATAGTCCAAGTACCCGCTAGTTAACCTGATCGTCCAAGTGCCCGCTAGGTAACCTACATAGTCAAAGGGCCCGCTAGATGACCTACAAATTCTAAGTGCCCGCTATGTTATCTATATAGTCCAAATGATCGCTAGGGAACCTACATAGTCCTAGTGCCCGCTAGGTAACCTAGATAATCCAAGTGCCCGCTAGTTAACCGAGATCGTCCAAGTGCCCGCTAGTTAACCTAGATCGTCCAAGGGCCCGCTAGTTAACCAACATAGTCAATGGGCCCGCTAGTTAACCTACAAAGTGCAAGAGCCTGCTAGTTAACCTAGATCGTGCAAGTGTCCGCTAGTTAACCTACATAGTCCAAGTGCCAGTTAGCTAACCTATATAGTCCAAGGGCCCGCTAGTTGACCTACATAGTCCAAGTGCCCGCTAGTTAACCTAGATACTCCAAGTGACCGCTAGGTAACCTAAGTAGTCCAAATGTCCGATAGGGATCCTACATAGTTCAAGTGCCCGCTAGGTAACCTACATAGTCCAAGTGCCCGTTAGGTAACCTAGATAGTCCAAATGCCCGCTAGGGAACCCACATAGTCCAAGTGCCCGCTAGGGAACCTACATAGTCCAAGGGCCCGCTAGGGAACCTACATAGTCCAAGTGCACGTTAGTTAACCTAGATAGTCCCAGTGCCTGCTTGGTAACTTAGATAGTCCAACAGCCCGCTAGATAACTTACGTACTCCAAGAACCCGCTATAACGTAGATAGTTCAAGTGCCAGCTAGGTAACCTAGATAGTTCTTGTGCCACTAGGTAACCTACAAAATCTAATTGCCCGCTACGTTATCTATATAGTCCAAATGCCCGCTAGGGAATCTACATAGTCTAAGGGTCCGCTAGTTAACGTAGATAGTCCAATTCTGCTAGTTAATCTACATAGTCCAAGGTCCCGGTAGTTAACCTACATAGTCCAAGTACCCGCTAAAAACCTAGATAGTCCAAGTGCACGCTAGTTAACCTAGATCGTCCAAGTGCCCGCTAAGAAACCTAGATAGTCCAAGTACCTGTTACCTAACCTAGATAGTCCAATTGCCCGCTATGCAACATACATAGTCCAAGAGCCCGTTCGTTAACCTAGAAGTCCAAGTGCCCGCTAGGTAACCTAGACTCTCCAAGTGCCCGCTAGGTTACCTACATATTCCAAATGCCCGTTCGGTAACCTAGATAGTGCAAGTGCCCGGTAGTTAACCTACATCATCCAAGGGCCCGCTAGTTAACCTAGATAGTCCAAGTGCCCTCTAGTTAACCTACATAGTCCAAGTGCCCGGTAGTTAACTTACATAGTTCAAATGTCCGTAGGGAAATACAGAGTCCAAGTGCCCGCTAGGGAACCTACATAGTCCAAGTGATCGCTAGGCAATCTACATAATCCAAGGGCCTGCTAGTTTACGTAGATAGTCCAAGTGCTGCTAGTTAATCTACATAGTCCAAGTACCTGCTAGTTAACCTAGATCGTCCAAGTGTCCGCTAGTTAACCTACATAGTCCAATTGCCCGCTAGGTAACCTACATAGTCCAAGTGCCTGCTAGGGAACCTACATAGTCGAAGTACCCGCTCTGGAACCTACATAGTCCAAGTGCCCGCTAGGCAATCTACATATTCCAAGGGCCCGCTATTTAACCTACATAATCCAAGTACCTGCTAGTTAACCTAGATCGTCCAAGTGTCCGCTAGTTAACCTACATAGTCCAAGTGCCCCCAAGGGAACCTACATAGTCCAAGTGCCTGCTAGGGAACCTACATAGTCGAAGTGCCGCTCTGGAACATATATAGTCCAACGGCCCGCTAGTTAACGTAGATAGTCCAAGTGCCGCTAGTTAATCTACATAGTCCAAAGGCTCGCTAGTTAACCTACATAGTCCAAGTACCCGCTAGTTTACCTAGATCTTCCAAGTGCACGCTAGTAAACCTACAAAGTCCAAGGGCCCGCTAGTTAACCTAGATAGTCCAATGCCCGCTAGTTAACCTACATAGTCCAAGGGCCCGCTAGGTAACCTAGATAGTCCAAGTGTCCGCTAGATAACCTAGAGTCCAAGTGCTCGCTAGTTAACCTACATAGTCCAAGTGCCCGCTATGTAATCTAGACAGTCCAAGTGCCCGCTAGGTATCCTATATAGTCCAAGTGCCCGCTAGGTAATCTAGATAGTCCAAGGGCCCGCTAGTTAACCTACATAGTCCAAGGGCTCACATGTTCACTTTGATAGTCCAAGTGCCCGCTAGTAAACCTAGATCTTCATAGTGCCCTCTAGTTAACCTAGATTGTCCAAGTCCCCGCTAGTTAACCTACATATTCCAAGGGCCCACTAGTTAACCTATATACCAAGTACCCGCTACGTAACCTAGATATTCCAAGGGCACGTTAGTTAACTTATATCGTCCAAGTGCCCGCGAGGCAACCTAGATAGTCCAAGTGCCCGCTAAGGAACCTACGTAGTCCAAGTGCATGCTAGTTTTCCTAGATAGTCCAAGTACCCGTTAGTTAACCTAGATAGCCCAAGTGCCTGCTAGGTAACCTACGTAGTGCAAGTGCCCGCTAGTTAACCTACATATTATAAGTGCCCGCTAGTTAACCTACATAATCTAAGTGCCCGTTGGCTAACCTATATAGTCCAAGGGCCCGCTAGTTGACTTACATAGTCAAAGTGCCCGCTAGGTAACCTAGATAGTACAAGTGCCTGTTAGCTAACCTAGATAGTCCAAGTGGCGGCTAGATAACCTACATATTCCAAGTGCCCCTTCGTTAACCTAGATAATCCAAGTGCCCATTCGTTGACCGAGATAATCCAAGTGCCCACTAGGTAACCTAGACAGTCCAAGTGCCCGCTAGTTAACCTACATAGTCCAAGTGCCCTTTAGTTAACCTAGATAGTCAAAGTGCCTGCTAGGTAACCTAGACTCTCCAAATGCCCGCTAGGTAACCTACATAGTCCAAGTGCCCGCTAGGTAACCTAAATAGTCCAAATGCCCTCTAGGGAATCTACATAGTCCAAGGGCCCGCTAGTTAATGTAGATAGTCCAAGTGCCGCTAGTTAATCTACATAGTCCAAGTGCCCCCTAGTTAATCTACATAGTCCAAGTGCCCGAGAGGTAACCTAAACATTTCAAGTGACCACTAGGTTACCTACATAGTCCAAGTGCCCGTTCGTTAACCTACATAGTCCAAGTGCCCGCTAGGTAACCAATATAGTCCAAATGCCCGCTAGGGGCCCTGATAGTCCAAATGCCCGATAGTTAACCTAGATAGTCCAAGTGCCCGCTAGTTAACCTAGATAGACCAAGTGCCCTCTAGGGAACCTATCTAGTCCAAGTACCCGCTAGGAAACGTACATAGTCCAAGTGCCCGCTAGATAACGTACATAGTCTAAGTGCCCGCTAGGTAACCTAGATAGTGCAAGGGCCTGCTAGGGAAAGTACATAGTCCAAATGCCTGCTAGGTAACCTAGATAGTCCAAGTGCCAACTAGTTAACCTACATAGTCCAGGTTCCCCCTAGGTAACCTAGATAGTCCAAGGGCCCGCTAGGTAACCTACATTGTCCTAGTGCCCCCTAGTTAACCTACATTCTCCAAGTGCCCGATAGGGCACCTACATAGTCCAAGTACCCTCTAGGTAACCTACATGGTCCAAATGCCCGCTAGTTAACCTACAAAGTCCAAGTGCCTGATAGGGAACCTACATAATCCAAGTGACCGCTAGGGAACCTATATAGTCCAAGTGCCCGTTAGGTCACCTAGATAGTCCAAATGCCCGCTAGGGAACCCACATAGTCCAAGTGCCCAATAGGGAACCTACATAGTCCAAGGGCCCGCTAGGGAACCTACATAGTCCAAGTGCCCGTTAGTTAACCTAGATAGTCCAAGTGCCCGCTAGGTAACCTAGATAGTCCAACAGCCCGGTAGGTAACCTACATACTCCAAGTACCTGCTAGGTAACGTAGATAGTTCAAGTGCCTGCCAGGTAGCCTAGATAGTCCAAGTGCCCGCTAGGTAACCTATATAGTCCAAGTGCCCGCTAGTTAACCTAGATAGTCCAAGGGCGCGCTAGTTAACCTACATAGTCCAAGGGCTCACTTGTTCACTTTGATAGTCCAAGTGCCCGCTGGTTAACCTAGATCTTCCAAGTGCTCGCTAGTTAACCTAGATTGTCCAGGTTCCCGCTAGTTAACCTACATAGTCCAAGGGCCCACTAGTTAACCTAGATAGTCCACGTGTCCTCAAGTTAACCTACATAGTCCAAGGGCACGCTAGTTAACCTATATCGTCCAAGTGCCCGCTAGGCAACCTACAAAGTCTAAGTGCCCGCTCGGTTATCTATATAGTCCAAATGCCCGCCAGGGAACCTACATAGTCCAAGTGCCCGCTAGGTAACCTAGACAATCCAAGTGCCCACTAGTTAACCTATATCGTCCAAGTGCCCGCTAGTTAACCTAGATCGTCCAAGTGCCCGCTAGTTAACCTAGATCGTCCAAGTGCCCGCTAGTTAACCTACATAATCAATGGACCCGCTAGTTAACCGACATAGTGCAAGAGCCCGCTAGCTAACCTAGATAATCCAAGTGCCCGCTAGTTAACCAATATCGTCCAAGTGCCCGCTAGTTACCTAGATCGTCCAAGTGCCCGCTAGTTAACCTACATAGTCAATGGGCCCGATAGTTAACCTACATAGTGCAAGTGTCCGCGATTAACCTACATAGTCCAAGTGCCCGATAGTGAACCTACATAATCCAAGTGCCCGCTAGGCAACCTACATAGTCCAAGTGCCCGTTAGTTAACCTAGATAGTTAAAGTGCCTGCTAGGTAACCTAGATAGTCCAAGTGTCTGCTAGGTAACCTACATAGTCCAAGTGCCCGCTAGGTAACCTAAATAGTCCAAATGCCCGCTAGGGAAACTACATAGTCCAAGTGCCAGCTAGTTAACCTAGATAGTCCAAGTGCCCGTTCGTTAACCTACATAGTCCAAGTGCCCGCTAGGTAACCAATATAGTCCAAATGCCCGCTAGGGGCCCTAATAGTCCACATGCCCGCTAGATAACCTAGATAGTACAAGTGCTCGCTAGTTAACCTAGATTGTCCAGGTGCCTGCTAGTTAACCTACATAGTCCAAGGGCCCACTAGTTAACCTAGATAGTCCACGTGTCCTCTAGTTAACCTACATAGTCCAAGTGCCCGCTAGTTAACCTATATACCAAGTGCCCGCTACGTAACCTAGATATTCCAAGGGCACGCTAGTTAACCTATATCATCCAAGTGCCCGCTAGGCAACCTAGATAGTCCAAGTGCCCGCTAAGGAACCTACATAGTCCAAGTGCACGCTAGTTATCCTAGATAGTCCAAGTGCCCGCTACTTAACCTAGATAGTCCATGTGCCTGCTAGGTAACCTACAGAGTGCATGTGTCCGCTAGTTAACCTACATATTCCAAGTGCCCGCTAGTTAACATAGATAGTCCAAGTGCCCTCTAGGGAACGTACATAGTCTAAGTGCCCGCTAGGTAACCAAGATACTGCAAGTGCCCGCTAGTTAACCTAGATAGTTCAAGAACCCGTTAGGTAACCTAGATCGTCGAAGGGCCCCCTAGTTAGCCTACATAGTCCAAGTGACCGCTAGGTAACCTAGATAGTCCAAGTGCCCGTTCGGTAACCTAGATAGTCCAAGTGCCCTTTAGGGAACCTAGATAGTCCAAGGGCCCGCTAGTAAACCTACATAGTCCATGGGCCCGCTACTTGATCTTCATAGTGCAAGTGTCCGCTACTTTACCTACATATTCCAAGTGCCCGCTAAATAACCTACATAATCTCAGTTCCCGTTGGCTAATCTAGATAGTCCAAGGGCCCGCTAGTTGACCTACATAGTCCAAGTGCCCGCTAGTTAACCTAGATAGTACATGGCCCCTAGTTAACCTTCATTGTGAAAGTGTCCGTTACTTAACCTACATATTCCAAGTTCCCGCTAGTTAAGCTACATAATCTAAGTGCCCATTGGCTAACCTAGATACTCCAAGGGCCCGCTAGTTGACTTACATAGTCAAAGTGCCACCTAGGTAACCTAGATAGTACAAGTGCCCGCTAGGGAACCTAGATAGTCCAAGTGCCTGTTAGCTAACCTAGATAGTCCAAGTGGCGGATAGGTAACCTACATAGTCCAAGTGCCCGTTCGTTAACCTAGATAATCCAAGTGCCCGTTCGTTAACCGAGATAATCCAAGGGCCCACTAGGTAACCTAGACAGTCCAAGTGCTCGCTAGTTAACCTACATAGTCAAAGTGCCCGATAGAGAACCTACATAATCCAAGTGTCCTCTAGGCAACCTACATAGTCCAAGTGCCCGTTAGTTAACCTAGATAGTCAGAGTGCCTGCTAGGTAACCTAGATAGTCCAAGTGCCCACTAGGTAACCTACATAGTCCAAGTGCCCGCTAGGTAACATAAATAGTCCAAATGCCCGCTAGGGAAACTACATAGTCCAAGTGCCCGCTGGTTAACCTAGATAGTCCAAGTGCCTGCTAGTAAACCTACATAATCCATGGGCCCGCTAGTTAGCCTACATAGTGCAAGGGCCCGCTAGTTAACCTACATCGTCCAAGGGCCCGGTAGTTAACTTACATAGTTCAAGTGTCCGTAGGGAACATTCATAGTCCAAGTGCCCGCTAGGGAACCTACATAGTCCAAGTGCCCGCTAGGCAATCTACATAGTCCAAGGGCCCGCTAGATAACATAGATAGTCCAAGTTCCGCTAGTTAATCTACATAGTCCAAAGGCCCGCTAGTTAACCTACATAGTCCAAAGGCCAGCTAGTTAACCTACATAGTCCAAGTACCCGCTAGTTTACCTAGATCTTCCAAGTGCACGCTAGTTAACCTACATAGTCCAAGGGCCCGCTAGTTAACCTACATAGTCCAAGTGCCCGCTAGTTAACCTACATAGTCCAATTGCCCGCTAGGTAACCTAGACAGTTCAAGTGACCACTAGGTTACCTACATAGTCCAAGTGCCTGCTCGTTAACCTACATAGTCCAAGTGCCCGCTAGGTAACCTATATAGTCCAAATGCCCGCTAAGGACCCTAATAGTCCAAGTGCCTGCTAGTTATCCTAGATAGTCCAAGTGCTCCCTAGTTAAGCTAGATAGTCCAAGTGCCCACTAGTTAATCTAGATAGACCAAGTGCCCTCTAGGGAACCTACCTAGTCCAAGTGCCCGATAGGGAACTTACATAGTCCAAGTTTCCGTTAGTTAACCTAGATAGTCCAATGCCTGCTAGGTAACCTAGATAGTCCAACAGCCCGCTAGGTAACCTACATACTCCAAGAACCTGCTAGGCAACGTAGATAGTTCAAGTGCCAGCTAGGTAACCTACAAAGTCTAAGTGCCCGCTAGGTTATCTATATAGTCCAAATGCCCGCTAGGGAACCTACATAGTCCAAGTGCCCGCTAGGCAATCTACATAGTCCAAGGGCCCGCTAGTTAACATAGATAGTCCAAGTGCCGCTAGTTAATCTACATAGTCCAAAGGCCCGCTAGTTAACCTACATAGTCTAAAGGCCCGCTAGTTAACCTACATAGTCCAAGTACCCGCTAGTTTACCTAGATCTTCCAAGTGCACGCTAGTTAACCTACATAGTCCAAGGGCCCGCTAGTTAACCTACATAGTCCAAATGCCCGCTAGTTAACCTACATAGTCCAATTGCCCGCTAGGTAACCTAGACAGTTCAAGTGACCACTAGGTTACCTACATAGTCCAACAGCCCGCTAGGTAACCTACATACTCGAAGAACCTGCTAGGCAACGTAGATAGTTCAAGTGCCAGCTAGTTAACCTACAATGTCTAAATGCCCGCTAGGTTATCTATATAGTCCAAATGCCCGCTAGGGAACCTACATAGTCCAAGTGCCCGCTAGGTAACCAAGATAATCCAAGTGCCCGCTAGTTAACCTATATCGTCCAAGTGCCCGCTAGTTAACCAAGATCGTCCAAGTGCCCGCTAGTTAACCTACATAGTCAATGGGCCCGCTAGTTAACCTACATAGTGCAAGTGTCCGCTAGTTAACAAACATAGTCCAAGTGCCCGATAGTGAACCTACATAATCCAAGTGCCCGCTAGGCAACCTACATAGTCCAAGTGCCCGTTAGTTAACCTAGATAGTCAAAGTGTCTGCTAGGTAACCTAGATCTTCCAAGTGTCCGCTAGGTAACCTACATAGTCCATGTGCCCGCTAGGGAACGTACATAGTCCAAGTGCCCGCTAGGTAACCTAGATAGTCCAAGTGCCCACTAGTTAACCTACATAGTCCAGGTTCTCCCTAGGTAAACTAGATAGTCCAAGGGCCCGCTAGGTAACCTACATAGTTCAAATGCCCGATAGGGAACCTATAAAGTCCATGTGCCCGCTAGGTAACCTACATAGTCCAAGTGCCCGCTAGGTAACCTACATAGTCCAAATGCCCGCTAGTTAACCTACATAGTCCAAGTGCCCGATAGGGAACCTACATAATCCAAGTGCCCGCTAGGGAACCTACATAGTCCAAGTGCCCGTTAGTTAACCTAGATTGTCCAAATGCCCGCTAGGGAACCCACATAGTCCAAGTGCTCGCTAGGGAACCTACATAGTCCATGGGCCCGCTAGGGAACCTACATAGTCCAAGTACCCGTTAGTTAACCTAGATAGTCCCAGTGCCCGCTTGGTAAATTAGATAGTCCAACAGCCCGCTAGGTAACCTACATACTCCAAGAACCCGCTATAACGTAGATAGTTCAAGTGCCAGCTAGGTAAACTGTATAGTTCTTTTGCCCGTTACCTAACATAGATAGTCCAATTGCACGCTATGCAACATACATAGTCCAAGTGCCCATTCGTTAACCTAGAAGTCCAAGTGCCCCCTAAGTAACCTAGACTCTCTAAGTGCCCGCTAGGTTACCTACATAGTCCAAATGCCCATTCGGTAACCTAGATAATGCAAGTACCCGGTAGTTAACCTACATAGTCCTAGTGCTCGCTAGGTAACCTAGATAGTCCAAGGGCCCGCTAGTTAACCTACATAGTCCAAGTGCCCGGTAGTTAACTTACATAGTTCAAGTGTCCGTAGGGAACATACAGAGTCCAAGTGCCCGCTAGGGAACCTACATTGTCCAAGGGCCCGCTAGGCAATCTACATAGTCCAAGGATCCGCTAGTTAATGTAGATAGTCCAAGTGCCGCTAGTTAATCTACATAGTTCAAGGGCCCGCTAGTTAACCTACATAATCCAAGTACCCGCTAGTTAACCTAGATCGTCCAAGTGTATGCTAATTAACCTACATAGTACAAGTGCCCGCTAGGGAACCTAGATAGTCCAAGTGCCCGCTCTGGAACCTACATAGTCCAAGTGACTGCTAGGGAACCTACATAGTCCAAGTGCCCGCTCTGGAACATACATAGTCCAAGTGCCTGTCAGGGAATCTACATAGTCCAAGGGCCCGCTAGTTAATGTAGATAGTCCAAGTGCCGCTAGTTAATCTACATAGTCCAAGGGCCCGCTAGTTAACCTACATAGTCCAAGTACCCGCTAGTTAACCTAGATCGTCCAAGTGCCCACTATGTAACCTACATAGTCCAAGGGCCCGCTAGTTAACCTACATAGTCCAAGTACCCGCTAGTTTACCTAGATCTTCCAAGTGCACGCTAGTTAACCTACATAGTCCAAGGGCCCGCTAGTTAACATACATAGTTCAAGTGCCCGCTAGTTAACCTACATAGTCCAATTGCCCGCTAGGTAACCTAGACAGTTCAAGTGACCACTAGGTTACCTACATAGTCCAACAGCCCGCTAGGTAACCTACATACTCCAAGAACCTGCTAGGCAACGTAGATAGTTCAAGTGCCAGCTAGTTAACCTACAATGTCTAAATGCCGCTAGGTTATCTATATAGTCCAAATGCCCGCTAGGGAACCTACATAGTCCAAGTGCCCGCTAGGTAACCAAGATAATCCAAGTGCCCGCTCGTTAACCTATATCGTCCAAGTGCCCGCTAGTTAACCAAGATCGTCCAAGTGCCCGCTAGTTAACCTACATAGTCAATGGGCCCGCTAGTTAACCTACATAGTGCAAGTGTCCGCTAGTTAACAAACATAGTCCAAGTGCCCGATAGTGAACCTACATAATCCAAGTGCCCGCTAGGCAACCTACATAGTCCAAGTGCCCGTTAGTTAACCTAGATAGTCAAAGTGTCTGCTAGGTAACCTAGATCTTCCAAGTGTCCGCTAGGTAACCTACATAGTCCATGTGCCCGCTAGGGAACGTACATAGTCCAAGTGCCCGCTAGGTAACCTAGATAGTCCAAGTGCCCACTAGTTAACCTACATAGTCCAGGTTCTCCCTAGGTAAACTAGATAGTCCAAGGGCCCGCTAGGTAACCTACATAGTTCAAATGCCCGATAGGGAACCTATAAAGTCCATGTGCCCGCTAGGTAACCTACATAGTCCAAGTGCCCGCTAGGTAACCTACATAGTCCAAATGCCCGCTAGTTAACCTACATAGTCCAAGTGCCCGATAGGGAACCTACATAATCCAAGTGCCCGCTAGGGAACCTACATAGTCCAAGTGCCCGTTAGTTAACCTAGATTGTCCAAATGCCCGCTAGGGAACCCACATAGTCCAAGTGCTCGCTAGGGAACCTACATAGTCCATGGGCCCGCTAGGGAACCTACATAGTCCAAGTACCCGTTAGTTAACCTAGGTAGTCCCAGTGCCCGCTTGGTAACTTAGATAGTCCAACAGCCCGCTAGGTAACCTACATACTCCAAGAACCCGCTATAACGTAGATAGTTCAAGTGCCAGCTAGGTATACTATATAGTTCTTGTGCCCGTTACCTAACCTAGATAGTCCAATTGCACGCTATGCAACATACATAGTCCAAGTGCCCGTTCGTTAACCTAGAAGTCCAAGTGCCCCCTAAGTAACCTAGACTCTCTAAGTGCCCGCTAGGTTACCTACATAGTCCAAATGCCCATTCGGTAACCTAGATAATGCAAGTATCCGGTAGTTAACCTACATAGTCCAAGTGCCCGCTAGGTAACCTAGATAGTCCAAGGGCCCGCTAGTTAACCTACATAGTCCAAGTGCCCGGTAGTTAACTTACATAGTTCAAGTGTCCGTAGGGAACATACAGAGTCCAAGTGCCTGCTAGGGAACCTACATTGTCCAAGGGCCCGCTAGGCAATCTACATAGTCCAAGGATCCGCTAGTTAATGTAGATAGTCCAAGTGCCGCTAGTTAATCTACATAGTTCAAGGGCCCGCTAGTTAACCTACATAATCCAAGTAACCGCTAGTTAACCTAGATCGTCCAAGTGTCCGCTAATTAACCTACATAGTACAAGTGCCCGCTAGGGAACCTAGATAGTCCAAGTGCCCGCTCTGGAACCTACATAGTCCAAGTGACTGCTAGGGAACCTACATAGTCCAAGTGCCCGCTAGTTAACCTATATACCAAGTGCCCGCTACGTAACCTAGATATTCCAAGGGCACGCTAGTTAACCTATATCATCCAAGTGCCCGCTAGGCAACCTAGATAGTCCAAGTGCCCGCTAAGGAACCTACATAGTCCAAGTGCACGCTAGTTATCCTAGATAGTCCAAGTGCCCGCTACTTAACCTAGATAGTCCATGTGCCTGCTAGGTAACCTACAGAGTGCATGTGTCCGCTAGTTAACCTACATATTCCAAGTGCCCGCTAGTTAACATAGATAGTCCAAGTGCCCTCTAGGGAACGTACATAGTCTAAGTGCCCGCTAGGTAACCAAGATACTGCAAGTGCCCGCTAGTTAACCTAGATAGTTCAAGAACCCGTTAGGTAACCTAGATCGTCCAAGGGCCCCCTAGTTAGCCTACATAGTCCAAGTGACCGCTAGGTAACCTAGATAGTCCAAGTGCCCATTCGGTAACCTAGATAGTCCAAGTGCCCTTTAGGGAACCTAGATAGTCCAAGGGCCCGCTAGTAAACCTACATAGTCCATGGGCCCGCTACTTGATCTTCATAGTGCAAGTGTCCGCTACTTTACCTACATATTCCAAGTGCCCGCTAAATAACCTACATAATCTCAGTTCCCGTTGGCTAACCTAGATAGTCCAAGGGCCCGCTAGTTGACCTACATAGTCCAAGTGCCCGCTAGTTAACCTAGATAGTACATGGCCCCTAGTTAACCTTCATTGTGAAAGTGTCCGTTACTTAACCTACATATTCCAAGTTCCCGCTAGTTAAGCTACATAATCTAAGTGCCCATTGGCTAACCTAGATACTCCAAGGGTCCGCTAGTTGACTTACATAGTCAAAGTGCCACCTAGGTAACCTAGATAGTACAAGTGCCCGCTAGGGAACCTAGATAGTCCAAGTGCCTGTTAGCTAACCTAGATAGTCCAAGTGGCGGATAGGTAACCTACATAGTCCAAGTGCCCGTTCGTTAACCTAGATAATCCAAGTGCCCGTTCGTTAACCGAGATAATCCAAGGGCCCACTAGTTAACCTAGACAGTCCAAGTGCTCGCTAGTTAACCTACATAGTCAAAGTGCCCGATAGAGAACCTACATAATCCAAGTGTCCTCTAGGCAACCTACATAGTCCAAGTGCCCGTTAGTTAACCTAGATAGTCAGAGTGCCTGCTAGGTAACCTAGATAGTCCAAGTGCCCACTAGGTAACCTACATAGTCCAAGTGCCCGCTAGGTAACATAAATAGTCCAAATGCCCGCTAGGGAAACTACATAGTCCAAGTGCCCGCTGGTTAACCTAGATAGTCCAAGTGCCTGCTAGTAAACCTACATAATCCATGGGCCCGCTAGTTAGCCTACATAGTGCAAGGGCCCGCTAGTTAACCTACATCGTCCAAGGGCCCGGTAGTTAACTTACATAGTTCAAGTGTCCGTAGGGAACATTCATAGTCCAAGTGCCCGCTAGGGAACCTACATAGTCCAAGTGCCCGCTAGGCAATCTACATAGTCCAAGGGCCCGCTAGTTAACATAGATAGTCCAAGTGCCGCTAGTTAATCTACATAGTCCAAAGGCCCGCTAGTTAACCTACATAGTCCAAAGGCCAGCTAGTTAACCTACATAGTCCAAGTACCCGCTAGTTTACCTAGATCTTCCAAGTGCACGCTAGTTAACCTACATAGTCCAAGGGCCCGCTAGTTAACCTACATAGTCCAAGTGCCCGCTAGTTAACCTACATAGTCCAATTGCCCGCTAGGTAACCTAGACAGTTCAAGTGACCACTAGGTTACCTACATAGTCCAAGTGCCTGCTCGTTAACCTACATAGTCCAAGTGCCCGCTAGGTAACCTATATAGTCCAAATGCCCGCTAAGGACCCTAATAGTCCAAGTGCCTGCTAGTTATCCTAGATAGTCCAAGTGCTCCCTAGTTAAGCTAGATAGTCCAAGTGCCCACTAGTTAATCTAGATAGACCAAGTGCCCTCTAGGGAACCTACCTAGTCCAAGTGCCCGATAGGGAACTTACATAGTCCAAGTTTCCGTTAGTTAACCTAGATAGTCCAATGCCTGCTAGGTAACCTAGATAGTCCAACAGCCCGCTAGGTAACCTACATACTCCAAGAACCTGCTAGGCAACGTAGATAGTTCAAGTGCCAGCTAGGTAACCTACAAAGTCTAAGTGCCCGCTAGGTTATCTATATAGTCCAAATGCCCGCTAGGGAACCTACATAGTCCAAGTGCCCGCTAGGCAATCTACATAGTCCAAGGGCCCGCTAGTTAACATAGATAGTCCAAGTGCCGCTAGTTAATCTACATAGTCCAAAGGCCCGCTAGTTAACCTACATAGTCTAAAGGCCCGCTAGTTAACCTACATAGTCCAAGTACCCGCTAGTTTACCTAGATCTTCCAAGTGCACGCTAGTTAACCTACATAGTCCAAGGGCCCGCTAGTTAACCTACATAGTCCAAATGCCCGCTAGTTAACCTACATAGTCCAATTGCCCGCTAGGTAACCTAGACAGTTCAAGTGACCACTAGGTTACCTACATAGTCCAACAGCCCGCTAGGTAACCTACATACTCGAAGAACCTGCTAGGCAACGTAGATAGTTCAAGTGCCAGCTAGTTAACCTACAATGTCTAAATGCCCGCTAGGTTATCTATATAGTCCAAATGCCCGCTAGGGAACCTACATAGTCCAAGTGCCCGCTAGGTAACCAAGATAATCCAAGTGCCCGCTAGTTAACCTATATCGTCCAAGTGCCCGCTAGTTAACCAAGATCGTCCAAGTGCCCGCTAGTTAACCTACATAGTCAATGGGCCCGCTAGTTAACCTACATAGTGCAAGTGTCCGCTAGTTAACAAACATAGTCCAAGTGCCCGATAGTGAACCTACATAATCCAAGTGCCCGCTAGGCAACCTACATAGTCCAAGTGCCCGTTAGTTAACCTAGATAGTCAAAGTGTCTGCTAGGTAACCTAGATCTTCCAAGTGTCCGCTAGGTAACCTACATAGTCCATGTGCCCGCTAGGGAACGTACATAGTCCAAGTGCCCGCTAGGTAACCTAGATAGTCCAAGTGCCCACTAGTTAACCTACATAGTCCAGGTTCTCCCTAGGTAAACTAGATAGTCCAAGGGCCCGCTAGGTAACCTACATAGTTCAAATGCCCGATAGGGAACCTATAAAGTCCATGTGCCCGCTAGGTAACCTACATAGTCCAAGTGCCCGCTAGGTAACCTACATAGTCCAAATGCCCGCTAGTTAACCTACATAGTCCAAGTGCCCGATAGGGAACCTACATAATCCAAGTGCCCGCTAGGGAACCTACATAGTCCAAGTGCCCGTTAGTTAACCTAGATTGTCCAAATGCCCGCTAGGGAACCCACATAGTCCAAGTGCTCGCTAGGGAACCTACATAGTCCATGGGCCCGCTAGGGAACCTACATAGTCCAAGTACCCGTTAGTTAACCTAGATAGTCCCAGTGCCCGCTTGGTAAATTAGATAGTCCAACAGCCCGCTAGGTAACCTACATACTCCAAGAACCCGCTATAACGTAGATAGTTCAAGTGCCAGCTAGGTAAACTGTATAGTTCTTTTGCCCGTTACCTAACATAGATAGTCCAATTGCACGCTATGCAACATACATAGTCCAAGTGCCCATTCGTTAACCTAGAAGTCCAAGTGCCCCCTAAGTAACCTAGACTCTCTAAGTGCCCGCTAGGTTACCTACATAGTCCAAATGCCCATTCGGTAACCTAGATAATGCAAGTACCCGGTAGTTAACCTACATAGTCCTAGTGCTCGCTAGGTAACCTAGATAGTCCAAGGGCCCGCTAGTTAACCTACATAGTCCAAGTGCCCGGTAGTTAACTTACATAGTTCAAGTGTCCGTAGGGAACATACAGAGTCCAAGTGCCCGCTAGGGAACCTACATTGTCCAAGGGCCCGCTAGGCAATCTACATAGTCCAAGGATCCGCTAGTTAATGTAGATAGTCCAAGTGCCGCTAGTTAATCTACATAGTTCAAGGGCCCGCTAGTTAACCTACATAATCCAAGTACCCGCTAGTTAACCTAGATCGTCCAAGTGTATGCTAATTAACCTACATAGTACAAGTGCCCGCTAGGGAACCTAGATAGTCCAAGTGCCCGCTCTGGAACCTACATAGTCCAAGTGACTGCTAGGGAACCTACATAGTCCAAGTGCCCGCTCTGGAACATACATAGTCCAAGTGCCTGTCAGGGAATCTACATAGTCCAAGGGCCCGCTAGTTAATGTAGATAGTCCAAGTGCCGCTAGTTAATCTACATAGTCCAAGGGCCCGCTAGTTAACCTACATAGTCCAAGTACCCGCTAGTTAACCTAGATCGTCCAAGTGCCCACTATGTAACCTACATAGTCCAAGGGCCCGCTAGTTAACCTACATAGTCCAAGTACCCGCTAGTTTACCTAGATCTTCCAAGTGCACGCTAGTTAACCTACATAGTCCAAGGGCCCGCTAGTTAACATACATAGTTCAAGTGCCCGCTAGTTAACCTACATAGTCCAATTGCCCGCTAGGTAACCTAGACAGTTCAAGTGACCACTAGGTTACCTACATAGTCCAACAGCCCGCTAGGTAACCTACATACTCCAAGAACCTGCTAGGCAACGTAGATAGTTCAAGTGCCAGCTAGTTAACCTACAATGTCTAAATGCCGCTAGGTTATCTATATAGTCCAAATGCCCGCTAGGGAACCTACATAGTCCAAGTGCCCGCTAGGTAACCAAGATAATCCAAGTGCCCGCTCGTTAACCTATATCGTCCAAGTGCCCGCTAGTTAACCAAGATCGTCCAAGTGCCCGCTAGTTAACCTACATAGTCAATGGGCCCGCTAGTTAACCTACATAGTGCAAGTGTCCGCTAGTTAACAAACATAGTCCAAGTGCCCGATAGTGAACCTACATAATCCAAGTGCCCGCTAGGCAACCTACATAGTCCAAGTGCCCGTTAGTTAACCTAGATAGTCAAAGTGTCTGCTAGGTAACCTAGATCTTCCAAGTGTCCGCTAGGTAACCTACATAGTCCATGTGCCCGCTAGGGAACGTACATAGTCCAAGTGCCCGCTAGGTAACCTAGATAGTCCAAGTGCCCACTAGTTAACCTACATAGTCCAGGTTCTCCCTAGGTAAACTAGATAGTCCAAGGGCCCGCTAGGTAACCTACATAGTTCAAATGCCCGATAGGGAACCTATAAAGTCCATGTGCCCGCTAGGTAACCTACATAGTCCAAGTGCCCGCTAGGTAACCTACATAGTCCAAATGCCCGCTAGTTAACCTACATAGTCCAAGTGCCCGATAGGGAACCTACATAATCCAAGTGCCCGCTAGGGAACCTACATAGTCCAAGTGCCCGTTAGTTAACCTAGATTGTCCAAATGCCCGCTAGGGAACCCACATAGTCCAAGTGCTCGCTAGGGAACCTACATAGTCCATGGGCCCGCTAGGGAACCTACATAGTCCAAGTACCCGTTAGTTAACCTAGGTAGTCCCAGTGCCCGCTTGGTAACTTAGATAGTCCAACAGCCCGCTAGGTAACCTACATACTCCAAGAACCCGCTATAACGTAGATAGTTCAAGTGCCAGCTAGGTATACTATATAGTTCTTGTGCCCGTTACCTAACCTAGATAGTCCAATTGCACGCTATGCAACATACATAGTCCAAGTGCCCGTTCGTTAACCTAGAAGTCCAAGTGCCCCCTAAGTAACCTAGACTCTCTAAGTGCCCGCTAGGTTACCTACATAGTCCAAATGCCCATTCGGTAACCTAGATAATGCAAGTATCCGGTAGTTAACCTACATAGTCCAAGTGCCCGCTAGGTAACCTAGATAGTCCAAGGGCCCGCTAGTTAACCTACATAGTCCAAGTGCCCGGTAGTTAACTTACATAGTTCAAGTGTCCGTAGGGAACATACAGAGTCCAAGTGCCTGCTAGGGAACCTACATTGTCCAAGGGCCCGCTAGGCAATCTACATAGTCCAAGGATCCGCTAGTTAATGTAGATAGTCCAAGTGCCGCTAGTTAATCTACATAGTTCAAGGGCCCGCTAGTTAACCTACATAATCCAAGTAACCGCTAGTTAACCTAGATCGTCCAAGTGTCCGCTAATTAACCTACATAGTACAAGTGCCCGCTAGGGAACCTAGATAGTCCAAGTGCCCGCTCTGGAACCTACATAGTCCAAGTGACTGCTAGGGAACCTACATAGTCCAAGTGCCCGCTAGTTAACCTATATACCAAGTGCCCGCTACGTAACCTAGATATTCCAAGGGCACGCTAGTTAACCTATATCATCCAAGTGCCCGCTAGGCAACCTAGATAGTCCAAGTGCCCGCTAAGGAACCTACATAGTCCAAGTGCACGCTAGTTATCCTAGATAGTCCAAGTGCCCGCTACTTAACCTAGATAGTCCATGTGCCTGCTAGGTAACCTACAGAGTGCATGTGTCCGCTAGTTAACCTACATATTCCAAGTGCCCGCTAGTTAACATAGATAGTCCAAGTGCCCTCTAGGGAACGTACATAGTCTAAGTGCCCGCTAGGTAACCAAGATACTGCAAGTGCCCGCTAGTTAACCTAGATAGTTCAAGAACCCGTTAGGTAACCTAGATCGTCCAAGGGCCCCCTAGTTAGCCTACATAGTCCAAGTGACCGCTAGGTAACCTAGATAGTCCAAGTGCCCATTCGGTAACCTAGATAGTCCAAGTGCCCTTTAGGGAACCTAGATAGTCCAAGGGCCCGCTAGTAAACCTACATAGTCCATGGGCCCGCTACTTGATCTTCATAGTGCAAGTGTCCGCTACTTTACCTACATATTCCAAGTGCCCGCTAAATAACCTACATAATCTCAGTTCCCGTTGGCTAACCTAGATAGTCCAAGGGCCCGCTAGTTGACCTACATAGTCCAAGTGCCCGCTAGTTAACCTAGATAGTACATGGCCCCTAGTTAACCTTCATTGTGAAAGTGTCCGTTACTTAACCTACATATTCCAAGTTCCCGCTAGTTAAGCTACATAATCTAAGTGCCCATTGGCTAACCTAGATACTCCAAGGGTCCGCTAGTTGACTTACATAGTCAAAGTGCCACCTAGGTAACCTAGATAGTACAAGTGCCCGCTAGGGAACCTAGATAGTCCAAGTGCCTGTTAGCTAACCTAGATAGTCCAAGTGGCGGATAGGTAACCTACATAGTCCAAGTGCCCGTTCGTTAACCTAGATAATCCAAGTGCCCGTTCGTTAACCGAGATAATCCAAGGGCCCACTAGTTAACCTAGACAGTCCAAGTGCTCGCTAGTTAACCTACATAGTCAAAGTGCCCGATAGAGAACCTACATAATCCAAGTGTCCTCTAGGCAACCTACATAGTCCAAGTGCCCGTTAGTTAACCTAGATAGTCAGAGTGCCTGCTAGGTAACCTAGATAGTCCAAGTGCCCACTAGGTAACCTACATAGTCCAAGTGCCCGCTAGGTAACATAAATAGTCCAAATGCCCGCTAGGGAAACTACATAGTCCAAGTGCCCGCTGGTTAACCTAGATAGTCCAAGTGCCTGCTAGTAAACCTACATAATCCATGGGCCCGCTAGTTAGCCTACATAGTGCAAGGGCCCGCTAGTTAACCTACATCGTCCAAGGGCCCGGTAGTTAACTTACATAGTTCAAGTGTCCGTAGGGAACATTCATAGTCCAAGTGCCCGCTAGGGAACCTACATAGTCCAAGTGCCCGCTAGGCAATCTACATAGTCCAAGGGCCCGCTAGTTAACATAGATAGTCCAAGTGCCGCTAGTTAATCTACATAGTCCAAAGGCCCGCTAGTTAACCTACATAGTCCAAAGGCCAGCTAGTTAACCTACATAGTCCAAGTACCCGCTAGTTTACCTAGATCTTCCAAGTGCACGCTAGTTAACCTACATAGTCCAAGGGCCCGCTAGTTAACCTACATAGTCCAAGTGCCCGCTAGTTAACCTACATAGTCCAATTGCCCGCTAGGTAACCTAGACAGTTCAAGTGACCACTAGGTTACCTACATAGTCCAAGTGCCTGCTCGTTAACCTACATAGTCCAAGTGCCCGCTAGGTAACCTATATAGTCCAAATGCCCGCTAAGGACCCTAATAGTCCAAGTGCCTGCTAGTTATCCTAGATAGTCCAAGTGCTCCCTAGTTAAGCTAGATAGTCCAAGTGCCCACTAGTTAATCTAGATAGACCAAGTGCCCTCTAGGGAACCTACCTAGTCCAAGTGCCCGATAGGGAACTTACATAGTCCAAGTTTCCGTTAGTTAACCTAGATAGTCCAATGCCTGCTAGGTAACCTAGATAGTCCAACAGCCCGCTAGGTAACCTACATACTCCAAGAACCTGCTAGGCAACGTAGATAGTTCAAGTGCCAGCTAGGTAACCTACAAAGTCTAAGTGCCCGCTAGGTTATCTATATAGTCCAAATGCCCGCTAGGGAACCTACATAGTCCAAGTGCCCGCTAGGCAATCTACATAGTCCAAGGGCCCGCTAGTTAACATAGATAGTCCAAGTGCCGCTAGTTAATCTACATAGTCCAAAGGCCCGCTAGTTAACCTACATAGTCTAAAGGCCCGCTAGTTAACCTACATAGTCCAAGTACCCGCTAGTTTACCTAGATCTTCCAAGTGCACGCTAGTTAACCTACATAGTCCAAGGGCCCGCTAGTTAACCTACATAGTCCAAATGCCCGCTAGTTAACCTACATAGTCCAATTGCCCGCTAGGTAACCTAGACAGTTCAAGTGACCACTAGGTTACCTACATAGTCCAACAGCCCGCTAGGTAACCTACATACTCGAAGAACCTGCTAGGCAACGTAGATAGTTCAAGTGCCAGCTAGTTAACCTACAATGTCTAAATGCCCGCTAGGTTATCTATATAGTCCAAATGCCCGCTAGGGAACCTACATAGTCCAAGTGCCCGCTAGGTAACCAAGATAATCCAAGTGCCCGCTAGTTAACCTATATCGTCCAAGTGCCCGCTAGTTAACCAAGATCGTCCAAGTGCCCGCTAGTTAACCTACATAGTCAATGGGCCCGCTAGTTAACCTACATAGTGCAAGTGTCCGCTAGTTAACAAACATAGTCCAAGTGCCCGATAGTGAACCTACATAATCCAAGTGCCCGCTAGGCAACCTACATAGTCCAAGTGCCCGTTAGTTAACCTAGATAGTCAAAGTGTCTGCTAGGTAACCTAGATCTTCCAAGTGTCCGCTAGGTAACCTACATAGTCCATGTGCCCGCTAGGGAACGTACATAGTCCAAGTGCCCGCTAGGTAACCTAGATAGTCCAAGTGCCCACTAGTTAACCTACATAGTCCAGGTTCTCCCTAGGTAAACTAGATAGTCCAAGGGCCCGCTAGGTAACCTACATAGTTCAAATGCCCGATAGGGAACCTATAAAGTCCATGTGCCCGCTAGGTAACCTACATAGTCCAAGTGCCCGCTAGGTAACCTACATAGTCCAAATGCCCGCTAGTTAACCTACATAGTCCAAGTGCCCGATAGGGAACCTACATAATCCAAGTGCCCGCTAGGGAACCTACATAGTCCAAGTGCCCGTTAGTTAACCTAGATTGTCCAAATGCCCGCTAGGGAACCCACATAGTCCAAGTGCTCGCTAGGGAACCTACATAGTCCATGGGCCCGCTAGGGAACCTACATAGTCCAAGTACCCGTTAGTTAACCTAGATAGTCCCAGTGCCCGCTTGGTAAATTAGATAGTCCAACAGCCCGCTAGGTAACCTACATACTCCAAGAACCCGCTATAACGTAGATAGTTCAAGTGCCAGCTAGGTAAACTATATAGTTCTTGTGCCCGTTACCTAACCTAGATAGTCCAATTGCACGCTATGCAACATACATAGTCCAAGTGCCCATTCGTTAACCTAGAAGTCCAAGTGCCCCCTAAGTAACCTAGACTCTCTAAGTGCCCGCTAGGTTACCTACATAGTCCAAATGCCCATTCGGTAACCTAGATAATGCAAGTACCCGGTAGTTAACCTACATAGTCCTAGTGCTCGCTAGGTAACCTAGATAGTCCAAGGGCCTGCTAGTTAACCTACATAGTCCAAGTGCCCGGTAGTTAACTTACATAGTTCAAGTGTCCGTAGGGAACATACAGAGTCCAAGTGCCCGCTAGGGAACCTACATTGTCCAAGGGCCCGCTAGGCAATCTACATAGTCCAAGGATCCGCTAGTTAATGTAGATAGTCCAAGTGCCGCTAGTTAATCTACATAGTTCAAGGGCCCGCTAGTTAACCTACATAATCCAAGTACCCGCTAGTTAACCTAGATCGTCCAAGTGTATGCTAATTAACCTACATAGTACAAGTGCCCGCTAGGGAACCTAGATAGTCCAAGTGCCCGCTCTGGAACCTACATAGTCCAAGTGACTGCTAGGGAACCTACATAGTCCAAGTGCCCGCTCTGGAACATACATAGTCCAAGTGCCTGTCAGGGAATCTACATAGTCCAAGGGCCCGCTAGTTAATGTAGATAGTCCAAGTGCCGCTAGTTAATCTACATAGTCCAAGGGCCCGCTAGTTAACCTACATAGTCCAAGTACCCGCTAGTTAACCTAGATCGTCCAAGTGCCCACTATGTAACCTACATAGTCCAAGGGCCCGCTAGTTAACCTACATAGTCCAAGTACCCGCTAGTTTACCTAGATCTTCCAAGTGCACGCTAGTTAACCTACATAGTCCAAGGGCCCGCTAGTTAACCTACATAGTTCAAGTGCCCGCTAGTTAACCTACATAGTCCAATTGCCCGCTAGGTAACCTAGACAGTTCAAGTGACCACTAGGTTACCTACATAGTCCAACAGCCCGCTAGGTAACCTACATACTCCAAGAACCTGCTAGGCAACGTAGATAGTTCAAGTGCCAGCTAGTTAACCTACAATGTCTAAATGCCGCTAGGTTATCTATATAGTCCAAATGCCCGCTAGGGAACCTACATAGTCCAAGTGCCCGCTAGGTAACCAAGATAATCCAAGTGCCCGCTCGTTAACCTATATCGTACAAGTGCCCGCTAGTTAACCAAGATCGTCCAAGTGCCCGCTAGTTAACCTACATAGTCAATGGGCCCGCTAGTTAACCTACATAGTGCAAGTGTCCGCTAGTTAACAAACATAGTCCAAGTGCCCGATAGTGAACCTACATAATCCAAGTGCCCGCTAGGCAACCTACATAGTCCAAGTGCCCGTTAGTTAACCTAGATAGTCAAAGTGTCTGCTAGGTAACCTAGATCTTCCAAGTGTCCGCTAGGTAACCTACATAGTCCATGTGCCCGCTAGGGAACGTACATAGTCCAAGTGCCCGCTAGGTAACCTAGATAGTCCAAGTGCCCACTAGTTAACCTACATAGTCCAGGTTCTCCCTAGGTAAACTAGATAGTCCAAGGGCCCGCTAGGTAACCTACATAGTTCAAATGCCCGATAGGGAACCTATAAAGTCCATGTGCCCGCTAGGTAACCTACATAGTCCAAGTGCCCGCTAGGTAACCTACATAGTCCAAATGCCCGCTAGTTAACCTACATAGTCCAAGTGCCCGATAGGGAACCTACATAATCCAAGTGCCCGCTAGGGAACCTACATAGTCCAAGTGCCCGTTAGTTAACCTAGATTGTCCAAATGCCCGCTAGGGAACCCACATAGTCCAAGTGCTCGCTAGGGAACCTACATAGTCCATGGGCCCGCTAGGGAACCTACATAGTCCAAGTACCCGTTAGTTAACCTAGATAGTCCCAGTGCCCGCTTGGTAAATTAGATAGTCCAACAGCCCGCTAGGTAACCTACATACTCCAAGAACCCGCTATAACGTAGATAGTTCAAGTGCCAGCTAGGTAAACTATATAGTTCTTGTGCCCGTTACCTAACCTAGATAGTCCAATTGCACGCTATGCAACATACATAGTCCAAGTGCCCATTCGTTAACCTAGAAGTCCAAGTGCCCCCTAAGTAACCTAGACTCTCTAAGTGCCCGCTAGGTTACCTACATAGTCCAAATGCCCATTCGGTAACCTAGATAATGCAAGTACCCGGTAGTTAACCTACATAGTCCTAGTGCTCGCTAGGTAACCTAGATAGTCCAAGGGCCCGCTAGTTAACCTACATAGTCCAAGTGCCCGGTAGTTAACTTACATAGTTCAAGTGTCCGTAGGGAACATACAGAGTCCAAGTGCCCGCTAGGGAACCTACATTGTCCAAGGGCCCGCTAGGCAATCTACATAGTCCAAGGATCCGCTAGTTAATGTAGATAGTCCAAGTGCCGCTAGTTAATCTACATAGTTCAAGGGCCCGCTAGTTAACCTACATAATCCAAGTACCCGCTAGTTAACCTAGATCGTCCAAGTGTATGCTAATTAACCTACATAGTACAAGTGCCCGCTAGGGAACCTAGATAGTCCAAGTGCCCGCTCTGGAACCTACATAGTCCAAGTGACTGCTAGGGAACCTACATAGTCCAAGTGCCCGCTCTGGAACATACATAGTCCAAGTGCCTGTCAGGGAATCTACATAGTCCAAGGGCCCGCTAGTTAATGTAGATAGTCCAAGTGCCGCTAGTTAATCTACATAGTCCAAGGGCCCGCTAGTTAACCTACATAGTCCAAGTACCCGCTAGTTAACCTAGATCGTCCAAGTGCCCACTATGTAACCTACATAGTCCAAGGGCCCGCTAGTTAACCTACATAGTCCAAGTACCCGCTAGTTTACCTAGATCTTCCAAGTGCACGCTAGTTAACCTACATAGTCCAAGGGCCCGCTAGTTAACCTACATAGTTCAAGTGCCCGCTAGTTAACCTACATAGTCCAATTGCCCGCTAGGTAACCTAGACAGTTCAAGTGACCACTAGGTTACCTACATAGTCCAACAGCCCGCTAGGTAACCTACATACTCCAAGAACCTGCTAGGCAACGTAGATAGTTCAAGTGCCAGCTAGTTAACCTACAATGTCTAAATGCCGCTAGGTTATCTATATAGTCCAAATGCCCGCTAGGGAACCTACATAGTCCAAGTGCCCGCTAGGTAACCAAGATAATCCAAGTGCCCGCTCGTTAACCTATATCGTACAAGTGCCCGCTAGTTAACCAAGATCGTCCAAGTGCCCGCTAGTTAACCTACATAGTCAATGGGCCCGCTAGTTAACCTACATAGTGCAAGTGTCCGCTAGTTAACAAACATAGTCCAAGTGCCCGATAGTGAACCTACATAATCCAAGTGCCCGCTAGGCAACCTACATAGTCCAAGTGCCCGTTAGTTAACCTAGATAGTCAAAGTGTCTGCTAGGTAACCTAGATCTTCCAAGTGTCCGCTAGGTAACCTACATAGTCCATGTGCCCGCTAGGGAACGTACATAGTCCAAGTGCCCGCTAGGTAACCTAGATAGTCCAAGTGCCCACTAGTTAACCTACATAGTCCAGGTTCTCCCTAGGTAAACTAGATAGTCCAAGGGCCCGCTAGGTAACCTACATAGTTCAAATGCCCGATAGGGAACCTATAAAGTCCATGTGCCCGCTAGGTAACCTACATAGTCCAAGTGCCCGCTAGGTAACCTACATAGTCCAAATGCCCGCTAGTTAACCTACATAGTCCAAGTGCCCGATAGGGAACCTACATAATCCAAGTGCCCGCTAGGGAACCTACATAGTCCAAGTGCCCGTTAGTTAACCTAGATTGTCCAAATGCCCGCTAGGGAACCCACATAGTCCAAGTGCTCGCTAGGGAACCTACATAGTCCATGGGCCCGCTAGGGAACCTACATAGTCCAAGTACCCGTTAGTTAACCTAGATAGTCCCAGTGCCCGCTTGGTAACTTAGATAGTCCAACAGCCCGCTAGGTAACCTACATACTCCAAGAACCCGCTATAACGTAGATAGTTCAAGTGCCAGCTAGGTATACTATATAGTTCTTGTGCCCGTTACCTAACCTAGATAGTCCAATTGCACGCTATGCAACATACATAGTCCAAGTGCCCGTTCGTTAACCTAGAAGTCCAAGTGCCCCCTAAGTAACCTAGACTCTCTAAGTGCCCGCTAGGTTACCTACATAGTCCAAATGCCCATTCGGTAACCTAGATAATGCAAGTATCCGGTAGTTAACCTACATAGTCCAAGTGCCCGCTAGGTAACCTAGATAGTCCAAGGGCCCGCTAGTTAACCTACATAGTCCAAGTGCCCGGTAGTTAACTTACATAGTTCAAGTGTCCGTAGGGAACATACAGAGTCCAAGTGCCTGCTAGGGAACCTACATTGTCCAAGGGCCCGCTAGGCAATCTACATAGTCCAAGGATCCGCTAGTTAATGTAGATAGTCCAAGTGCCGCTAGTTAATCTACATAGTTCAAGGGCCCGCTAGTTAACCTACATAATCCAAGTAACCGCTAGTTAACCTAGATCGTCCAAGTGTCCGCTAATTAACCTACATAGTACAAGTGCCCGCTAGGGAACCTAGATAGTCCAAGTGCCCGCTCTGGAACCTACATAGTCCAAGTGACTGCTAGGGAACCTACATAGTCCAAGTGCCCGCTCTGGAACATACATAGTCCAAGTGCCTGTCAGGGAATCTACATAGTCCAAGGGCCCGCTAGTTAATGTAGATAGTCCAAGTGCCGCTAGTTAATCTACATAGTCCAAGGGCCCGCTAGTTAACCTACATAGTCCAAGTACCCGCTAGTTAACCTAGATCGTCCAAGTGCCCACTATGTAACCTACATAGTCCAAGGGCCCGCTAGTTAACCTACATAGTCCAAGGGCCCGCTAGTTAACCTACATAGTCCAATGGCCCGCTAGTTAACCTAGATAGTCCAAGTGCCCGCTAGTTAACCTACATAGTCCAAGTTCCCGCGAGGTAACCAATATAGTCCAAATGCCCGCGAGGGGCCCTAATACTCCAAGTGCCAGCTAGTTAACCTAGATAGACCAAGTGCCCTCTAGGGAACCTATCTAGTCCAAGTACCCGCTAGGAAACGTACATAGTCCAAGTGCCCGCTAGGTAACGTACATAGTCTAAGTGCCCGCTAGGTAACGTAAATAGTCTAAGGGCCTGCTAGGGACCGTACATAGTCCACGTGCCTGCTAGGTAACCTAGATAGTCCAAGTGCCCACTAGTTAACCTACATAGTCCAGGTTCCCCCTAGGTAACCTAGATAGTCCAAGTGCCCGTTAGTTAACCTAGATAGTCCAAGTGCCCTCTAGGTAACCTAGATAGTCCAACAGCCCGGTAGGTAACCTATATACTCCAAGTACCCGCTAGGTAACGTAGATAGTTCAAGTGCCTGCTAGGTAACCTAGATAGTCCAAGTGCCCGCTAGGTAACCCACAAAGTGTAAGTGCCCTCTAAGTAATCTATATAGTCCAAATAACCGCTAGGGAGCCTACATAGTCCAAATGCCCTCTAGGTAACCTAGATAGTCTATGGGCCCGCTAGGTAACCTACATCGTCCTAGTGCCCCCTAGTTAACCTACATTTTCCAAGTGCCCGATAGCGAATCTACATAGTCCAAGTGCCCGCTAGGTAACCTACATAGTCCAAATGCCCGATAGGGAACCTACATAATACAAGTGCCCGCTAGTTGACCTACATAGTCCAAGTGCCCGCTAGGTAACCCAGATAATCCTAGTGCCCGCTAGGGAACCTTCATAGTCCAAGTACCCGCTAGGTAACGTAGATAGTTCAAGTGCCAGCTAGGTAACCTAGATAGTCCAAGTGCCCACTAGGTAACCTACATAGTACAAATGCCCTCTAGTTAACCTACATAGTCCAAGTGCCCGCTAGGTAACCCAGATAATCCTTGTGCCCGCTAGGATACCTTCATAGTCCAAGTACCCGCGAGGTAACGTAGATAGTCCAAGTGCCCGCTAGGTAACCTACATAGTCCAAATGCCCTCTAGTTAACCTACATAGTCCAAGTGCCCGATAGGAAACCTACATAATCCAAGTGCCCGCTAGTTGACCTACATAGTCCACGTGCCCGCTAGGGAACTTACATAGTCCAAGGGCCGGCTAGGGAACCTACATAGTCCAAGTGCCCGTTAGTCAACCTAGATAGTCCAAGTGCCCGCTAGATAACCTAGATAGTCCAACAGACCGGTAGGTAACCTACATACTGCAAGTACCCGCTAGGTAACCTAGATAGTCCAAGTGCCCGCTAGATAACCTAGATAGTCCAACAGACCGGTAGGTAACCTACATACTGCAAGTACCCGCTAGGTAACCTAGATAGTCCAACTGCCCGATAGTGAACCTACATAAACCATGTGCCCGCTAGGCAACCTACATAGTCCAAGTGCACGTTAGTTAACCTAGATACTCAAAGTGCCTGCTAGGTAACCTAGATAGTCCAAGTGTCCGCTAGGTAACCTATATAGTCCAAGTGCCCGCTAGGTTACCTAAATAGTCCAAATGCCCGCTAGGGAAACTACATAGTCCAAGTGCCAGCTAGTTAACCTAGATAGTCCAAGTGCCCGTTCGTTAACCTACATAGTCCTCGTGCCCGCTAGGTAAACAATATAGTCCAAGTGCCCGCTTGGGGCCCTAATAGTCCAAATGCCCGCTAGTTAACCTAGATAGTCCAAGTGCTCGCTAGTTAACCTAGATAGTCCAAATGCCCGCTATTTAACCTAGATAGACCTGGTGCCCGCTAGTTAACCTACATAGTCCAATGGCCCGCTAGTTAATCTAGATAGTCCAAGTACCCGCTAGTTAACCTATATAGTCCCAGGGCCCGCTAGTTATCCTACATAGTCCAAGGGCCCGCTAGGGAACTTACATAGTCCAAGGGCCCGCTAGGGGACCTACATAGTCCAAGTGCCGTTAGTTAACCTAGATAGTCCAAGTGCCCGCTAGGTAACCTAGATATTCCAACAGCCTGGTAGGAAACCTACATACTCCAAGTAACTGCTAGGTAACATAGATAGTGCAAGTGCCAGCTAGGTAACCTAGATAGTCCAAGTGCCCGATAGTGAACCTACATAATCCAAGTGCCCGCTAGGCAACCTACATAGTCCAAGTGCCCGTTAGTTAACCTAGATAGTCAAAGTGCCTGCTAGGCAACCTAGATAGTCCAAGTGTCCGCTAGGTAACCTAAATAGTCCAAATGCCCGCTAGGGAAACTACATTGTCCAAGTGCCAGCTAGTCAACCTAGATAGTCCAAGTGCCCGTTTGTTAACCTACATAGTCCAAGTGCCCGCTAGGTAACCAATATAGTCCAAATGCCCGCTAGGGGCCCTAATAGTCCAAATGCCCTCTAGTTAACCTAGATAGTCCAAGTGCTCGCTAGTTAATATAGATAGTCCAAGTGCCCGCTAGTTAACCTAGATAGACCTAGTGCCCGCTAGGGAACCTATCTAGTCCAAGTACCCGCTAGGAAACGTACATAGTCCAAGTGCCCGCTAGGTAACGTACATAGTCCAAGTGCCCACTAGGTAACGTAGATAGTCCATGCCCGCTAGGGAACGTACATAGTCCAAGTGCCCGCTAGGTAACCTAGATAGTCCAAGTGCCCACTAGTTAACCTACATAGTCCAGGTTCCCCCTAGGTAACCTAGATAGTCCAAGGGCTCGCTAGGTAACCTACATAATCCAAATGCCCGATAGGGAACCTATATAGTCCAAGTGACCGCTAGGTAACCTACATAGTCCAAGTGCCCGCTAGGTAACCTACATAGTCCAAGTGCCCGATTGGGAACCTACATAATCCAAGAGCCCGCTAGGGAACCGACATAGTCCAAGTGCCCGTTAGTTAACCTATATAGTCCAAATGCCTGCTAGCGAACCCACATAGTCCAAGTGCTCGCTAGGGAACCTACATAGTCCATGGGCCCGCTAGGGAACCTACATAGTCCAAGTGCCCGTTAGTTAACCTAGATAGTCCCAGTGCCCGCTTGGTAACTTAGATAGTCCAACAGCCCGCTAGGTAACCTAAATACTCCAAGAACCCGCTATAACGTAGATAGTTCAAGTGCCAGCTAGGTAACCTAGATAGTTCTTGTGCCCGTTACCTAACCTAGATAGTCCAATTGCCCGCTATGCAACATACATAGTCCAAGTGCCCGTTCGTTAACCTAGACGTCCAAGTGCCCCCTAGGTAACCTAGACTCTCCAAGTGCCCGCTAGGTTACCTACATAGTCCAAATACCCGTTCGGTAACCTAGATAATGCAAGTGCCCGGTAGTTAACCTACATAGTCCAAGTGCCCGCTAGGTAACCTAGATAGTCCAAGGGCCTGCTAGTTAACCTACATAGTCCAAGTGCCCGGTAGTTAACATACATAGTTCAAGTGTCCGTAGGGAACATACAGAGTCCAAGTGCCCGCTAGGGAACCTACATTGTCCAAGGGCCCGCTAGGCAATCTACATTGTCCAAGGACCCGCTAGTTAATGTAGATAGTCCAAGTGCCGCTAGTTAATCTACATTGTTCAAGGGCCCGCTAGTTAACCTACATAATCCAAGTATTCGCTAGTTAACCTAGATCGTCCAAGTGTCCGCTAATTAACCTACATAGTACAAGTGCCCGCTAGGGAACCTAGATAGTCCAAGTGCCCGCTCTGGAACCTACATAGTCCAAGTGACTGCTAGTGAACCAACATAGTCCAAGTGCCCGCTAGGGAACATACATAGTCCAAGTGCCTGCCAGGGAATCTACATAGTCCAAGGGCCCGCTAGTTAATGTAGATAGTCCAAGTGCCGCTAGTTAATCTACATAGTCCAAGGGCCCGCTAGTTAACCTACATAGTCCAAGTACCCGCTAGTTAACCTAGATCGTCCAAGTGCCCACTATGTAACCTACATAGTCCAAGGGCCCGCTAGTTAACTTACATAGTCCAAGGGCCCCCTAGTTAACCTACATAGTCCAATGGCCCGCTAGTTAACCTAGATAGTCCAAGTGCCCGCTAGTTAACCTACATATTCCAAGGGCCCGCTAGTTAACCTACATAGTCCAAGTGCCCGTTAGTTAACCTAGATAGTCCAAGTGCCCGCTAGGTAACCTAGATAGTCCAATAGCTCGGTAGGTAACCTACATACTCCAAGTACCCGCTAGGTAACGTAGATAGTTCAAGTGCCAGCTAGGTAACCTAGATAGTCCAAGTGCCCTATAGTGAACCTACATAATCCAAGTGCCCGCTAGGCAACCTACATAGTCCAAGTGCCCGTTAGTTAACCTAGATAGTCAAAGTGCCTGCTAGGTAACCTAGATAGTCCAAGTGTCTGCTAGGTAACCTATATAGTCCAAGTGCCCGCTAGGTAACCTAAATAGTCCAAATGCCCGCTAGGGAAACTACATAGTCCAAGTGCGAAGTAGTTAACCTAGATAGTCCAAGTGCCCGTTCATTAACCTACATAGTCCAAGTGCCCGCTAGGTAACAAATATAGTCCAAATGCCCACTAGGGGTCCTAATAGTCCAAATGCCCGGTAGTTAACCTAGATAGTCAAAGTGCTCGCTAGTTAACCTAGATAGTCCAAGTGCCCGCTAGTTAACCTAGATAGACCAAGTGCCCGCTAGGGAACGTATCTAGTCCAAGTACCCGCTAGGAAACGTACATAGTCCAAGTGCCCGCTAGGTAACGTAGATAGTCCAAGTGCCCGCTAGGGAACGTACATAATCCAAGTGCCCGATAGGTAACCTAGATAGTCCAAGTGCCCGCTAGTTAACCTACATAGTCCAGAATCCCCCTCTGTAACCTAGATAGTCCAAGGGCCCGCTAGGTAACCTACATAGTCCAAGTGCCCGATAGGGAACCTATATAATCCATGTGCCCGCTGGATAACTTAGATAGTCCAACATCCCGGTAGGTAACCTACATACTCCAAATACCCGCTAATTAACCTAGATCGTCCAAGGGCCCGCTAGTTAACCTAAATAGTCAATGGGCCCGCTAGTTAACCTACATAGTGCAAGAGCCCGCTAGCTAACCTAGATAATCCAAGTGCCCGCTAGTTAACCTATATCGTCCAAGTGCCCGCTAGTTAACCTAGATCGTCCAAGTGCCCGCTAGTTAACCTACATAGTCAATGGGCCCGCTAGTTAACCTACATAGTGCAAGAGCCCGCTAGTTAACCTAGATCGTGCAAGTGACCGCTAGTTAACCTACATAGTCCACGTGCCAGTTAGCTAACCTAGATAGTCCAAGGGCCCGTTAGTTGACCTACATAGTCCAAGTGCCCGCTAGGGAACCTTCATAGTCCAAGTGCCAGCTAGGTAACCTAGATAGTCCAAGTGCCCGCTAGTTAACCTAGATAGTCCAATTGCCCGCTAGTTAACCTAGATAGTCCTAGTGCCCGTTAGTTAACCTAGATAGTCCAAGTGCCCACTAGGGGACGTACTTAGTCCATGTGCCCTTTATCTAACCTAGATAGTCCAAGTGCCCGCTAGTTAACAATGATCATCCAAGTGCCCGCTAGTTAACCTAGATAGTCCAAGTGCCCTCTAGTTAACCTAGATCGTCCAAGTGTCCACTAGTAAATCTACATAGTCCAAGGGCCCGCTAGTTAACCTACATAGTCCAAGGTCCGCTAGTTAACCTAGATAGTCCAAGTGCTCGCTAGTTAACCTACATAGTACAAGGGCCCACTAGTTGACCTAGATAGTCCAAGTGCCCGTTAGCTAACCTAGATAGGCCAAGTGCCGCTAGGGAACCTATCTAGTCCAAGTACCCGCTAGGAAACGTATATAGTCCAAGTGCCCGCTAGGTAACGTACATAGTCCAGGTGCCCGCTAGGTAACGTAGATAGTCCAAGTGCCCGCTAGGAAACGTACATAGCCCAAGTGCCCGCTAGTTAACCTACATAGTCCAAGTGCCTGCAAGGTAACCTAGATAGTCCAAGTGCCCACTAGTTAACCTACATAGTCCAGGTTCCCCCTAGGTAACCTAGATAGTCCAAGGGCCCGCTAGGTAACCTAAATAGTCCAAGTGCCCGATAGGGAACCTATATAGTCCAAGTGCCCGCTAGGTAACCTACATAGTCCAAGTGCCAGCTAGGTAACCTACATAGTCCAGATGCCCGCTAGTTAACCTACATAGTCCAAGTGCCCGATAGGGAACCTACATAATCCAAGTGCCCGCTAGGGAAACTACATAGTCCAAGTGCCCGTTAGGTAACCTAGATAGTCTAAATGCCCGCTAGGGAAACCACATAGTCCAAGTGCCCGCTAGGGAACCTACATAGTCCAAGTGCCCGCTAGGTAACGTACATATTCCAAGTGCCCACTAGGTAACGTAGATAGTCCAAGTGCCCGCTAGGGAACGTACATAATCCAAGTGCCCGCTAGGTAACCTAGATAATCCAAGTGCCCGCTAGTTAACCTACATAGTCCAAGTGCCTGCTAGGTAACCTAGATAGTCCAAGTGCCCACTAGTTAACCTACATAGTCCAGGTTCCCCCTAAGTAACCTAGATAGTCCAAGGGTCCGCTAGGTAACCTACATTGTCCTAGTGCCCCCTAGTTAACCTACATTCTCCAAGTGCCCGATAGGCAACCTACATAGTCCAAGTGCCCGCTAGGTAACCTACATAGTCCAAATGCCCGCTAGTTAACCTACATAGTCCAAGTGCCCAATAGGGAACCTATATAATCCAAGTGCCCGCTAGGGAACCTACATAGTCCAAGTGCCCGTTAGGTAACCTAGATATTCCAAGTGCCCGCTAGGTAACCTACATAGTGCAAGTGTCTGCTAGTTAACCTAAGTAGTCCAAGGGCCCGCTAGTTAACATATATAGTCAAAGTGCCCGGTAGTTAACTTACATAGTTCAAGTGTCCGTAGGTAACATTCATAGTCCAAGTGCCCGCTAGGGAACCTACATATTCCAAGTGCCCTCTAGGGAACCTACGTAGTCCAAGTGCCCGCTAGGGAATCTACATAGTCCAAGGGCCCGCTGGTTAATGTAGATAGTCCAAGTGCTGCTAGTTAATCTACATAGTCTAAGGGCCTGCTAGTTAACCTACATAGTCCAAGTACCCGCTAGTTAACCTAGATCGTCCAAGTGTCCGCTAGTTATACTACATAGTCCAAGTGCCCGCTAGGGAACCTACATAGTCCAAGTGCCTGCTAGGGAACCTACATTGTCCAAGTGCCCGCTCTGGAACATACATAGTCCAAGTGCCCGCTAGGGAATCTACATAGTCCAAGGGCCCGCTAGTTAACGTAGATAGTCCAAGTGCCGCTAGTTAATCTACATAGTCCAAGGGCCCGTTAGTTAACCTACATAGTCCAAATACCTGCTAGTTAACTTAGATCGTCCAAGGGCCCGCTAGTTAACCTACATCGTCCAAGGGCTCACTTGTTCACTTTGATAGTTCAAGTGCCCACTAGTTAACCTAGATAGTCCAAGTGCCCGCTAGGTAACCTAGACAGTTCAAGTGACCACTAGGTTACCTACATAGTCCAAGTGCCCACTAGTTATGCTAGATAGTCCAAGTGCTCACTAGTTAACCTAGATAGTCCAAGTGCCCGCTAGTTAACCTAGATAGACCAAGTGCCCGCTAGGGAACCTACCTAGTCCAAGTGCCCCATAGGGAACCTACATAGTCCAAGTTCCCGCTAGTTAACATAGATAGTCCAAGTACCCGCTAGGAAACGTACATAGTCCAAGTGCCCGCTAGGTAATGTACATAGTCCAAGTGCCCGCTAGGTAAGGTAGATAGTCCAAGTGCTCACTAGGGAACGTACATAGTCCAAGTGCCTGCTACGTAACCTAGATAGTCCAAGTGCCCGCTAGTTAACCTACATAGTGCAAGAGCCCGCTAGTTAACCTAGATCATGCAAGTGTCCGCTAGTTTACCTACATAGTCCACGTGCCAGTTAGCTAACCTAGATAGTCCAAGGGCCCGCTAGTTGACCTACATAGTCCTAGTGACCGCTAGGGTGCATTCATAGTCCAAGTGCCAGCTAGGTAACCTAGATAGTCCAAGGGCCAGCTAGTTAACCTAGATAGTCCTAGTGCCCATTAGTTAACCTAGAGTCCATGTGCCCACTAGGGGACGTACTTAGTCCATGTGCCCGTTAGCTAACCTAGATAGTCCAAGTGTCCGCTAGTTAACAATGATCATCCAAGTGCCCGCTAGTTAACCTAGATAGTCCAAGTGCCCTCTTGTTAACCTAGATCGTCCAAGTGCCCGCTAGTAAACCTACATAGTCGAAGGGCCCGCTAGTTAACCTACATAGTCCAAGGTCCGCTAGTTAACCTAGATAGTCCAAGTGCTCGCTAGTTAACCTACATAGTACAGGGGCCCACTAGTTGACCTAGATAATCCAAGTGCCCGCTAGTTAACCTAGATAGTCCAAGTGCCCGCTAGGTAACCTAAGTAGTCCAAATGTCCGATAGGGATCCTACATAGTCCAAGTGCCCGCTAGGTAACCTACATCGTCCAAGTGCCTGTTAGTTAACCTAGATAGTCCAAGTGCCCGCTAGGTAACCTAGACTGTCCAAGTGCCCGCTAGGTTACCTACGTAGTCCAAGTGCCCGTTCGTTAAGCTAGATAGTCCAAGTGCCTGCTAGGAAACCTACATAGTCCAAGAGCCCGCTAGGTAACCTAGATAGTTCAAGTGCCCGCTAGGTAACCTAGAGTCCAAGTACTCGCTAGTTAACCTACATAGTCCAAGTGCACGCTATGTTACCTAGATAGTCAAAGTGCCCGTTAGGTAACCTAGATAGTCCAAGTGCCCGTTACCTAACCTAGATAGTCCAAGTGCCCGCTAGGCAACCTACATAGTCCAAGAGCCCGTTCGTTAACCTAGAAGTCCAAGTGCCGCTAGGTAACCTAGACAGTCCAAGTGCCCTCTAGGTTGCCTGCATATTCCAAGTGCCCGTTCGTTAACCTAGATAATCCAAGTGCCCCCTAGGTAACCTACATAGTCCAAGTGCCCGCTAGGTAATCTATATAGCCCAAGTGCCCGCTAGGTAACCCAGATAGTCCAAGGGCCCGCTAGTTAACCAACATAGTCCAAGGGCTCACTTGTTCACTTTGATAGTTCAAGTGCCCGCTAGTTAACCTAGATCGTCCAAGTGCCCGCTAGTTAACCTACATAGTCCAAGGGCCCACTAGTTAACCTAGATAGTCCAAGTGTCCTTTAGTTAACCTACATAGTCCAAGTGCCCGCTAGTTAACCTATATACCAAGAGCCCGTTACGTAACCTAGATATTCCAAGGGCACGCTAGTTAACCTATATCGTCCAAGTGCCCGCTAGGCAACCTAGATAGTCCAAGTGCCCGCTAAGGAACCTACATAGTCCAAGTTCACGCTAAGGAACCTACATAGCCAGGTACACGCTAGTTAACATAGATAGTCCAAGTGCCCGCTAGTTAACCTACATAGTCCAAGTTCCCGCTAGGCAACCTAGATCGTCCAAGGGACCCCTAGTTAGCCTACATAGTCCAAGTGCCCGGTAGTTCATCTAGATAGTCCAAGGGCCCGCTACTTAAGGTAGATAGTCCAAGTGCCACTAGTTAATCTACATAGTCCAAGGGCCCGCTAGTTAACCTACATACTCCAAGTACCCGCTAAGAAACCTAGATAGTCCAAGTGCACGCTAGTTAACCAAGATAGTCCAAGTGCCCTCTAGTTAGCCTAGATCTTCCAAATGCCCACTAAGAAACCTAGATAGTCCAAGTGCTCTTTACCTAACCTAGATAGTCCAATTGCCCGCTATGCAACATACATAGTCCAAGTGCCCTTTCGTTAACCTAGAAGTCCAAGTGCCCGCTAGGTAACCTAGACTCTCCAAGTGCCCGCTAGGTTACCTACATAGTCCAAATGCCCGTTCGGTAACCTAGATAGTGCAAGTGTCCGGTAGTTAACCTACATAGTCCAAGTGCCCGCTAGGTAACCTAGATAGTCCAAAGGCCCTCTAGTTAACCTACATAGTCAAAGTGCCCGGTAGTTAACTTACATAGTTCAAGTGTCCGTAGGGAACATACATAGTCCAAGTGCCTGCTAGGGAACATACAGAGTCCAAGTGCCAGCTAGGGAACCTACATAGTCCACGTGCCCGCTAGGGAATCTACATAATCCAAGGGCCCGCTAGTTAATGTAGATAGTCCAAGTGCCGCTAGTTAATCTACATATTTCAACCCCACTATTTAACCTACATAGTCCAAGTACCCGCTAGTTAACCTAGATCGTCCAAGTGTCCGCTAATTAACCTACATTGTACAAGTGCCCGCTAGGGAATCTAGATAGTCCAAGTGCCTGCTAGGGAACCTACATTGTCCAAGTGCCCGCTCTGGAACATACATAGTCCAAGTGCCCGCTAGGGAATATACATAGTCCAAGGGCCCGCTAGTTAACGTAGATAGTCCAAGTGCCGCTAGTTAATCTACATAGTCCAAGGGCCCGTTAGTTAACCTACATAGTCCAAATACCTGCTAGTTAACTTAGATCGTCCAAGGGCCCGCTAGTTAACCTACATCGTCCAAGGGCTCACTTGTTCACTTTGATAGTTCAAGTGCCCACTAGTTAACCTAGATAGTCCAAGTGCCCGCTAGGTAACCTAGACAGTTCAAGTGACCACTAGGTTACCTACATAGTCCAAGTGCCCACTAGTTATGCTAGATAGTCCAAGTGCTCACTAGTTAACCTAGATAGTCCAAGTGCCCGCTAGTTAACCTAGATAGACCAAGTGCCCGCTAGGGAACCTACCTAGTCCAAGTGCCCCATAGGGAACCTACATAGTCCAAGTTCCCGCTAGTTAACATAGATAGTCCAAGTACCCGCTAGGAAACGTACATAGTCCAAGTGCCCGCTAGGTAATGTACATAGTCCAAGTGCCCGCTAGGTAAGGTAGATAGTCCAAGTGCTCACTAGGGAACGTACATAGTCCAAGTGCCTGCTACGTAACCTAGATAGTCCAAGTGCCCGCTAGTTAACCTACATAGTGCAAGAGCCCGCTAGTTAACCTAGATCATGCAAGTGTCCGCTAGTTTACCTACATAGTCCACGTGCCAGTTAGCTAACCTAGATAGTCCAAGGGCCCGCTAGTTGACCTACATAGTCCTAGTGACCGCTAGGGTGCATTCATAGTCCAAGTGCCAGCTAGGTAACCTAGATAGTCCAAGGGCCAGCTAGTTAACCTAGATAGTCCTAGTGCCCATTAGTTAACCTAGAGTCCATGTGCCCACTAGGGGACGTACTTAGTCCATGTGCCCGTTAGCTAACCTAGATAGTCCAAGTGTCCGCTAGTTAACAATGATCATCCAAGTGCCCGCTAGTTAACCTAGATAGTCCAAGTGCCCTCTTGTTAACCTAGATCGTCCAAGTGCCCGCTAGTAAACCTACATAGTCGAAGGGCCCGCTAGTTAACCTACATAGTCCAAGGTCCGCTAGTTAACCTAGATAGTCCAAGTGCTCGCTAGTTAACCTACATAGTACAGGGGCCCACTAGTTGACCTAGATAATCCAAGTGCCCGCTAGTTAACCTAGATAGTCCAAGTGCCCGCTAGGTAACCTAAGTAGTCCAAATGTCCGATAGGGATCCTACATAGTCCAAGTGCCCGCTAGGTAACCTACATCGTCCAAGTGCCTGTTAGTTAACCTAGATAGTCCAAGTGCCCGCTAGGTAACCTAGACTGTCCAAGTGCCCGCTAGGTTACCTACGTAGTCCAAGTGCCCGTTCGTTAACCTAGATAGTCCAAGTGCCTGCTAGGAAACCTACATAGTCCAAGAGCCCGCTAGGTAACCTAGATAGTTCAAGTGCCCGCTAGGTAACCTAGAGTCCAAGTACTCGCTAGTTAACCTACATAGTCCAAGTGCACGCTATGTTACCTAGATAGTCAAAGTGCCCGTTAGGTAACCTAGATAGTCCAAGTGCCCGTTACCTAACCTAGATAGTCCAAGTGCCCGCTAGGCAACCTACATAGTCCAAGAGCCCGTTCGTTAACCTAGAAGTCCAAGTGCCGCTAGGTAACCTAGACAGTCCAAGTGCCCTCTAGGTTGCCTGCATATTCCAAGTGCCCGTTCGTTAACCTAGATAATCCAAGTGCCCCCTAGGTAACCTACATAGTCCAAGTGCCCGCTAGGTAATCTATATAGCCCAAGTGCCCGCTAGGTAACCCAGATAGTCCAAGGGCCCGCTAGTTAACCAACATAGTCCAAGGGCTCACTTGTTCACTTTGATAGTTCAAGTGCCCGCTAGTTAACCTAGATCGTCCAAGTGCCCGCTAGTTAACCTACATAGTCCAAGGGCCCACTAGTTAACCTAGATAGTCCAAGTGTCCTTTAGTTAACCTACATAGTCCAAGTGCCCGCTAGTTAACCTATATACCAAGAGCCCGTTACGTAACCTAGATATTCCAAGGGCACGCTAGTTAACCTATATCGTCCAAGTGCCCGCTAGGCAACCTAGATAGTCCAAGTGCCCGCTAAGGAACCTACATAGTCCAAGTTCACGCTAAGGAACCTACATAGCCAGGTACACGCTAGTTAACATAGATAGTCCAAGTGCCCGCTAGTTAACCTACATAGTCCAAGTTCCCGCTAGGCAACCTAGATCGTCCAAGGGACCCCTAGTTAGCCTACATAGTCCAAGTGCCCGGTAGTTCATCTAGATAGTCCAAGGGCCCGCTACTTAAGGTAGATAGTCCAAGTGCCACTAGTTAATCTACATAGTCCAAGGGCCCGCTAGTTAACCTACATACTCCAAGTACCCGCTAAGAAACCTAGATAGTCCAAGTGCACGCTAGTTAACCAAGATAGTCCAAGTGCCCTCTAGTTAGCCTAGATCTTCCAAATGCCCACTAAGAAACCTAGATAGTCCAAGTGCTCTTTACCTAACCTAGATAGTCCAATTGCCCGCTATGCAACATACATAGTCCAAGTGCCCTTTCGTTAACCTAGAAGTCCAAGTGCCCGCTAGGTAACCTAGACTCTCCAAGTGCCCGCTAGGTTACCTACATAGTCCAAATGCCCGTTCGGTAACCTAGATAGTGCAAGTGTCCGGTAGTTAACCTACATAGTCCAAGTGCCCGCTAGGTAACCTAGATAGTCCAAAGGCCCTCTAGTTAACCTACATAGTCAAAGTGCCCGGTAGTTAACTTACATAGTTCAAGTGTCCGTAGGGAACATACATAGTCCAAGTGCCTGCTAGGGAACATACAGAGTCCAAGTGCCAGCTAGGGAACCTACATAGTCCACGTGCCCGCTAGGGAATCTACATAATCCAAGGGCCCGCTAGTTAATGTAGATAGTCCAAGTGCCGCTAGTTAATCTACATATTTCAACGGCCCACTATTTAACCTACATAGTCCAAGTACCCGCTAGTTAACCTAGATCGTCCAAGTGTCCGCTAATTAACCTACATTGTACAAGTGCCCGCTAGGGAATCTAGATAGTCCAAGTGCCCGCTCTGGAACATACGTAGTCCAAGTACCCGCTAGGGAATCTACATAGTCCAAGGGCCCGCTAGTTAACGTAGATAGTCCAAATGCCGCTAGTTAATCTACATATTCCAAGGGTTCGCTAGTTAACCTACATAGTCCAAGTACCCGCTAGTTAATCTACATAGTCCAAGTGCCCGCTAGGTAACCTAGACAGTTCAAGTGACCACTAGGTTACCTACATAGTCCAAGTGCCCGTTCGTTAACATACATATTCCAAGTGCCCGCTAGGTAACTAATATAGTCCAAATGCCCACTAGGGGCCCTAATAGTCCAAATGCCGGCTAGTTAACCTAGATAGTCCAAGTGCTCGCTAGTTAACCTAGATAGTCCAAATGCCCCTAGGGAACCCACATAGTCCAAGTGCCCGCTAGGGAACTTACATAGTCCAAGGGCCCGCTAGGGAACCTACATAGTCCTAGTGCCCGCTAGGTAACCTATATAGCCCAAGTGCCTGCTAGGTAACCCAAAGAGTCCAAGGGACGCTAGTTAAACTACATAGTCCAAGGGACCACTAGTTAACCTAGATAGTCCAAGTGTCCTCTGGGTAACCTATAGTCCAAGTGCCCACTAGTTAACCTACATAGTCCAGGTTCCCCCTAGGTAACCTAGATAGTCCAAGGGCCCGCTAGGTAACCTACATAGTCCAAGTGCCCGATAGGGAACCTATATAGTCCAAGTGCCCGCTAGGTAACCTACATAGTCCAAGTGCCAGCTAGGTAACCTACATAGTCCAAATGCCCGCTAGTTAACCTACATAGTCCAAGTGCACGATAGGGAACCTACATAATCCAAGTGCCCGCTAGGGAAACTACATAGTCCAAGTGCCCGCTAGGTAACCTATATAGCCCAAGTGCCCGCTAGGTAACCCAGATAGTCCAAGGGCCCGCTAGTTAACGAACATAGTCCAAGGGCTCACTTGTTCACTTTGATAGTTCAAGTGCCCGCTAGTTAACCTAGATCGTCCAAGCGCCCGCTAGTTAACATAGATTGTCCAAGTGCCCGCTAGTTAACCTACATAGTCCAAGGGCCCACTAGTTAACCTAGATAGTCCAAGTGTCCTTTAGTTAACCTACATAGTCCAAGTGCCCGCTAATTAACCTATATACCAAGTGCCCGTTACGTAACCTAGATATTCCAAGGGCACGATAGTTAACCTATATCGTCCAAGTGCCCGCTAGGCAACCTAGATAGTCCAAGTGCCCGCTAAGGAACCTACATAGTCCAAGTTCACGCTAAGGAACCTACATAGCCAAGTGCACGCTAGTTAACCTAGATAGTCCAAGTGCCAACTAGTTAACCTACATAGTCAAAGTTCCCCGTAGGTAACATAGATCGTCCAAGTGCCCGCTAGTTAACCTAAATAGTCAATGGGCCCGCTAGTTAACCTACATAGTGCAAGAGCCCGCTAGCTAACCTAGATAATCCAAGTGCCCGCTAGTTAACCTATATCGTCCAAGTGCCCGCTAGTTAACCTAGATCGTCCAAGTGCCCGCTAGTTAACCTAGATCGTCCAAGTGCCGGCTAGTTAACCTACATAGTCAATGGGCCCGCTAGTTAACCTACATAGTGCAAGAGCCCGCTAGTTAACCTAGATCGTGCAAGTGACCGCTAGTTAACCTACATAGTCCACGTGCCAGTTAGCTAACCTAGATAGTCCAAGGGCCCGTTAGTTGACCTACATAGTCCAAGTGCCCGCTAGGGAACCTTCATAGTCCAAGTGCCAGCTAGGTAACCTAGATAGTCCAATTGCCCGCTAGTTAACCTAGATAGTCCTAGTGCCCGTTAGTTAACCTAGATAGTCCAAGTGCCCACTAGGGGACGTACTTAGTCCATGTGCCCGTTATCTAACCTAGATAGTCCAAGTGCCCGCTAGTTAACAATGATCATCCAAGTGCCCGCTAGTTAACCTAGATAGTCCAAGTGCCCTCTAGTTAACCTAGATCGTCCAAGTGCCCGCTAGTAAATCTACATAGTCCAAGGGCCCGCTAGTTAACCTAGATCGTCCAAGTGCCCGCTAGTTAACCTAGATAGTCCAAGTGCTCGCTAGTTAACCTACATAGTACAAGGGCCCACTAGTTGACCTAGATAGTCCAAGTGCCCGTTAGCTAACCTAGATATTCGAAGTGTCCGTTAGTTAACCTACATAGTCCAAGTGCCCGTTCGTTAACCTAGATAGGCCAAGTGCCGCTAGGGAACCTATCTAGTCCAAGTACCCGCTAGGAAACGTACATAGTCCAAGTGCCCGCTAGGTAACGTACATAGTCCAGGTGCCCGCTAGGTAACGTAGATAGTCCAAGTGCCCGCTAGGAAACGTACATAGTCCAAGTGCCCGCTAGTTAACCTACATAGTCCAAGTGCCTGCAAGGTAACCTAGATAGTCCAAGTGCCCACTAGTTAACCTACATAGTCCAGGTTCCCCCTAGGTAACCTAGATAGTCCAAGGGCCCGCTAGGTAACCTAAATAGTCCAAGTGCCCGATAGGGAACCTATATAGTCCAAGTGCCCGCTAGGTAACCTACATAGTCCAAGTGCCAGCTAGGTAACCTACATAGTCCAGATGCCCGCTAGTTAACCTACATAGTCCAAGTGCCCGATAGGGAACCTACATAATCCAAGTGCCCGCTAGGGAAACTACATAGTCCATGTGCCCGTTAGGTAACCTAGATAGTCTAAATGCCCGCTAGGGAAACCACATAGTCCAAGTGCCCGCTAGGGAACCTACATAGTCCAAGTGCCCGCTAGGTAACGTACATATTCCAAGTGCCCGCTAGGTAACGTAGATAGTCCAAGTGCCCGCTAGGGAACGTACATAATCCAAGTGCCCGCTAGGTAACCTAGATAGTCCAAGTGCCCGCTAGTTAACCTACATAGTCCAAGTGCCTGCTAGGTAACCTAGATAGTCCAAGTGCCCACTAGTTAACCTACATAGTCCAGGTTCCCCCTAAGTAACCTAGATAGTCCAAGGGTCCGCTAGGTAACCTACATTGTCCTAGTGCCCCCTAGTTAACCTACATTCTCCAAGTGCCCGATAGGCAACCTACATAGTCCAAGTGCCCGCTAGGTAACCTACATAGTCCAAATGCCCGCTAGTTAACCTACATAGTCCAAGTGCCCAATAGGGAACCTATATAATCCAAGTGCCCGCTAGGGAACCTACATAGTCCAAGTGCCCGTTAGGTAACCTAGATATTCCAAGTGCCCGCTAGGTAACCTACATAGTGCAAGTGTCTGCTAGTTAACCTAAGTAGTCCAAGGGCCCGCTAGTTAACATATATAGTCAAAGTGCCCGGTAGTTAACTTACATAGTTCAAGTGTCCGTAGGTAACATTCATAGTCCAAGTGCCCGCTAGGGAACCTACATATTCCAAGTGCCCTCTAGGGAACCTACGTAGTCCAAGTGCCCGCTAGGGAATCTACATAGTCCAAGGGCCCGCTGGTTAATGTAGATTGTCCAAGTGCTGCTAGTTAATCTACATAGTCTAAGGGCCTGCTAGTTAACCTACATAGTCCAAGTACCCGCTAGTTAACCTAGATCGTCCAAGTGTCCGCTAGTTATACTACATAGTCCAAGTGCCCGCTAGGGAACCTACATAGTCCAAGTGCCTGCTAGGGAACCTACATTGTCCAAGTGCCCGCTCTGGAACATACATAGTCCAAGTGCCCGCTAGGGAATCTACATAGTCCAAGTGCCCGCTAGTTAACGTAGATAGTCCAAGTGCCGCTAGTTAATCTACATAGTCCAAGGGCCCGTTAGTTAACCTACATAGTCCAAATACCTGCTAGTTAACATAGATCGTCCAAGGGCCCGCTAGTTAACCTCCATCGTCCAAGGGCACACTAGTTAACCTAGATAGTCCAAGTGCCCGCTAGGTAACCTAGACAGTTCAAGTGACCACTAGGTAACCTACATAGTCCAAGTGTCCACTAGATATGCTAGATAGTCCAAGTGCTCACTAGTTAACCTAGATAGTCCAAGTGCCCGCTAGTTAACCGAGATAGACCAAGTGCCCGCTAGGGAACCTACCTAGTCCAAGTGCCCCATAGGGAACCTACATAGTCCAAGTTCCCGCTAGTTAACATAGATAGTCCAAGTACCCGCTAGGAAACGTACATAGTCCAAGTGCCCGCTAGGTAACGTACATAGTCCAAGTGCCCGCTAGGTAAGGTAGATAGTCCAAGTGCTCACTAGGGAACGTACATAGTCCAAGTGCCTGCTACATAACCTAGATAGTCCAAGTGCCCGCTAGTTAACCTACATAGTGCAAGAGCCCGCTAGTTAACCTAGATCATGCAAGTGTCCGCTAGTTTACCTACATAGTCCACGTGCCAGTTAGCTAACCTAGATAGTCCAAGGGCCCGCTAGTTGACCTACATAGTCCTAGTGACCGCTAGGGTACATTCATAGTCCAAGTGCCAGCTAGGTAACCTAGATAGTCCAAGGGCCAGCTAGTTAACCTAGATAGTCCTAGTGCCCATTAGTTAACCTAGAGTCCATGTGCCCACTAGGGGACGTACTTAGTCCATGTGCCCGTTAGCTAACCTAGATAGTCCAAGTGCCCGCTAGTTAACAATGATCATCCAAGTGCCCGCTAGTTAACCTAGATAGTCCAAGTGCCCTCTTGTTAACCTAGATCGTCCAAGTGCCCGCTAGTAAACCTACATAGTCGAAGGGCCCGCTAGTTAACCTACATAGTCCAAGGTCCGCTAGTTAACCTAGATAGTCCAAGTGCTCGCTAGTTAACCTACATAGTACAGGGGCCCACTAGTTGACCTAGATAATCCAAGTGCCCGCTAGTTAACCTAGATAGTCCAAGTGCCCGCTAGGTAACCTAAGTAGTCCAAATGTCCGATAGGGATCCTACATAGTCCAAGTGCCCGCTAGGTAACCTACATCGTCCAAGTGCCTGTTAGTTAACCTAGATAGTCCAAGTGCCCGCTAGGTAACCTAGACTGTCCAAGTGCCCGCTAGGTTACCTACGTAGTCCAAGTGCCCGTTCGTTAACCTAGATAGTCCAAGTGCCTGCTAGGAAACCTACATAGTCCAAGAGCCCGCTAGGTAACCTAGATAGTTCAAGTGCCCGCTAGGTAACCTAGAGTCCAAGTACTCGCTAGTTAACCTACATAGTCCAAGTGCACGCTATGTTACCTAGATAGTCAAAGTGCCCGTTAGGTAACCTAGATAGTCCAAGTGCCCGTTACCTAACCTAGATAGTCCAAGTGCCCGCTAGGCAACCTACATAGTCCAAGAGCCCGTTCGTTAACCTAGAAGTCCAAGTGCCGCTAGGTAACCTAGACAGTCCAAGTGCCCTCTAGGTTGCCTGCATATTCCAAGTGCCCGTTCGTTAACCTAGATAATCCAAGTGCCCCCTAGGTAACCTACATAGTCCAAGTGCCCGCTAGGTAATCTATATAGCCCAAGTGCCCGCTAGGTAACCCAGATAGTCCAAGGGCCCGCTAGTTAACCAACATAGTCCAAGGGCTCACTTGTTCACTTTGATAGTTCAAGTGCCCGCTAGTTAACCTAGATCGTCCAAGTGCCCGCTAGTTAACCTACATAGTCCAAGGGCCCACTAGTTAACCTAGATAGTCCAAGTGTCCTTTAGTTAACCTACATAGTCCAAGTGCCCGCTAGTTAACCTATATACCAAGTGCCCGTTACGTAACCTAGATATTCCAAGGGCACGCTAGTTAACCTATATCGTCCAAGTGCCCGCTAGGCATCCTAGATAGTCCAAGTGCCCGCTAAGGAACCTACATAGTCCAAGTTCACGCTAAGGAACCTACATAGCCAGGTACACGCTAGTTAACATAGATAGTCCAAGTGCCCGCTAGTTAACCTACATAGTCCAAGTTCCCGCTAGGCAACCTAGATCGTCCAAGGGACCCCTAGTTAGCCTACATAGTCCAAGTGCCCGGTAGTTCATCTAGATAGTCCAAGGGCCCGCTACTTAAGGTAGATAGTCCAAGTGCCACTAGTTAATCTACATAGTCCAAGGGCCCGCTAGTTAACCTACATACTCCAAGTACCCGCTAAGAAACCTAGATAGTCCAAGTGCACGCTAGTTAACCAAGATAGTCCAAGTGCCCTCTAGTTAGCCTAGATCTTCCAAATGCCCACTAAGAAACCTAGACAGTCCAAGTGCTCTTTACCTAACCTAGATAGTCCAATTGCCCGCTATGCAACATACATAGTCCAAGTGCCCTTTCGTTAACCTAGAAGTCCAAGTGCCCGCTAGGTAACCTAGACTCTCCAAGTGCCCGCTAGGTTACCTACATAGTCCAAATGCCCGTTCGGTAACCTAGATAGTGCAAGTGTCCGGTAGTTAACCTACATAGTCCAAGTGCCCGCTAGGTAACCTAGATAGTCCAAAGGCCCTCTAGTTAACCTACATAGTCAAAGTGCCCGGTAGTTAACTTACATAGTTCAAGTGTCCGTAGGGAACATACATAGTCCAAGTGCCTGCTAGGGAACATACAGAGTCCAAGTGCCAGCTAGGGAACCTACATAGTCCACGTGCCCGCTAGGGAATCTACATAATCCAAGGGCCCGCTAGTTAATGTAGATAGTCCAAGTGCCGCTAGTTAATCTACATATTTCAACGGCCCGCTATTTAACCTACATAGTCCAAGTACCCGCTAGTTAACCTAGATCGTCCAAGTGTCCGCTAATTAACCTACATTGTACAAGTGCCCGCTAGGGAATCTAGATAGTCCAAGTGCCCGCTCTGGAACATACGTAGTCCAAGTACCCGCTAGGGAATCTACATAGTCCAAGGGCCCGCTAGTTAACTTAGATAGTCCAAATGCCGCTAGTTAATCTACATATTCCAAGGGCTCGCTAGTTAACCTACATAGTCCAAGTACCCACTAGTTAATCTACATAGTCCAAGTGCCCGCTAGGTAACCTAGACAGTTCAAGTGACCACTAGGTTACCTACATAGTCCAAGTGCCCGTTCGTTAACCTACATATTCCAAGTGCCCGCTAGGTAACTAATATAGTCCAAATGCCCACTAGGGGCCCTAATAGTCCAAATGCCGGCTAGTTAACCAAGATAGTCCAAGTGCTCGCTAGTTAACCTAGATAGTCCAAATGCCCCTAGGGAACCCACATAGTCAAAGTGCCCGCTAGGGAACTTACATAGTCCAAGGGCCCGCTAGGGAACCTACATAGTCCTAGTGCCCGCTAGGTAACCTATATAGCCCAAGTGCCTGCTAGGTAACCCAAAGAGTCCAAGGGCCCGCTAGTTAACCTACATAGTCCAAGGGACCACTAGTTAACCTAGATAGTCCAAGTGTCCTCTGGGTAACCTATAGTCCAAGTGCCCACTAGTTAACCTACATAGTCCAGGTTCCCCCTAGGTAACCTAGATAGTCCAAGGGCCCGCTAGGTAACCTACATAGTCCAAGTGCCCGATACGGAACCTACATAATCCAAGTGCCCGCTAGGGAAACTACATAGTCCAAGTGCCCGCTAGGTAACCTATATAGCCCAAGTGCCCGCTAGGTAACCCAGATAGTCCAAGGGCCCGCTAGTTTACCAACATAGTCCAAGGGCTCACTTGTTCACTTTGATAGTTCAAGTGCCCGCTAGTTAACCTAGATCGTCCAAGCGCCCGCTAGTTAACATAGATTGTCCAACTGCCCGCTAGTTAACCTACATAGTCCAAGGGCCCACTAGTTAACCTAGATAGTCCAAGTGTCCTTTAGTTAACCTACATAGTCCAAGTGCCCGCTAGTTAACCTATATACCAAGTGCCCGTTACGTAACCTAGATATTCCAAGGGCACGATAGTTAACCTATATCGTCCAAGTGCCCGCTAGGCAACCTAGATAGTCCAAGTGCCCGCTAAGGAACCTACATAGTCCAAGTTCACGCTAAGGAACCTACATAGCCAAGTGCACGCTAGTTAACCTAGATAGTCCAAGTGCCAACTAGTTAACCTACATAGTCAAAGTTCCCCGTAGGTAACATAGATCGTCCAAGTGCCCGCTAGTTAACCTAAATAGTCAATGGGCCCGCTAGTTAACCTACATAGTGCAAGAGCCCGCTAGCTAACCTAGATAATCCAAGTGCCCGCTAGTTAACCTATATCGTCCAAGTGCCCGCTAGTTAACCTAGATCGTCCAAGTGCCGGCTAGTTAACCTACATAGTCAATGGGCCCGCTAGTTAACCTACATAGTGCAAGAGCCCGCTAGTTAACCTAGATCGTGCAAGTGACCGCTAGTTAACCTACATAGTCCACGTGCCCGCTAGGGAACCTTCATAGTCCAAGTGCCAGCTAGGTAACCTAGATAGTCCAAGTGCCCGCTAGTTAACCTAGATAGTCCAATTGCCCGCTAGTTAACCTAGATAGTCCTAGTGCCCGTTAGTTAACCTAGATAGTCCAAGTGCCCACTAGGGGACGTACTTAGTCCATGTGCCCGTTATCTAACCTAGATAGTCCAAGTGCCCGCTAGTTAACAATGATCATCCAAGTGCCCGCTAGTTAACCTAGATAGTCCAAGTGCCCTCTAGTTAACCTAGATCGTCCAAGTGCCCGCTAGTAAATCTACATAGTCCAAGGGCCCGCTAGTTAACCTATATAGTCCAAGGTCCGCTAGTTAACCTAGATAGTCCAAGTGCTCGCTAGTTAACCTACATAGTACAAGGGCCCACTAGTTGACCTAGATAGTCCAAGTGCCCGTTAGCTAACCTAGATATTCGAAGTGTCCGTTAGTTAACCTACATAGTCCAAGTGCCCGTTCGTTAACCTAGATAGGCAAAGTGCCACTAGGGAACCTATCTAGTCCAAGTACCCGCTAGGAAACGTACATAGTCCAAGTGCCCGCTAGGTAACGTACATAGTCCAGGTGCCCGCTAGGTAACGTAGATAGTCCAAGTGCCCGCTAGGAAACGTACATAGTCCAAGTGCCCGCTAGTTAACCTACATAGTCCAAGTGCCTGCAAGGTAACCTAGATAGTCCAAGTGCCCACTAGTTAACCTACATAGTCCAGGTTCCCCCTAGGTAACCTAGATAGTCCAAGGGCCCGCTAGGTAACCTAAATAGTCCAAGTGCCCGATAGGGAACCTATATAGTCCAAGTGCCCGCTAGGTAACCTACATAGTCCAAGTGCCAGCTAGGTAACCTACATAGTCCAGATGCCCGCTAGTTAACCTACATAGTCCAAGTGCCCGATAGGGAACCTACATAATCCAAGTGCCCGCTAGGGAAACTACATAGTCCAAGTGCCCGTTAGGTAACCTAGATAGTCTAAATGCCCGCTAGGGAAACCACATAGTCCAAGTGCCCGCTAGGGAACCTACATACTCCAAGTGCCCGCTAGGTAACGTACATATTCCAAGTGCCCGCTAGGTAACGTAGATAGTCCAAGTGCCCGCTAGTGAACGTACATAATCCAAGTGCCCGCTAGGTAACCTAGATAGTCCAAGTGCCCGCTAGTTAACCTACATAGTCCAAGTGCCTGCTAGGTAACCTAGATAGTCCAAGTGCCCACTAGTTAACCTACATAGTCCAGGTTCCCCCTAAGTAACCTAGATAGTCCAAGGGTCCGCTAGGTAACCTACATTGTCCTAGTGCCCCCTAGTTAACCTACATTCTCCAAGTGCCCGATAGGCAACCTACATAGTCCAAGTGCCCGCTAGGTAACCTACATAGTCCAAATGCCCGCTAGTTAACCTACATAGTCCAAGTGCCCAATAGGGAACCTATATAATCCAAGTGCCCGCTAGGGAACCTACATAGTCCAAGTGCCCGTTAGGTAACCTAGATATTCCAAGTGCCCGCTAGGTAACCTACATAGTGCAAGTGTCTGCTAGTTAACCTAAGTAGTCCAAGGGCCCGCTAGTTAACATATATAGTCAAAGTGCCCGGTAGTTAACTTACATAGTTCAAGTGTCCGTAGGTAACATTCATAGTCCAAGTGCCCGCTAGGGAACCTACATATTCCAAGTGCCCTCTAGGGAACCTACGTAGTCCAAGTGCCCGCTAGGGAATCTACATAGTCCAAGGGCCCGCTGGTTAATGTAGATAGTCCAAGTGCTGCTAGTTAATCTACATAGTCTAAGGGCCTGCTAGTTAACCTACATAGTCCAAGTACCCGCTAGTTAACCTAGATCGTCCAAGTGTCCGCTAGTTATACTACATAGTCCAAGTGCCCGCTAGGGAACCTACATAGTCCAAGTGCCTGCTAGGGACCCTACATTGTCCAAGTGCCCGCTCTGGAACATACATAGTCCAAGTGCCCGCTAGGGAATCTACATAGTCCAAGGGCCCGCTAGTTAACGTAGATAGTCCAAGTGCCGCTAGTTAATCTACATAGTCCAAGGGCCCGTTAGTTAACCTACATAGTCCAAATACCTGCTAGTTAACTTAGATCGTCCAAGGGCCCGCTAGTTAACCTACATCGTCCAAGGGCACACTAGTTAACCTAGATAGTCCAAGTGCCCGCTAGGTAACCTAGACAGTTCAAGTGACCACTAGGTTACCTACATAGTCCAAGTGCCCACTAGTTATGCTAGATAGTCCAAGTGCTCACTAGTTAACCTAGATAGTCCAAGTGCCCGCTAGTTAACCGAGATAGACCAAGTGCCCGCTAGGGAACCTACCTAGTCCAAGTGCCCCATAGGGAACCTACATAGTCCAAGTTCCCGCTAGTTAACATAGATAGTCCAAGTACCCGCTAGGAAACGTACATAGTCCAAGTGCCCGCTAGGTAACGTACATAGTCCAAGTGCCCGCTAGGTAAGGTAGATAGTCCAAGTGCTCACTAGGGAACGTACATAGTCCAAGTGCCTGCTACATAACCTAGATAGTCCAAGTGCCCGCTAGTTAACCTACATAGTGCAAGAGCCCGCTAGTTAACCTAGATCATGCAAGTGTCCGCTAGTTTACCTACATAGTCCACGTGCCAGTTAGCTAACCTAGATAGTCCAAGGGCCCGCTAGTTGACCTACATAGTCCTAGTGACCGCTAGGGTACATTCATAGTCCAAGTGCCAGCTAGGTAACCTAGATAGTCCAAGGGCCAGCTAGTTAACCTAGATAGTCCTAGTGCCCATTAGTTAACCTAGAGTCCATGTGCCCACTAGGGGACGTACTTAGTCCATGTGCCCGTTAGCTAACCTAGATAGTCCAAGTGCCCGCTAGTTAACAATGATCATCCAAGTGCCCGCTAGTTAACCTAGATAGTCCAAGTGCCCTCTTGTTAACCTAGATCGTCCAAGTGCCCGCTAGTAAACCTACATAGTCGAAGGGCCCGCTAGTTAACCTACATAGTCCAAGGTCCGCTAGTTAACCTAGATAGTCCAAGTGCTCGCTAGTTAACCTACATAGTACAGGGGCCCACTAGTTGACCTAGATAATCCAAGTGCCCGCTAGTTAACCTAGATAGTCCAAGTGCCCGCTAGGTAACCTAAGTAGTCCAAATGTCCGATAGGGATCCTACATAGTCCAAGTGCCCGCTAGGTAACCTACATCGTCCAAGTGCCTGTTAGTTAACCTAGATAGTCCAAGTGCCCGCTAGGTAACCTAGACTGTCCAAGTGCCCGCTAGGTTACCTACGTAGTCCAAGTGCCCGTTCGTTAACCTAGATAGTCCAAGTGCCTGCTAGGAAACCTACATAGTCCAAGAGCCCGCTAGGTAACCTAGATAGATCAAGTGCCCGCTAGGTAACCTAGAGTCCAAGTACTCGCTAGTTAACCTACATAGTCCAAGTGCACGCTATGTTACCTAGATAGTCAAAGTGCCCGTTAGGTAACCTAGATAGTCCAAGTGCCCGTTACCTAACCTAGATAGTCCAAGTGCCCGCTAGGCAACCTACATAGTCCAAGAGCCCGTTCGTTAACCTAGAAGTCCAAGTGCCGCTAGGTAACCTAGACAGTCCAAGTGCCCTCTAGGTTGCCTGCATATTCCAAGTGCCCGTTCGTTAACCTAGATAATCCAAGTGCCCCCTAGGTAACCTACATAGTCCAAGTGCCCGCTAGGTAATCTATATAGCCCAAGTGCCCGCTAGGTAACCCAGATAGTCCAAGGGCCCGCTAGTTAACCAACATAGTCCAAGGGCTCACTTGTTCACTTTGATAGTTCAAGTGCCCGCTAGTTAACCTAGATCGTCCAAGTGCCCGCTAGTTAACCTACATAGTCCAAGGGCCCACTAGTTAACCTAGATAGTCCAAGTGTCCTTTAGTTAACCTACATAGTCCAAGTGCCCGCTAGTTAACCTATATACCAAGTGCCCGTTACGTAACCTAGATATTCCAAGGGCACGCTAGTTAACCTATATCGTCCAAGTGCCCGCTAGGCATCCTAGATAGTCCAAGTGCCCGCTAAGGAACCTACATAGTCCAAGTTCACGCTAAGGAACCTACATAGCCAGGTACACGCTAGTTAACATAGATAGTCCAAGTGCCCGCTAGTTAACCTACATAGTCCAAGTTCCCGCTAGGCAACCTAGATCGTCCAAGGGACCCCTAGTTAGCCTACATAGTCCAAGTGCCCGGTAGTTCATCTAGATAGTCCAAGGGCCCGCTACTTAAGGTAGATAGTCCAAGTGCCACTAGTTAATCTACATAGTCCAAGGGCCCGCTAGTTAACCTACATACTCCAAGTACCCGCTAAGAAACCTAGATAGTCCAAGTGCACGCTAGTTAACCAAGATAGTCCAAGTGCCCTCTAGTTAGCCTAGATCTTCCAAATGCCCACTAAGAAACCTAGACAGTCCAAGTGCTCTTTACCTAACCTAGATAGTCCAATTGCCCGCTATGCAACATACATAGTCCAAGTGCCCTTTCGTTAACCTAGAAGTCCAAGTGCCCGCTAGGTAACCTAGACTCTCCAAGTGCCCGCTAGGTTACCTACATAGTCCAAATGCCCGTTCGGTAACCTAGATAGTGCAAGTGTCCGGTAGTTAACCTACATAGTCCAAGTGCCCGCTAGGTAACCTAGATAGTCCAAAGGCCCTCTAGTTAACCTACATAGTCAAAGTGCCCGGTAGTTAACTTACATAGTTCAAGTGTCCGTAGGGAACATACATAGTCCAAGTGCCTGCTAGGGAACATACAGAGTCCAAGTGCCAGCTAGGGAACCTACATAGTCCACGTGCCCGCTAGGGAATCTACATAATCCAAGGGCCCGCTAGTTAATGTAGATAGTCCAAGTGCCGCTAGTTAATCTACATATTTCAACGGCCCGCTATTTAACCTACATAGTCCAAGTACCCGCTAGTTAACCTAGATCGTCCAAGTGTCCGCTAATTAACCTACATTGTACAAGTGCCCGCTAGGGAATCTAGATAGTCCAAGTGCCCGCTCTGGAACATACGTAGTCCAAGTACCCGCTAGGGAATCTACATAGTCCAAGGGCCCGCTAGTTAACTTAGATAGTCCAAATGCCGCTAGTTAATCTACATATTCCAAGGGCTCGCTAGTTAACCTACATAGTCCAAGTACCCGCTAGTTAATCTACATAGTCCAAGTGCCCGCTAGGTAACCTAGACAGTTCAAGTGACCACTAGGTTACCTACATAGTCCAAGTGCCCGTTCGTTAACCTACATATTCCAAGTGCCCGCTAGGTAACTAATATAGTCCAAATGCCCACTAGGGGCCCTAATAGTCCAAATGCCGGCTAGTTAACCAAGATAGTCCAAGTGCTCGCTAGTTAACCTAGATAGTCCAAATGCCCCTAGGGAACCCACATAGTCAAAGTGCCCGCTAGGGAACTTACATAGTCCAAGGGCCCGCTAGGGAACCTACATAGTCCTAGTGCCCGCTAGGTAACCTATATAGCCCAAGTGCCTGCTAGGTAACCCAAAGAGTCCAAGGGCCCGCTAGTTAACCTACATAGTCCAAGGGACCACTAGTTAACCTAGATAGTCCAAGTGTCCTCTGGGTAACCTATAGTCCAAGTGCCCACTAGTTAACCTACATAGTCCAGGTTCCCCCTAGGTAACCTAGATAGTCCAAGGGCCCGCTAGGTAACCTACATAGTCCAAGTGCCCGATACGGAACCTACATAATCCAAGTGCCCGCTAGGGAAACTACATAGTCCAAGTGCCCGCTAGGTAACCTATATAGCCCAAGTGCCCGCTAGGTAACCCAGATAGTCCAAGGGCCCGCTAGTTTACCAACATAGTCCAAGGGCTCACTTGTTCACTTTGATAGTTCAAGTGCCCGCTAGTTAACCTAGATCGTCCAAGCGCCCGCTAGTTAACATAGATTGTCCAACTGCCCGCTAGTTAACCTACATAGTCCAAGGGCCCACTAGTTAACCTAGATAGTCCAAGTGTCCTTTAGTTAACCTACATAGTCCAAGTGCCCGCTAGTTAACCTATATACCAAGTGCCCGTTACGTAACCTAGATATTCCAAGGGCACGATAGTTAACCTATATCGTCCAAGTGCCCGCTAGGCAACCTAGATAGTCCAAGTGCCCGCTAAGGAACCTACATAGTCCAAGTTCACGCTAAGGAACCTACATAGCCAAGTGCACGCTAGTTAACCTAGATAGTCCAAGTGCCAACTAGTTAACCTACATAGTCAAAGTTCCCCGTAGGTAACATAGATCGTCCAAGTGCCCGCTAGTTAACCTAAATAGTCAATGGGCCCGCTAGTTAACCTACATAGTGCAAGAGCCCGCTAGCTAACCTAGATAATCCAAGTGCCCGCTAGTTAACCTATATCGTCCAAGTGCCCGCTAGTTAACCTAGATCGTCCAAGTGCCGGCTAGTTAACCTACATAGTCAATGGGCCCGCTAGTTAACCTACATAGTGCAAGAGCCCGCTAGTTAACCTAGATCGTGCAAGTGACCGCTAGTTAACCTACATAGTCCACGTGCCCGCTAGGGAACCTTCATAGTCCAAGTGCCAGCTAGGTAACCTAGATAGTCCAAGTGCCCGCTAGTTAACCTAGATAGTCCAATTGCCCGCTAGTTAACCTAGATAGTCCTAGTGCCCGTTAGTTAACCTAGATAGTCCAAGTGCCCACTAGGGGACGTACTTAGTCCATGTGCCCGTTATCTAACCTAGATAGTCCAAGTGCCCGCTAGTTAACAATGATCATCCAAGTGCCCGCTAGTTAACCTAGATAGTCCAAGTGCCCTCTAGTTAACCTAGATCGTCCAAGTGCCCGCTAGTAAATCTACATAGTCCAAGGGCCCGCTAGTTAACCTATATAGTCCAAGGTCCGCTAGTTAACCTAGATAGTCCAAGTGCTCGCTAGTTAACCTACATAGTACAAGGGCCCACTAGTTGACCTAGATAGTCCAAGTGCCCGTTAGCTAACCTAGATATTCGAAGTGTCCGTTAGTTAACCTACATAGTCCAAGTGCCCGTTCGTTAACCTAGATAGGCAAAGTGCCACTAGGGAACCTATCTAGTCCAAGTACCCGCTAGGAAACGTACATAGTCCAAGTGCCCGCTAGGTAACGTACATAGTCCAGGTGCCCGCTAGGTAACGTAGATAGTCCAAGTGCCCGCTAGGAAACGTACATAGTCCAAGTGCCCGCTAGTTAACCTACATAGTCCAAGTGCCTGCAAGGTAACCTAGATAGTCCAAGTGCCCACTAGTTAACCTACATAGTCCAGGTTCCCCCTAGGTAACCTAGATAGTCCAAGGGCCCGCTAGGTAACCTAAATAGTCCAAGTGCCCGATAGGGAACCTATATAGTCCAAGTGCCCGCTAGGTAACCTACATAGTCCAAGTGCCAGCTAGGTAACCTACATAGTCCAGATGCCCGCTAGTTAACCTACATAGTCCAAGTGCCCGATAGGGAACCTACATAATCCAAGTGCCCGCTAGGGAAACTACATAGTCCAAGTGCCCGTTAGGTAACCTAGATAGTCTAAATGCCCGCTAGGGAAACCACATAGTCCAAGTGCCCGCTAGGGAACCTACATACTCCAAGTGCCCGCTAGGTAACGTACATATTCCAAGTGCCCGCTAGGTAACGTAGATAGTCCAAGTGCCCGCTAGTGAACGTACATAATCCAAGTGCCCGCTAGGTAACCTAGATAGTCCAAGTGCCCGCTAGTTAACCTACATAGTCCAAGTGCCTGCTAGGTAACCTAGATAGTCCAAGTGCCCACTAGTTAACCTACATAGTCCAGGTTCCCCCTAAGTAACCTAGATAGTCCAAGGGTCCGCTAGGTAACCTACATTGTCCTAGTGCCCCCTAGTTAACCTACATTCTCCAAGTGCCCGATAGGCAACCTACATAGTCCAAGTGCCCGCTAGGTAACCTACATAGTCCAAATGCCCGCTAGTTAACCTACATAGTCCAAGTGCCCAATAGGGAACCTATATAATCCAAGTGCCCGCTAGGGAACCTACATAGTCCAAGTGCCCGTTAGGTAACCTAGATATTCCAAGTGCCCGCTAGGTAACCTACATAGTGCAAGTGTCTGCTAGTTAACCTAAGTAGTCCAAGGGCCCGCTAGTTAACATATATAGTCAAAGTGCCCGGTAGTTAACTTACATAGTTCAAGTGTCCGTAGGTAACATTCATAGTCCAAGTGCCCGCTAGGGAACCTACATATTCCAAGTGCCCTCTAGGGAACCTACGTAGTCCAAGTGCCCGCTAGGGAATCTACATAGTCCAAGGGCCCGCTGGTTAATGTAGATAGTCCAAGTGCTGCTAGTTAATCTACATAGTCTAAGGGCCTGCTAGTTAACCTACATAGTCCAAGTACCCGCTAGTTAACCTAGATCGTCCAAGTGTCCGCTAGTTATACTACATAGTCCAAGTGCCCGCTAGGGAACCTACATAGTCCAAGTGCCTGCTAGGGACCCTACATTGTCCAAGTGCCCGCTCTGGAACATACATAGTCCAAGTGCCCGCTAGGGAATCTACATAGTCCAAGGGCCCGCTAGTTAACGTAGATAGTCCAAGTGCCGCTAGTTAATCTACATAGTCCAAGGGCCCGTTAGTTAACCTACATAGTCCAAATACCTGCTAGTTAACTTAGATCGTCCAAGGGCCCGCTAGTTAACCTACATCGTCCAAGGGCACACTAGTTAACCTAGATAGTCCAAGTGCCCGCTAGGTAACCTAGACAGTTCAAGTGACCACTAGGTTACCTACATAGTCCAAGTGCCCACTAGTTATGCTAGATAGTCCAAGTGCTCACTAGTTAACCTAGATAGTCCAAGTGCCCGCTAGTTAACCGAGATAGACCAAGTGCCCGCTAGGGAACCTACCTAGTCCAAGTGCCCCATAGGGAACCTACATAGTCCAAGTTCCCGCTAGTTAACATAGATAGTCCAAGTACCCGCTAGGAAACGTACATAGTCCAAGTGCCCGCTAGGTAACGTACATAGTCCAAGTGCCCGCTAGGTAAGGTAGATAGTCCAAGTGCTCACTAGGGAACGTACATAGTCCAAGTGCCTGCTACGTAACCTAGATAGTCCAAGTGCCCGCTAGTTAACCTACATAGTGCAAGAGCCCGCTAGTTAACCTAGATCATGCAAGTGTCCGCTAGTTTACCTACATAGTCCACGTGCCAGTTAGCTAACCTAGATAGTCCAAGGGCCCGCTAGTTGACCTACATAGTCCTAGTGACCGCTAGGGTACATTCATAGTCCAAGTGCCAGCTAGGTAACCTAGATAGTCCAAGGGCCAGCTAGTTAACCTAGATAGTCCTAGTGCCCATTAGTTAACCTAGAGTCCATGTGCCCACTAGGGGACGTACTTAGTCCATGTGCCCGTTAGCTAACCTAGATAGTCCAAGTGTCCGCTAGTTAACAATGATCATCCAAGTGCCCGCTAGTTAACCTAGATAGTCCAAGTGCCCTCTTGTTAACCTAGATCGTCCAAGTGCCCGCTAGTAAACCTACATAGTCCAAGGGCCCGCTAGTTAACCTACATAGTCCAAGGTCCGCTAGTTAACCTAGATAGTCCAAGTGCTCGCTAGTTAATCTACATAGTCCAAGTGCCTGCTAGGTAACCTAGATAGTCCAAGTGCCCACTAGTTAACCTACATAGTCCAGGTTCCCCCTAAGTAACCTAGATAGTCCAAGGGTCCGCTAGGTAACCTACATTGTCCTAGTGCCCCCTAGTTAACCTACATTCTCCAAGTGCCCAATAGGCAACCTACATAGTCCAAGTGCCCGCTAGGTAACCTACATAGTCCAAATGCCCGCTAGTTAACCTACATAGTCCAAGTGCCCAATAGGGAACCTATATAATCCAAGTGCCCGCTAGGGAACCTACATAGTCCAAGTGCCCGTTAGGTAACCTAGATATTCCAAGTGCCCGCTAGGTAACCTACATAGTGCAAGTGTCTGCTAGTTAACCTAAGTAGTCCAAGGGCCCGCTAGTTAACATATATAGTCAAAGTGCCCGGTAGTTAACTTACATAGTTCAAGTGTCCGTAGGTAACATTCATAGTCCAAGTGCCCGCTAGGGAACCTACATATTCCAAGTGCCCTCTAGGGAACCTACGTAGTCCAAGTGCCCGCTAGGGAATCTACATAGTCCAAGGGCCCGCTGGTTAATGTAGATTGTCCAAGTGCTGCTAGTTAATCTACATAGTCTAAGGGCCTGCTAGTTAACCTACATAGTCCAAGTACCCGCTAGTTAACCTAGATCGTCCAAGTGTCCGCTAGTTATACTACATAGTCCAAGTGCCCGCTAGGGAACCTACATAGTCCAAGTGCCTGCTAGGGAACCTACATTGTCCAAGTGCCCGCTCTGGAACATACATAGTCCAAGTGCCCGCTAGGGAATCTACATAGTCCAAGGGCCCGCTAGTTAACGTAGATAGTCCAAGTGCCGCTAGTTAATCTACATAGTCCAAGGGCCCGTTAGTTAACCTACATAGTCCAAATACCTGCTAGTTAACATAGATCGTCCAAGGGCCCGCTAGTTAACCTCCATCGTCCAAGGGCACACTAGTTAACCTAGATAGTCCAAGTGTCCGCTAGGTAACCTAGACAGTTCAAGTGACCACTAGGTTACCTACATAGTCCAAGTGTCCACTAGTTATGCTAGATAGTCCAAGTGCTCACTAGTTAACCTAGATAGTCCAAGTGCCCGCTAGTTAACCGAGATAGACCAAGTGCCCGCTAGGGAACCTACCTAGTCCAAGTGCCCCATAGGGAACCTACATAGTCCAAGTTCCCGCTAGTTAACATAGATAGTCCAAGTACCCGCTAGGAAACGTACATAGTCCAAGTGCCCGCTAGGTAAGGTAGATAGTCCAAGTGCTCACTAGGGAACGTACATAGTCCAAGTGCCTGCTACATAACCTAGATAGTCCAAGTGCCCGCTAGTTAACCTACATAGTGCAAGAGCCCGCTAGTTAACCTAGATCATGCAAGTGTCCACTAGTTTACCTACATAGTCCACGTGCCAGTTAGCTAACCTAGATAGTCCAAGGGCCCGCTAGTTGACCTACATAGTCCTAGTGACCGCTAGGGTACATTCATAGTCCAAGTGCCAGCTAGGTAACCTAGATAGTCCAAGGGCCAGCTAGTTAACCTAGATAGTCCTAGTGCCCATTAGTTAACCTAGAGTCCATGTGCCCACTAGGGGACGTACTTAGTCCATGTGCCCGTTAGCTAACCTAGATAGTCCAAGTGTCCGCTAGTTAACAATGATCATCCAAGTGCCCGCTAGTTAACCTAGATAGTCCAAGTGCCCTCTTGTTAACCTAGATCGTCCAAGTGCCCGCTAGTAAACCTACATAGTCCAAGGGCCCGCTAGTTAACCTACATAGTCCAAGGTCCGCTAGTTAACCTAGATAGTCCAAGTGCTCGCTAGTTAACCTACATAGTACAGGGGCCCACTAGTTGACCTAGATAATCCAAGTGCCCGCTAGTTAACCTAGATAGTCCAAGTGCCCGCTAGGTAACCTAAGTAGTCCAAATGTCCGATAGGGATCCTACATAGTCCAAGTGCCCGCTAGGTAACCTACATCGTCCAAGTGCCTGTTAGTTAACCTAGATAGTCCAAGTGCCCGCTAGGTAACCTAGACTGTCCAAGTGCCCGCTAGGTTACCTACGTAGTCCAAGTGCCCGTTCGTTAACCTAGATAGTCCAAGTGCCTGCTAGGAAACCTACATAGTCCAAGAGCCCGCTAGGTAACCTAGATAGTTCAAGTGCCCGCTAGGTAACCTAGAGTCCAAGTACTCGCTAGTTAACCTACATAGTCCAAGTGCACGCTATGTTACCTAGATAGTCAAAGTGCCCGTTAGGTAACCTAGATAGTCCAAGTGCCCGTTACCTAACCTAGATAGTCCAAGTGCCCGCTAGGCAACCTACATAGTCCAAGAGCCCGTTCGTTAACCTAGAAGTCCAAGTGCCGCTAGGTAACCTAGACAGTCCAAGTTCCCTCTAGGTTGCCTGCATATTCCAAGTGCCCGTTCGTTAACCTAGATAATCCAAGTGCCCCCTAGGTAACCTACATAGTCCAAGTGCCCGCTAGGTAATCTATATAGCCCAAGTGCCCGCTAGGTAACCCAGATAGTCCAAGGGCCCGCTAGTTAACCAACATAGTCCAAGGGCTCACTTGTTCACTTTGATAGTTCAAGTGCCCGCTAGTTAACCTAGATCGTCCAAGTGCCCGCTAGTTAACCTACATAGTCCAAGGGCCCACTAGTTAACCTAGATAGTCCAAGTGTCCTTTAGTTAACCTACATAGTCCAAGTGCCCGCTAGTTAACCTATATACCAAGTGCCCGTTACGTAACCTAGATATTCCAAGGGCACGCTCGTTAACCTATATCGTCCAAGTGCCCGCTAGGCAACCTAGATAGTCCAAGTGCCCGCTAAGGAACCTACATAGTCCAAGTTCACGCTAAGGAACCTACATAGCCAGGTACACGCTAGTTAACATAGATAGTCCAAGTGCCCGCTAGTTAACCTACATAGTCCAAGTTCCCGCTAGGCAACCTAGATCGTCCAAGGGACCCCTAGTTAGCCTACATAGTCCAAGTGCCCGGTAGTTCATCTAGATAGTCCAAGGGCCCGCTACTTAAGGTAGATAGTCCAAGTGCCACTAGTTAATCTACATAGTCCAAGGGCCCGCTAGTTAACCTACATACTCCAAGTACCCGCTAAGAAACCTAGATAGTCCAAGTGCACGCTAGTTAACCAAGATTGTCCAAGTGCCCTCTAGTTAGCCTAGATCTTCCAAATGCCCACTAAGAAACCTAGATAGTCCAAGTGCTCTTTACCTAACCTAGATAGTCCAATTGCCCGCTATGCAACATACATAGTCCAAGTGCCCTTTCGTTAACCTAGAAGTCCAAGTGCCCGCTAGGTAACCTAGACTCTCCAAGTGCCCGCTAGGTTACCTACATAGTCCAAATGCCCGTTCGGTAACCTAGATAGTGCAAGTGTCCGGTAGTTAACCTACATAGTCCAAGTGCCCGCTAGGTAACCTAGATAGTCCAAAGGCCCTCTAGTTAACCTACATAGTCAAAGTGCCCGGTAGTTAACTTACATAGTTCAAGTGTCCGTAGGGAACATACATAGTCCAAGTGCCTGCTAGGGAACATACAGAGTCCAAGTGCCAGCTAGGGAACCTACATAGTCCACGTGCCCGCTAGGGAACCTACATAATCCAAGGGCCCGCTAGTTAATGTAGATAGTCCAAGTGCCGCTAGTTAATCTACATATTTCAACGGCCCGCTATTTAACCTACATAGTCCAAGTACCCGCTAGTTAACCTAGATCGTCCAAGTGTCCGCTAATTAACCTACATTGTACAAGTGCCCGCTAGGGAATCTAGATAGTCCAAGTGCCCGCTCTGGAACATACGTAGTCCAAGTACCCGCTAGGGAATCTACATAGTCCAAGGGCCCGCTAGTTAACGTAGATAGTCCAAATGCCGCTAGTTAATCTACATATTCCAAGGGCTCGCTAGTTAACCTACATAGTCCAAGTACCCGCTAGTTAATCTACATAGTCCAAGTGCCCGCTAGGTAACCTAGACAGTTCAAGTGACCACTAGGTTACCTACATAGTCCAAGTGCCCGTTCGTTAACCTACATATTCCAAGTGCCCGCTAGGTAACTAATATAGTCCAAATGCCCACTAGGGGCCCTAATAGTCCAAATGCCGGCTAGTTAACCAAGATAGTCCAAGTGCTCGCTAGTTAACCTAGATAGTCCAAATGCCCCTAGGGAACCCACATAGTCCAAGTGCCCGCTAGGGAACTTACATAGTCCAAGGGCCCGCTAGGGAACCTACATAGTCCTAGTGCCCGCTAGGTAACCTATATAGCCCAAGTGCCTGCTAGGTAACCCAAAGAGTCCAAGGGCCCGCTAGTTAACCTACATAGTCCAAGGGACCACTAGTTAACCTAGATAGTCCAAGTGTCCTCTGGGTAACCTATAGTCCAAGTGCCCACTAGTTAACCTACATAGTCCAGGTTCCCCCTAGGTAACCTAGATAGTCCAAGGGCCCGCTAGGTAACCTACATAGTCCAAGTGCCCGATACGGAACCTACATAATCCAAGTGCCCGCTAGGGAAACTACATAGTCCAAGTGCCCGCTAGGTAACCTATATAGCCCAAGTGCCCGCTAGGTAACCCAGATAGTCCAAGGGCCCGCTAGTTAACCAACATAGTCCAAGGGCTCACTTGTTCACTTTGATAGTTCAAGTGCCCGCTAGTTAACCTAGATCGTCCAAGCGCCCGCTAGTTAACATAGATTGTCCAAGTGCCCGCTAGTTAACCTACATAGTCCAAGGGCCCACTAGTTAACCTAGATAGTCCAAGTGTCCTTTAGTTAACCTACATAGTCCAAGTGCCCGCTAGTTAACCTATATACCAAGTGCCCGTTACGTAACCTAGATATTCCAAGGGCACGATAGTTAACCTATATCGTCCAAGTGCCCGCTAGGCAACCTAGATAGTCCAAGTGCCCGCTAAGGAACCTACATAGTCCAAGTTCATGCTAAGGAACCTACATAGCCAAGTGCACGCTAGTTAACCTAGATAGTCCAATTGCCAACTAGTTAACCTACATAGTCAAAGTTCCCCGTAGGTAACATAGATCGTCCAAGTGCCCGCTAGTTAACCTAAATAGTCAATGGGCCCGCTAGTTAACCTACATAGTGCAAGAGCCCGCTAGCTAACCTAGATAATCCAAGTGCCCGCTAGTTAACCTATATCGTCCAAGTGCCCGCTAGTTAACCTAGATCGTCCAAGTGCCCGCTAGTTAACCTAGATCGTCCAAGTGCCCGCTAGTTAACCTACATAGTCAAGGGGCCCGCTAGTTAACCTACATAGTGCAAGAGCCCGCTAGTTAACCTAGATCGTGCAAGTGACCGCTAGTTAACCTACATAGTCCACGTGCCCGCTAGGGAACCTTCATAGTCCAAGTGCCAGCTAGGTAACCTAGATAGTCCAAGTGCCCGCTAGTTAACCTAGATAGTCCAATTGCCCGCTAGTTAACCTAGATAGTCCTAGTGCCCGTTAGTTAACCTAGATAGTCCAAGTGCCCACTAGGGGACGTACTTAGTCCATGTGCCCGTTATCTAACCTAGATAGTCCAAGTGCCCGCTAGTTAACAATGATCATCCAAGTGCCCGCTAGTTAACCTAGATAGTCCAAGTGCCCTCTAGTTAACCTAGATCGTCCAAGTGCCCGCTAGTAAATCTACATAGTCCAAGGGCCCGCTAGTTAACCTACATAGTCCAAGGTCCGCTAGTTAACCTAGATAGTCCAAGTGCTCGCTAGTTAACCTACATAGTACAAGGGGCCCACTAGTTGACCTAGATAGTCCAAGTGCCCGTTAGCTAACCTAGATATTCGAAGTGTCCGTTAGTTAACCTACATAGTCCAAGTGCCCGTTCGTTAACCTAGATAGGCAAAGTGCCGCTAGGGAACCTATCTAGTCCAAGTACCCGCTAGGAAACGTACATAGTCCAAGTGCCCGCTAGGTAACGTACATAGTCCAGGTGCCCGCTAGGTAACGTAGATAGTCCAAGTGCCCGCTAGGAAACGTACATAGTCCAAGTGCCCGCTAGTTAACCTACATAGTCCAAGTGCCTGCAAGGTAACCTAGATAGTCCAAGTGCCCACTAGTTAACCTACATAGTCCAGGTTCCCCCTAGGTAACCTAGATAGTCCAAGGGCCCGCTAGGTAACCTAAATAGTCCAAGTGCCCGATAGGGAACCTATATAGTCCAAGTGCCCGCTAGGTAACCTACATAGTCCAAGTGCCAGCTAGGTAACCTACATAGTCCAGATGCCCGCTAGTTAACCTACATAGTCCAAGTGCCCGATAGGGAACCTACATAATCCAAGTGCCCGCTAGGGAAACTACATAGTCCAAGTGCCCGTTAGGTAACCTAGATAGTCTAAATGCCCGCTAGGGAAACCACATAGTCCAAGTGCCCGCTAGGGAACCTACATAGTCCAAGTGCCCGCTAGGTAACGTACATATTCCAAGTGCCCGCTAGGTAACGTAGATAGTCCAAGTGCCCGCTAGGGAACGTACATAATCCAAGTGCCCGCTAGGTAACCTAGATAGTCCAAGTGCCCGCTAGTTAACCTACATAGTCCAAGTGCCTGCTAGGTAACCTAGATAGTCCAAGTGCCCACTAGTTAACCTACATAGTCCAGGTTCCCCCTAAGTAACCTAGATAGTCCAAGGGTCCGCTAGGTAACCTACATTGTCCTAGTGCCCCCTAGTTAACCTACATTCTCCAAGTGCCCGATAGGCAACCTACATAGTCCAAGTGCCCGCTAGGTAACCTACATAGTCCAAATGCCCGCTAGTTAACCTACATAGTCCAAGTGCCCAATAGGGAACCTATATAATCCAAGTGCCCGCTAGGGAACCTACATAGTCCAAGTGCCCGTTAGGTAACCTAGATATTCCAAGTGCCCGCTAGGTAACCTACATAGTGCAAGTGTCTGCTAGTTAACCTAAGTAGTCCAAGGGCCCGCTAGTTAACATATATAGTCAAAGTGCCCGGTAGTTAACTTACATAGTTCAAGTGTCCGTAGGTAACATTCATAGTCCAAGTGCCCGCTAGGGAACCTACATATTCCAAGTGCCCTCTAGAGAACCTACGTAGTCCAAGTGCCCGCTAGGGAATCTACATAGTCCAAGGGCCCGCTGGTTAATGTAGATAGTCCAAGTGCTGCTAGTTAATCTACATAGTCTAAGGGCCTGCTAGTTAACCTACATAGTCCAAGTACCCGCTAGTTAACCTAGATCGTCCAAGTGTCCGCTAGTTATACTACATAGTCCAAGTGCCCGCTAGGGAACCTACATAGTCCAAGTGCCTGCTAGGGACCCTACATTGTCCAAGTGCCCGCTCTGGAACATACATAGTCCAAGTGCCGCTAGTTAATCTACATAGTCCAAGGGCCCGTTAGTTAACCTACATAGTCCAAATACCTGCTAGTTAACTTAGATCGTCCAAGGGCCCGCTAGTTAACCTACATCGTCCAAGGGCACACTAGTTAACCTAGATAGTCCAAGTGCCCGCTAGGTAACCTAGACAGTTCAAGTGACCACTAGGTTACCTACATAGTCCAAGTGCCCACTAGTTATGCTAGATAGTCCAAGTGCTCACTAGTTAACCTAGATAGTCCAAGTGCCCGCTAGTTAACCGAGATAGACCAAGTGCCCGCTAGGGAACCTACCTAGTCCAAGTGCCCCATAGGGAACCTACATAGTCCAAGTTCCCGCTAGTTAACATAGATAGTCCAAGTACCCGCTAGGAAACGTACATAGTCCAAGTGCCCGCTAGGTAACGTACATAGTCCAAGTGCCCGCTAGGTAAGGTAGATAGTCCAAGTGCTCACTAGGGAACGTACATAGTCCAAGTGCCTGCTACGTAACCTAGATAGTCCAAGTGCCCGCTAGTTAACCTACATAGTGCAAGAGCCCGCTAGTTAACCTAGATCATGCAAGTGTCCGCTAGTTTACCTACATAGTCCACGTGCCAGTTAGCTAACCTAGATAGTCCAAGGGCCCGCTAGTTGACCTACATAGTCCTAGTGACCGCTAGGGTACATTCATAGTCCAAGTGCCAGCTAGGTAACCTAGATAGTCCAAGGGCCAGCTGGTTAACCTAGATAGTCCTAGTGCCCATTAGTTAACCTAGAGTCCATGTGCCCACTAGGGGACGTACTTAGTCCATGTGCCCGTTAGCTAACCTAGATAGTCCAAGTGTCCGCTAGTTAACAATGATCATCCAAGTGCCCGCTAGTTAACCTAGATAGTCCAAGTGCCCTCTTGTTAACCTAGATCGTCCAAGTGCCCGCTAGTAAACCTACATAGTCCAAGGGCCCGCTAGTTAACCTACATAGTCCAAGGTCCGCTAGTTAACCTAGATAGTCCAAGTGCTCGCTAGTTAACCTACATAGTACAGGGGCCCACTAGTTGACCTAGATAATCCAAGTGCCCGCTAGTTAACCTAGATAGTCCAAGTGCCCGCTAGGTAACCTAAGTAGTCCAAATGTCCGATAGGGATCCTACATAGTCCAAGTGCCCGCTAGGTAACCTACATCGTCCAAGTGCCTGTTAGTTAACCTAGATAGTCCAAGTGCCCGCTAGGTAACCTAGACTGTCCAAGTGCCCGCTAGGTTACCTACGTAGTCCAAGTGCCCGTTCGTTAACCTAGATAGTCCAAGTGCCTGCTAGGAAACCTACATAGTCCAAGAGCCCGCTAGGTAACCTAGATAGTTCAAGTGCCCGCTAGGTAACCTAGAGTCCAAGTACTCGCTAGTTAACCTACATAGTCCAAGTGCACGCTATGTTACCTAGATAGTCAAAGTGCCCGTTAGGTAACCTAGATAGTCCAAGTGCCCGTTACCTAACCTAGATAGTCCAAGTGCCCGCTAGGCAACCTACATAGTCCAAGAGCCCGTTCGTTAACCTAGAAGTCCAAGTGCCGCTAGGTAACCTAGACAGTCCAAGTGCCCTCTAGGTTGCCTGCATATTCCAAGTGCCCGTTCGTTAACCTAGATAATCCAAGTGCCCCCTAGGTAACCTACATAGTCCAAGTGCCCGCTAGGTAATCTATATAGCCCAAGTGCCCGCTAGGTAACCCAGATAGTCCAAGGGCCCGCTAGTTAACCAACATAGTCCAAGGGCTCACTTGTTCACTTTGATAGTTCAAGTGCCCGCTAGTTAACCTAGATCGTCCAAGTGCCCGCTAGTTAACCTACATAGTCCAAGGGCCCACTAGTTAACCTAGATAGTCCAAGTGTCCTTTAGTTAACCTACATAGTCCAAGTGCCCGCTAGTTAACCTATATACCAAGTGCCCGTTACGTAACCTAGATATTCCAAGGGCACGCTAGTTAACCTATATCGTCCAAGTGCCCGCTAGGCAACCTAGATAGTCCAAGTGCCCGCTAAGGAACCTACATAGTCCAAGTTCACGCTAAGGAACCTACATAGCCAGGTACACGCTAGTTAACATAGATAGTCCAAGTGCCCGCTAGTTAACCTACATAGTCCAAGTTCCCGCTAGGCAACCTAGATCGTCCAAGGGACCCCTAGTTAGCCTACATAGTCCAAGTGCCCGGTAGTTCATCTAGATAGTCCAAGGGCCCGCTACTTAAGGTAGATAGTCCAAGTGCCACTAGTTAATCTACATAGTCCAAGGGCCCGCTAGTTAACCTACATACTCCAAGTACCCGCTAAGAAACCTAGATAGTCCAAGTGCACGCTAGTTAACCAAGATAGTCCAAGTGCCCTCTAGTTAGCCTAGATCTTCCAAATGCCCACTAAGAAACCTAGATAGTCCAAGTGCTCTTTACCTAACCTAGATAGTCCAATTGCCCGCTATGCAACATACATAGTCCAAGTGCCCTTTCGTTAACCTAGAAGTCCAAGTGCCCGCTAGGTAACCTAGACTCTCCAAGTGCCCGCTAGGTTACCTACATAGTCCAAATGCCCGTTCGGTAACCTAGATAGTGCAAGTGTCCGGTAGTTAACCTACATAGTCCAAGTGCCCGCTAGGTAACCTAGATAGTCCAAAGGCCCTCTAGTTAACCTACATAGTCAAAGTGCCCGGTAGTTAACTTACATAGTTCAAGTGTCCGTAGGGAACATACATAGTCCAAGTGCCTGCTAGGGAACATACAGAGTCCAAGTGCCAGCTAGGGAACCTACATAGTCCACGTGCCCGCTAGGGAATCTACATAATCCAAGGGCCCGCTAGTTAATGTAGATAGTACAAGTGCCGCTAGTTAATCTACATATTTCAACGGCCCGCTATTTAACCTACATAGTCCAAGTACCCGCTAGTTAACCTAGATCGTCCAAGTGTCCGCTAATTAACCTACATTGTACAAGTGCCCGCTAGGGAATCTAGATAGTCCAAGTGCCCGCTCTGGAACATACGTAGTCCAAGTACCCGCTAGGGAATCTACATAGTCCAAGGGCCCGCTAGTTAACGTAGATAGTCCAAATGCCGCTAGTTAATCTACATATTCCAAGGGCTCGCTAGTTAACCTACATAGTCCAAGTACCCGCTAGTTAATCTACATAGTCCAAGTGCCCGCTAGGTAACCTAGACAGTTCAAGTGACCACTAGGTTACCTACATAGTCCAAGTGCCCGTTCGTTAACCTACATATTCCAAGTGCCCGCTAGGTAACTAATATAGTCCAAATGCCCACTAGGGGCCCTAATAGTCCAAATGCCGGCTAGTTAACCTAGATAGTCCAAGTGCTCGCTAGTTAACCTAGATAGTCCAAATGCCCCTAGGGAACCCACATAGTCCAAGTGCCCGCTAGGGAACTTACATAGTCCAAGGGCCCGCTAGGGAACCTACATAGTCCTAGTGCCCGCTAGGTAACCTATATAGCCCAAGTGCCTGCTAGGTAACCCAAAGAGTCCAAGGCCCGCTAGTTAACCTACATAGTCCAAGGGACCACTAGTTAACCTAGATAGTCCAAGTGTCCTCTGGGTAACCTATAGTCCAAGTGCCCGCTAGTTAACCTATATACCAAGTGCCCGTTACGTAACCTAGATATTCCAAGGGCACGCTAGTTAACCTATATCGTCCAAGTGCCCGCTAGGCAACCTAGATAGTCCAAGTGCCCTCTAGTTAACCTAGATCTTCCAAGTGCTCGCTAAGAAACCCAGATAGGCCTAGTGCCCGTTACCTAACCTAGGTAGTCCAATTGCCCGCTATGCAACATACATAGTCCAAGTGCCCGTTCGTTAACCTAGAAGTCCAAGTGGCCGCTAGGTAACCAAGCCTCTCCATGTGCCCGCTAGGTTACTTACATAGTCCAATTGCCCGTACGGTAACCTAGATAGTGCAAGTGTCCGATAGTTAACCTACATAGTCCAAGTGCCCGTTAGGTAACCAAGATAGTCCAAGGGTCGCTAGTTAACCTACATAGTCAAAGTGCCCGGTAGTTAACTTACATAGTTCAAGTGTCCGTAGGGAACATACATAGTCCAAGTGCCCGCTAGGGAACATACAAAGTCCAAGTGCCCGCTATGGAACCTACATAGTCCATGTGCCCGCTAGGGAATCTACATAGTCCAAGGGCCCGCTAGTTAATGTAGATAGTCCAAGTGCCGATAGTTAATCTACATAGTTCAAGGCCCGCTAGTTAAGCTACATAGTCCAAGTACCCGCTAGTTAACCTAGATCGTCCAAGTTCCGCTAATTAACCTACATAGTACAAGTGCCTGCTAGGAACCAAGATAGTCCAAGTGCCCGCTCTGGATCTACATAGTACAAGTGCCTGCTAGGGAACATACATAGTCCAAGTGCCCGCTAGGGAATCTACATAGTCCAAGGGCCCGCTAGTTAATGTAGATAGTCCAAGTGCCGCTATTTAATCTACATAGTCCAAGGGCCCGCTAGTTAACCTACATATTCCTAGGGCCTGCTAGTTAACCTACATCGTCCAAGGGCCCGCTAGTTAACCTACATAGTCCAAGTGTCCGCTAGTTAACCTACATAGTCCAAGTGCCCGCTGGGTAACCAAGACAGTTCAAGTGCCACACTAGGTTACCTACATAATCCAAGTGCCCGTTCATTACCCTACATAGTCCAAGTGCCCGCTAAGTAACCAATATAGTCCAAATGCCCGCTAGGTAACCTAGAGAGTCCAAATGCCCGCTAGGGAACCCACATAGTCCAAGTGCCCGCTAGGGAACTTACATAGTCCAAGGGCCCGCTAGGGAAACTACATAGTCCAAGTGCCCGTTAGTTAACCTAGATAGTCCCAGTGCCCGCTAGGTAACCTAGATAGTCCAACATCCCGGTGGTAACCTACATACTCCAAGTACCTGCTAGGTAACGTAGATAGTTCAAGTGCCAGCTAGGTATCCTAGATAGTCCAAGTGCCCGCTAGGTAACCTACAAAGTCTAAGTGCCCGCTAGGTAATCTATATAGTCCAAATGACCGCTAGGGAGCCTACATAGTCCAAATGCCCGCTAGGTAACCTAGGTAGTCCAAGGGTCCGCTAGGTAACCTACATAGTCGTAGTGCCCCCTCGTTAACCTACATTCTCCAAGTGCCCGATAGGGAACCTACATAGTCCTAATGCCCTCTAGTTAACCTACATAGTCCAAGTGCCCGTTAGGTAACCTAGATAATCCAAATGCCCACCAGGAAACCCACATAGTCCAAGTACCCGCTAGGGAATTTACATAGTCCAAGGTCCCGCTAGGGAACCTACATAGTCCCAGTGCCCGTTAGTTAACCTAGATAGTCCAAGTGTCCGCTTGGTAACCTAGATAGTCCAACAGCCCACTAGGTAACCTACATACTCCAAGAACCCGCTAGGTAACGTAGATAGTTCATGTGCCAGCTAGGTAACCTAGATAGTCCAAGTGCCCGCTAGGTAACCTACAAAGTCTAAGTGCCCGCTAGGTTATCTATATAGTCCAAATGCCCGCTAGGGAATCGACATAGTCAAAGGGACCGCTAGTTAACTTAGATAGTCCAAGTGCCGCTAGTTAATCTACATAGTCCAAGGGCCGGCTAGTTAACCTACATAGTCCAAGTACCCGCTAGTTAACCTGATCGTCCAAGTGCCCGCTAGTTGACCTACATAGTTCAAGTGCCCGCTAGGTAACCCAGATAATCCTAGTGCCCGCTAGGGAACCTTCATAGTCCAAGTACCCGCTAGGTAACGTAGATAGTTCAAGTGCCAGCTAGGTAACCTAGATAGTCCAAGTGCCCACTAGGTAACCTACATAGTACAAATGCCCTCTAGTTAACCTACATAGTCCAAGTGCCCGCTAGGTAACCCAGATAATCCTTGTGCCCGCTAGGATACCTTCATAGTCCAAGTACCCGCGAGGTAACGTAGATAGTCCAAGTGCCCGCTAGGTAACCTACATAGTCCAAATGCCCTCTAGTTAACCTACATAGTCCAAGTGCCCGATAGGAAACCTACATAATCCAAGTGCCCGCTAGTTGACCTACATAGTCCACGTGCCCGCTAGGGAACTTACATAGTCCAAGGGCCGGCTAGGGAACCTACATAGTCCAAGTGCCCGTTAGTCAACCTAGATAGTCCAAGTGCCCGCTAGATAACCTAGATAGTCCAACAGACCGGTAGGTAACCTACATACTGCAAGTACCCGCTAGGTAACCTAGATAGTCCAAGTGCCCGATAGTGAACCTACATAAACCATGTGCCCGCTAGGCAACCTACATAGTCCAAGTGCACGTTAGTTAACCTAGATACTCAAAGTGCCTGCTAGGTAACCTAGATAGTCCAAGTGCCCACTAGGTAACCTACATAGTACAAATGCCCTCTAGTTAACCTACATAGTCCAAGTGCCCGCTACGTAACCCAGATAATCCTTGTGCCCGCTAGGATACCTTCATAGTCCAAGTACCCGCGAGGTAACGTAGATAGTCCAAGTGCCCGCTAGGTAACCTACATAGTCCAAATGCCCTCTAGTTAACCTACATAGTCCAAGTGCCCGATAGGAAACCTACATAATCCAAGTGCCCGCTAGTTGACCTACATAGTCCACGTGCCCGCTAGGGAACTTACATAGTCCAAGGGCCGGCTAGGGAACCTACATAGTCCAAGTGCCCGTTAGTCAACCTAGATAGTCCAAGTGCCCGCTAGATAACCTAGATAGTCCAACAGACCGGTAGGTAACCTACATACTGCAAGTACCCGCTAGGTAACCTAGATAGTCCAAGTGCCCGATAGTGAACCTACATAAACCATGTGCCCGCTAGGCAACCTACATAGTCCAAGTGCACGTTAGTTAACCTAGATACTCAAAGTGCCTGCTAGGTAACCTAGATAGTCCAAGTGTCCGCTAGGTAACCTATATAGTCCAAGTGCCCGCTAGGTAACCTAAATAGTCCAAATGCCCGCTAGGGAAACTACATAGTCCAAGTGCCAGCTAGTTAACCTAGATAGTCCAAGTGCCCGTTCGTTAACCTACATAGTCCTCGTGCCCGCTAGGTAAACAATATAGTCCAAGTGCCCGCTTGGGGCCCTAATAGTCCAAATGCCCGCTAGTTAACCTAGATAGTCCAAGTGCTCGCTAGTTAACCAGGATAGTCCAAATGCCCGCTATTTAACCTAGATAGACCTGGTGCCCGCTAGTTAACCTACATAGTCCAATGGCCCGCTAGTTAATCTAGATAGTCCAAGTGCCCGCTAGTTAACCTATATAGTCCCAGGGCCCGCTAGTTATCCTACATAGCCCAAGGGCCCGCTAGGGAACTTACATAGTCCAAGGGCCCGCTAGGGGACCTACATAGTCCAAGTGCCGTTAGTTAACCTAGATAGTCCAAGTGCCCGCTAGGTAACCTAGATATTCCAACAGCCTGGTAGGTAACCTACATACTCCAAGTAACTGCTAGGTAACATAGATAGTTCAAGTGCCAGCTAGGTAACCTAGATAGTCCAAGTGCCCGATAGTGAACCTACATAATCCAAGTGCCCGCTAGGCAACCTACATAGTCCAAGTGCCCGTTAGTTAACCTAGATAGTCAAAGTGCCTGCTAGGCAACCTAGATAGTCCAAGTGTCCGCTAGGTAACCTAAATAGTCCAAATGCCCGCTAGGGAAACTACATTGTCCAAGTGCCAGCTAGTCAACCTAGATAGTCCAAGTGCCCGTTTGTTAACCTACATAGTCCAAGTGCCCGCTAGGTAACCAATATAGTCCAAATGCCCGCTAGGGGCCCTAATAGTCCAAATGCCCTCTAGTTAACCTAGATAGTCCAAGTGCTCGCTAGTTAATATAGATAGTCCAAGTGCCCGCTAGTTAACCTAGATAGACCTAGTGCCCGCTAGGGAACCTATCTAGTCCAAGTACCCGCTAGGAAACGTACATAGTCCAAGTGCCCGCTAGGTAACGTACATAGTCCAAGTGCCCACTAGGTAACGTAGATAGTCCATGCCCGCTAGGGAACGTACATAGTCCAAGTGCCCGCTAGGTAACCTAGATAGTCCAAGTGCCCACTAGTTAACCTACATAGTCCAGGTTCCCCCTAGGTAACCTAGATAGTCCAAGGGCTCGCTAGGTAACCTACATAATCCAAATGCCCGATAGGGAACCTATATAGTCCAAGTGACCGCTAGGTAACCTACATAGTCCAAGTGCCCGCTAGGTAACCTACATAGTCCAAGTGCCCGATTGGGAACCTACATAATCCAAGAGCCCGCTAGGGAACCGACATAGTCCAAGTGCCCGTTAGTTAACCTATATAGTCCAAATGCCTGCTAGGGAACCCACATAGTCCAAGTGCTCGCTAGGGAACCTACATAGTCCATGGGCCCGCTAGGGAACCTACATAGTCCAAGTGCCCGTTAGTTAACCTAGATAGTCCCAGTGCCCGCTTGGTAACTTAGATAGTCCAACAGCCCGCTAGGTAACCTAAATACTCCAAGAACCCGCTATAACGTAGATAGTTCAAGTGCCAGCTAGGTAACCTAGATAGTTCTTGTGCCCGTTACCTAACCTAGATAGTCCAATTGCCCGCTATGCAACATACATAGTCCAAGTGCCCGTTCGTTAACCTAGACGTCCAAGTGCCCCCTAGGTAACCTAGACTCTCCAAGTGCCCGCTAGGTTACCTACATAGTCCAAATACCCGTTCGGTAACCTAGATAATGCAAGTGCCCGGTAGTTAACCTACATAGTCCAAGTGCCCGCTAGGTAACCTAGATAGTCCAAGGGCCTGCTAGTTAACCTACATAGTCCAAGTGCCCGGTAGTTAACATACATAGTTCAAGTGTCCGTAGGGAACATACAGAGTCCAAGTGCCCGCTAGGGAACCTACATTGTCCAAGGGCCCGCTAGGCAATCTACATTGTCCAAGGACCCGCTAGTTAATGTAGATAGTCCAAGTGCCGCTAGTTAATCTACATTGTTCAAGGGCCCGCTAGTTAACCTACATAATCCAAGTATTCGCTAGTTAACCTAGATCGTCCAAGTGTCCGCTAATTAACCTACATAGTACAAGTGCCCGCTAGGGAATCTAGATAGTCCAAGTGCCCGCTCTGGAACCTACATAGTCCAAGTGACTGCTAGTGAACCAACATAGTCCAAGTGCCCGCTAGGGAACATACATAGTCCAAGTGCCTGCCAGGGAATCTACATAGTCCAAGGGCCCGCTAGTTAATGTAGATAGTCCAAGTGCCGCTAGTTAATCTACATAGTCCAAGGGCCCGCTAGTTAACCTACATAGTCCAAGTACCCGCTAGTTAACCTAGATCGTCCAAGTGCCCACTATGTAACCTACATAGTCCAAGGGCCCGCTAGTTAACTTACATAGTCCAAGGGCCCCCTAGTTAACCTACATAGTCCAATGGCCCGCTAGTTAACCTAGATAGTCCAAGTGCCCGCTAGTTAACCTACATATTCCAAGGGCCCGCTAGTTAACCTACATAGTCCAAGTGCCCGTTAGTTAACCTAGATAGTCCAAGTGCCCGCTAGGTAACCTAGATAGTCCAATAGCTCGGTAGGTAACCTACATACTCCAAGTACCCGCTAGGTAACGTATAGTTCAAGTGCCAGCTAGGTAACCTAGATAGTCCAAGTGCCCTATAGTGAACCTACATAATCCAAGTGCCCGCTAGGCAACCTACATAGTCCAAGTGCCCGTTAGTTAACCTAGATAGTCAAAGTGCCTGCTAGGTAACCTAGATAGTCCAAGTGTCTGCTAGGTAACCTATATAGTCCAAGTGCCCGCTAGGTAACCTAAAGAGTCCAAATGCCCGCTAGGGAAACTACATAGTCCAAGTGCGAAGTAGTTAACCTAGATAGTCCAAGTGCCCGTTCATTAACCTACATAGTCCAAGTGCCCGCTAGGTAACAAATATAGTCCAAATGCCCACTAGGGGTCCTAATAGTCCAAATGCCCGGTAGTTAACCTAGATAGTCAAAGTGCTCGCTAGTTAACCTAGATAGTCCAAGTGCCCGCTAGTTAACCTAGATAGACCAAGTGCCCGCTAGGGAACGTATCTAGTCCAAGTACCCGCTAGGAAACGTACATAGTCCAAGTGCCCGCTAGGTAACGTAGATAGTCCAAGTGCCCGCTAGGGAACGTACATAATCCAAGTGCCCGATAGGTAACCTAGATAGTCCAAATGCCCGCTAATTAACCTACATAGTCCAGAATCCCCCTTTGTAACCTAGATAGTCCAAGGGCCGCTAGGTAACCTACATAGTCCAAGTGCCCGATAGGGAACCTATATAATCCATGTGCCCGCTGGATAACTTAGATAGTCCAACATCCCGGTAGGTAACCTACATACTCCAAATACCCGCTAGGTAACTTAGATAGTTCAAGTGCCTGCCAGGTAACCTATATAGTCCAAGTGCCCGCTAGTTAACCTACATAGTCCAAGGGCTCACTTGTTCACTTTGATAGTTCAAGTGCCCACTAGTTAACCTAGATCGTCCAAGTGCCCGCTAGTTAACCTAGATTGTCCAAGAGCCCGCTAGTTAACCTACATAGTCCAAGGGACCACTAGTTAACCTAGATAATCCAAGTGTCCTCTGGGTAACCTATAGTCCAAGTGCCCGCTAGTTAACCTATGTACCAAGTGCCCGTTATGTAACCTAGATATTCCAAGGGCACGGTAGTTAACCTATATCGTCCAAGTGCCCGCTAATTAACCTAGATCGTCCAAGGGCCCGCTAGTTAACCTAAATAGTCAATGGGCCCGCTAGTTAACCTACATAGTGCAAGAGCCCGCTAGCTAACCTAGATAATCCAAGTGCTCGCTAGTTAACCTATATCGTCCAAGTGCCCGCTAGTTAACCTAGATCGTCCAAGTGCCCGCTAGTTAACCTACATAGTCAATGGGCCCGCTAGTTAACCTACATAGTGCAAGAGCCCGCTAGTTAACCTAGATCGTGCAAGTGACCGCTAGTTAACCTACATAGTCCACGTGCCAGTTAGCTAACCTAGATAGTCCAAGGGCCCGTTAGTTGACCTACATAGTCCAAGTGCCCGCTAGGGAACCTTCATAGTCCAAGTGCCAGCTAGGTAACCTAGATAGTCCAAGTGCCCGCTAGTTAACCTAGATAGTCCAATTGCCCGCTAGTTAACCTAGATAGTCCTAGTGCCCGTTAGTTAACCTAGATAGTCCAAGTGCCCACTAGGGGACGTACTTAGTCCATGTGCCCTTTATCTAACCTAGATAGTCCAAGTGCCCGCTAGTTAACAATGATCATCCAAGTGCCCGCTAGTTAACCTAGATAGTCCAAGTGCCCTCTAGTTAACCTAGATCGTCCAAGTGCCCACTAGTAAATCTACATAGTCCAAGGGCCCGCTAGTTAACCTACATAGTCCAAGGTCCGCTAGTTAACCTAGATAGTCCAAGTGCTCGCTAGTTAACCTACATAGTACAAGGGCCCACTAGTTGACCTAGATAGTCCAAGTGCCCGTTAGCTAACCTAGATAGGCCAAGTGCCGCTAGGGAACCTATCTAGTCCAAGTACCCGCTAGGAAACGTATATAGTCCAAGTGCCCGCTAGGTAACGTACATAGTCCAGGTGCCCGCTAGGTAACGTAGATAGTCCAAGTGCCCGCTAGGAAACGTACATAGCCCAAGTGCCCGCTAGTTAACCTACATAGTCCAAGTGCCTGCAAGGTAACCTAGATAGTCCAAGTGCCCACTAGTTAACCTACATAGTCCAGGTTCCCCCTAGGTAACCTAGATAGTCCAAGGGCCCGCTAGGTAACCTAAATAGTCCAAGTGCCCGATAGGGAACCTATATAGTCCAAGTGCCCGCTAGGTAACCTACATAGTCCAAGTGCCAGCTAGGTAACCTACATAGTCCAGATGCCCGCTAGTTAACCTACATAGTCCAAGTGCCCGATAGGGAACCTACATAATCCAAGTGCCCGCTAGGGAAACTACATAGTCCAAGTGCCCGTTAGGTAACCTAGATAGTCTAAATGCCCGCTAGGGAAACCACATAGTCCAAGTGCCCGCTAGGGAACCTACATAGTCCAAGTGCCCGCTAGGTAACGTACATATTCCAAGTGCCCACTAGGTAACGTAGATAGTCCAAGTGCCTGCTAGGGAACGTACATAATCCAAGTGCCCGCTAGGTAACCTAGATAATCCAAGTGCCCGCTAGTTAACCTACATAGTCCAAGTGCCTGCTAGGTAACCTAGATAGTCCAAGTGCCCACTAGTTAACCTACATAGTCCAGGTTCCCCCTAAGTAACCTAGATAGTCCAAGGGTCCGCTAGGTAACCTACATTGTCCTAGTGCCCCCTAGTTAACCTACATTCTCCAAGTGCCCGATAGGCAACCTACATAGTCCAAGTGCCCGCTAGGTAACCTACATAGTCCAAATGCCCGCTAGTTAACCTACATAGTCCAAGTGCCCAATAGGGAACCTATATAATCCAAGTGCCCGCTAGGGAACCTACATAGTCCAAGTGCCCGTTAGGTAACCTAGATATTCCAAGTGCCCGCTAGGTAACCTACATAGTGCAAGTGTCTGCTAGTTAACCTAAGTAGTCCAAGGGCCCGCTAGTTAACATATATAGTCAAAGTGCCCGGTAGTTAACTTACATAGTTCAAGTGTCCGTAGGTAACATTCATAGTCCAAGTGCCCGCTAGGGAACCTACATATTCCAAGTGCCCTCTAGGGAACCTACGTAGTCCAAGTGCCCGCTAGGGAATCTACCTAGTCCAAGGGCCCGCTGGTTAATGTAGATAGTCCAAGTGCTGCTAGTTAATCTACATAGTCTAAGGGCCTGCTAGTTAACCTACATAGTCCAAGTACCCGCTAGTTAACCTAGATCGTCCAAGTGTCCGCTAGTTATACTACATAGTCCAAGTGCCCGCTAGGGAACCTACATAGTCCAAGTGCCTGCTAGGGAACCTACATTGTCCAAGTGCCCGCTCTGGAACATACATAGTCCAAGTGCCCGCTAGGGAATCTACATAGTCCAAGGGCCCGCTAGTTAACGTAGATAGTCCAAGTGCCGCTAGTTAATCTACATAGTCCAAGGGCCCGTTAGTTAACCTACATAGTCCAAATACCTGCTAGTTAACTTAGATCGTCCAAGGGCCCGCTAGTTAACCTACATCGTCCAAGGGCACACTAGTTAACCTAGATAGTCCAAGTGCCCGCTAGGTAACCTAGACAGTTCAAGTGACCACTAGGTTACCTACATAGTCCAAGTGCCCACTAGTTATGCTAGATAGTCCAAGTGCTCACTAGTTAACCTAGATAGTCCAAGTGCCCGCTAGTTAACCTAGATAGACCAAGTGCCCGCTAGGGAACCTACCTAGTCCAAGTGCCCCATAGGGAACCTACATAGTCCAAGTTCCCGCTAGTTAACATAGATAGTCCAAGTACCCGCTAGGAAACGTACATAGTCCAAGTGCCCGCTAGGTAATGTACATAGTCCAAGTGCCCGCTAGGTAAGGTAGATAGTCCAAGTGCTCACTAGGGAACGTACATAGTCCAAGTGCCTGCTACGTAACCTAGATAGTCCAAGTGCCCGCTAGTTAACCTACATAGTGCAAGAGCCCGCTAGTTAACCTAGATCATGCAAGTGTCCGCTAGTTTACCTACATAGTCCACGTGCCAGTTAGCTAACCTAGATAGTCCAAGGGCCCGCTAGTTGACCTACATAGTCCTAGTGACCGCTAGGGTGCATTCATAGTCCAAGTGCCAGCTAGGTAACCTAGATAGTCCAAGGGCCAGCTAGTTAACCTAGATAGTCCTAGTGCCCATTAGTTAACCTAGAGTCCATGTGCCCACTAGGGGACGTACTTAGTCCATGTGCCCGTTAGCTAACCTAGATAGTCCAAGTGTCCGCTAGTTAACAATGATCATCCAAGTGCCCGCTAGTTAACCTAGATAGTCCAAGTGCCCTCTTGTTAACCTAGATCGTCCAAGTGCCCGCTAGTAAACCTACATAGTCGAAGGGCCCGCTAGTTAACCTACATAGTCCAAGGTCCGCTAGTTAACCTAGATAGTCCAAGTGCTCGCTAGTTAACCTACATAGTACAGGGGCCCACTAGTTGACCTAGATAATCCAAGTGCCCGCTAGTTAACCTAGATAGTCCAAGTGCCCGCTAGGTAACCTAAGTAGTCCAAATGTCCGATAGGGATCCTACATAGTCCAAGTGCCCGCTAGGTAACCTACATCGTCCAAGTGCCTGTTAGTTAACCTAGATAGTCCAAGTGCCCGCTAGGTAACCTAGACTGTCCAAGTGCCCGCTAGGTTACCTACGTAGTCCAAGTGCCCGTTCGTTAACCTAGATAGTCCAAGTGCCTGCTAGGAAACCTACATAGTCCAAGAGCCCGCTAGGTAACCTAGATAGTTCAAGTGCCCGCTAGGTAACCTAGAGTCCAAGTACTCGCTAGTTAACCTACATAGTCCAAGTGCACGCTATGTTACCTAGATAGTCAAAGTGCCCGTTAGGTAACCTAGATAGTCCAAGTGCCCGTTACCTAACCTAGATAGTCCAAGTGCCCGCTAGGCAACCTACATAGTCCAAGAGCCCGTTCGTTAACCTAGAAGTCCAAGTGCCGCTAGGTAACCTAGACAGTCCAAGTGCCCTCTAGGTTGCCTGCATATTCCAAGTGCCCGTTCGTTAACCTAGATAATCCAAGTGCCCCCTAGGTAACCTACATAGTCCAAGTGCCCGCTAGGTAATCTATATAGCCCAAGTGCCCGCTAGGTAACCCAGATAGTCCAAGGGCCCGCTAGTTAACCAACATAGTCCAAGGGCTCACTTGTTCACTTTGATAGTTCAAGTGCCCGCTAGTTAACCTAGATCGTCCAAGTGCCCGCTAGTTAACCTACATAGTCCAAGGGCCCACTAGTTAACCTAGATAGTCCAAGTGTCCTTTAGTTAACCTACATAGTCCAAGTGCCCGCTAGTTAACCTATATACCAAGAGCCCGTTACGTAACCTAGATATTCCAAGGGCACGCTAGTTAACCTATATCGTCCAAGTGCCCGCTAGGCAACCTAGATAGTCCAAGTGCCCGCTAAGGAACCTACATAGTCCAAGTTCACGCTAAGGAACCTACATAGCCAGGTACACGCTAGTTAACATAGATAGTCCAAGTGCCCGCTAGTTAACCTACATAGTCCAAGTTCCCGCTAGGCAACCTAGATCGTCCAAGGGACCCCTAGTTAGCCTACATAGTCCAAGTGCCCGGTAGTTCATCTAGATAGTCCAAGGGCCCGCTACTTAAGGTAGATAGTCCAAGTGCCACTAGTTAATCTACATAGTCCAAGGGCCCGCTAGTTAACCTACATACTCCAAGTACCCGCTAAGAAACCTAGATAGTCCAAGTGCACGCTAGTTAACCAAGATAGTCCAAGTGCCCTCTAGTTAGCCTAGATCTTCCAAATGCCCACTAAGAAACCTAGATAGTCCAAGTGCTCTTTACCTAACCTAGATAGTCCAATTGCCCGCTATGCAACATACATAGTCCAAGTGCCCTTTCGTTAACCTAGAAGTCCAAGTGCCCGCTAGGTAACCTAGACTCTCCAAGTGCCCGCTAGGTTACCTACATAGTCCAAATGCCCGTTCGGTAACCTAGATAGTGCAAGTGTCCGGTAGTTAACCTACATAGTCCAAGTGCCCGCTAGGTAACCTAGATAGTCCAAAGGCCCTCTAGTTAACCTACATAGTCAAAGTGCCCGGTAGTTAACTTACATAGTTCAAGTGTCCGTAGGGAACATACATAGTCCAAGTGCCTGCTAGGGAACATACAGAGTCCAAGTGCCAGCTAGGGAACCTACATAGTCCACGTGCCCGCTAGGGAATCTACATAATCCAAGGGCCCGCTAGTTAATGTAGATAGTCCAAGTGCCGCTAGTTAATCTACATATTTCAACGGCCCACTATTTAACCTACATAGTCCAAGTACCCGCTAGTTAACCTAGATCGTCCAAGTGTCCGCTAATTAACCTACATTGTACAAGTGCCCGCTAGGGAATCTAGATAGTCCAAGTGCCCGCTCTGGAACATACGTAGTCCAAGTACCCGCTAGGGAATCTACATAGTCCAAGGGCCCGCTAGTTAACGTAGATAGTCCAAATGCCGCTAGTTAATCTACATATTCCAAGGGTTCGCTAGTTAACCTACATAGTCCAAGGGCTCACTTGTTCACTTTGATAGTTCAAGTGCCCACTAGTTAACCTAGATCGTCCAAGTGCCCGCTAGTTAACCTAGATTGTCCAAGAGCCCGCTAGTTAACCTACATAGTCCAAGGGACCACTAGTTAACCTAGATAATCCAAGTGTCCTCTGGGTAACCTATAGTCCAAGTGCCCGCTAGTTAACCTATGTACCAAGTGCCCGTTATGTAACCTAGATATTCCAAGGGCACGGTAGTTAACCTATATCGTCCAAGTGCCCGCTAGGCAACCTAGATAGTCCAAGTGCCCGCTAAGGAACCTACATAGTCCAAGTGCACGCTAGTTTTCCTAGATAGTCCAAGTGCCCGCTAGTTAACCTAGATAGTCCAAGTGCCTGCTAGGTAACCTACATAGAGCAAGTGTCTGCTAGTTAACCTACATATTCCAAGTGCCCGCTAGGTAACCTAGATACCACAAGTGCCCGCTAGTTAACCTAGATAGTTCAAGTACCCGCGAGGTAACCTAGATCGTCCAAGGGCCCCCTAGTTAGCCTACATAGTCCAAGTGCCCGGTAGTTAATCTAGATAGTCCAAGGGCCCGCTAGTTAACGTAGATAGTCCAAGTGCCGCTAGTTAATCTACATAGTCCAATGGCCCGCTAGTTAACCTACATAGTCCAAGTACCCGCTAAGAAACTTAGATAGTCCAAGTGCACGCTAGTTAACCTAGATAGTCCAAGTGCCCTCCAGTTAACCTAGATCTTCCAAGTGCTCGCTAAGAAACCTAGATAGTCTTAGTGCCCGTTACCTAACCTAGATAGTCCAATTGCCCGCTATGCAACATACATAGTCCTAGTGCCCGTTCGTTAACCTAGAAGTCCAAGTGGCCGCAAGGTAACCAAAACTCTCCAAGTGCCCGCTGGGTTACTTACATAGTCCAATTGCCCGTTTGGTAACCTAGATAGTGCAAGTGTCCGATAGTTAACATACATAGTCCAAGTGCCCGTTAGGTAACCTAGATAGTCCAAGGGCCCGCTAGTTAACCTACATAGTCAAAGTGCCCGGTAGTTAACTTACATAGTTCAAGTGTCCGTAGGGAACATACATAGTCCAAGTGCCCTCTAGGGAACATACAGAGTCCAAGTGCCCGCTAGGGAACCTACATAGTCCAAGTGCCCGCTAGGGAATCTACATAGTCCAAGGGCCCGCTAGTTAATGTAGATAGTCCAAGTGCCGCTAGTTAATCTACATAGTTCAAGGGCCCGCTAGGTAACCTAGACAGTTCAAGTGACCACTAGGTTACCTACATAGTCCAAGTGCCCGTTCGTTAACCTACATAGTCCAAGTGCCCGCTAAGTAACCAATATACTACAAATGCGCGCTAGTTAACCTAGATCATCCAAGTGCCCGCTAGGCAACCTAGATAGTCCAAGTGCCCGCTAAGGAACCTACATAGTCCAAGTGCACGCTAGTTTTCCTAGATAGTCCAAGTGCCCGCTAGTTAACCTAGATAGTCCAAGTGCCTGCTAGGTAACCTACATAGTGCAAGTGTCCGCTAGTTAACCTACATATTCCAAGTGCCCGCTAGGTAACCTAGATACCGCAAGTGCCCGCTAGTTAACCTAGATAGTTCAAGTACCCGCGAGGTAACCTAGATCGTCCAAGGGCCCCCTAGTTAGCCTACATAGTCCAAGTGCCCGGTAGTTAATCTAGATAGTCCAAGGGCCCGCTAGTTAACGTAGATAGTCCAAGTGCCGCTAGTTAATCTACATAGTCCAATGGCCCGCTAGTTAACCTACATAGTCCAAGTACCCGCTAAGAAACTTAGATAGTCCAAGTGCACGCTAGTTAACCTAGATAGTCCAAGTGCCCTCTAGTTAACCTAGATCTTCCAAGTGCTCGCTAAGAAACCTAGATAGTCTTAGTGCCCGTTACCTAACCTAGATAGTCCAATTGCCCGCTATGCAACATACATAGTCCAAGTGCCCGTTCGTTAACCTAGAAGTCCAAGTAGCCGCAAGGTAGCCAAAACTCTACAAGTGCCCGCTGGGTTACTTACATAGTCCAATTGCCCGTTCGGTAACCTAGATAGTGCAAGTGTCCGATAGTTAACATACATAGTCCAAGTGCCCGTTAGGTAACCTAGATAGTCCAAGGGCCCGCTAGTTAACCTACATAGTCAAAGTGCCCGGTAGTTAACTTACATAGTTCAAGTGTCCGTAGGGAACATACATAGTCCAAGTGCCCGCTAGGGAACATACAGAGTCCAAGTGCCCGCTAGAGAACCTACATAGTCCAAGTGCCCGCTAGGGAATCTACATAGTCCAAGGGCCCGCTAGTTAATGTAGATAGTCCAAGTGCCGCTAGTTAATCTACATAGTTCAAGGGCCCGCTAGGTAACCTAGACAGTTCAAGTGACCACTAGGTTACCTACATAGTCCAAGTGCCCGCTAAGTAACGAATATACTCCAAATGCGCGCTAGTTAACCTAGATTGTCCAAGTGCCCGCTAGGTAACCTACATAGTCCAAGGGCCCGCTAGTTAACCTACACAGTATTAGGGCCCGCTAGTTAACCTACATAGTCCAAGTGCCCGTTCGTTAACCTACATAGTCCAAGTGCCCGCTAAGTAACCAATATAGTCCAAATGCCCGCTAGGTAACCTAGAGAGTCCAAATGCCCGCTAGGGAACCCACATAGTCCATGTGCCCGCTAGGGAACTTACATAGTCCAAGGGCCCGCTAGGGAACCTACATAGTCCAAGTGCCCGTTAGTTAACCTAGATAGTCCCAGTGCCCGCTAGTTAACCTAGATAGTCCAACAGCCCGGTAGGTAACCTACATACTCCAAGTACCCGCTAGGTAACGTAGAAAGTTCAAGTGCCAGCTAGGTAACCTAGATAGTCCAAGTGCCCGCTAGGTAACCTACAAAGTCTAAGTGCCCGCTAGGTAATCTATATAGTCCAAATGACCGCTAGGGAGCCTACATAGTCCAAATGCCCGCTAGGTAACCTAGGTATTCCAAGGGCCCTCTAGGTAACCTACATAGTCCTAGTGCCCCCTCGTTAACCTACATTCTCCAAGTGCCCGATAGGTAACCTACATAGTCCTAATGCCCTCTAGTTAACCTACATAGTCCAAGTGCCCGTTAGGTAACCTAGATAGTCCAAATGCCCACCAGGAATCCCACATAGTCCAAGTACCCGCTAGGGAATTTACATAGTCCAAGGTCCCGCTAGGGAACCTACATAGTCCCAGTGCCCGTTAGTTAACCTAGATAGTCCAAGTGTCCGCATGGTAACCTAGAGAGTCCAACAGCCCGCTAGGTAACCTACATACTCCAAGAACCCGCTAGGTAATGTAGATAGTTCATGTGTCAGCTAGGTAACCTAGATAGTCCAAGTGCCCGCTAGGTAACCTACAAAGTCTAAGTGCCCGCTAGGTTATCTATATAGTCCAAATGCCCGCTAGGGAATCGACATAGTCAAAGGGACCGCTAGTTAACGTAGATAGTCCAAGTGCCGCTAGTTAATCTACATAGTATAAGGGCCGGCTAGTTAACCTACATAGTCCAAGTGCCCGTTCGTTAACCTAGATAATCCAAGTGCCCAATCGTTTACAGAGATAATCCAAGTGCCCCGTAGGTAACCTAGACAGTCCAAGTGCCCGCTAGTTAACCTAAATAGTCCAAGTGCCCTTTAGTTAACCTAGATAGTCAAAGTGCCTGCTAGGTAACCTAGATAGTCCAAGTGCCCACTAGGTAACCTACGTAGTGCAAGTGTCCGCTAGTTAACCTACATATTCCAAGTGCCCGCTAGTTAACATAGATAGCCCAAGTGCCCGCTAGTTAACCTACATAATCTAAGTGCCCGTTGGCTAACCTATATAGTCCAAGGGCCCGCTAGTTGACTTACATAGTCAAAGTGCCAGCTAGGTAACCTAGATAGTACAAGTGCCTGTTAGCTAACCTAGATAGTCCAAGTGGCGGCTAGGTAACCTACATATTCCAAGTGCCCGTTCGTTAACCTAGATAATCCAAGTGCCCATTCGTTAACCGAGATAATCCAAGTGCCCACTAGGTAACCTAGACAGTCCAAGTGCCCGCTAGTTAACCTACATAGTCCAAGTGCCCTTTAGTTAACCTAGAGAGTCAAAGTGCCTGCTACGTAACCTAGACTCTCCAAGTGCCCGCTAGGTAACCTACATAGTCCAAGTGCCCGCTAGGTAACCTAAATAATCCAAATGCCCGCTAGGGATTCGACATAGTCCAAAAGCCCGCTAGTTAATGTAGATAGTCCAAGTGCCCGAGAGGTAACCTAAACATTTCAAGTGACCACTAGGTTACCTACATAGTCCAAGTGCGCGTTCGTTAACCTACATAGTCCAAGTGCCCGCTAGGTGACCAATATAGTCCAAATGCCCGCTAGGGGCCCTGATATTCCAAATTCCCGATAGATAACCTAGATAGTCCAAGTGCCCGCTAGTTAACCTAGATAGACCAAGTGCCCGCTAGGGAACCTATCTAGTCCAAGTACCCGCTAGGAAACGTACATAGTCCAAGTGCCTGCTAGATAACATACATAGTCTAAGTGCCCGCTAGGTAACCTAGATAGTGCAAGGGCCTGCTAGGGAAAGTACATAGTCCAAATGCCTGCTAGGTAACCTAGATAGTCCAAGTGCCCACTAGTTAACGTACATAGTCCAGGTTCCTCGTACGTAACCTAGATAGTCCAAGGGCCCGCGAGGTAACCTACATTGTCCTAGTGCCCCCTAGTAAACCTATATTCTCCAAGTGCCCGTTAGGGAACCTACATAGTCCAAGTACCCGCTAGGTAACCTACATGGTCCAAATGCCCGCTAGTTAACCTACAAAGTCCAAGTGCCCGATAGGGAACCTACATAATCCAAGTGCCCGTTAGGGAACCTATATAGTCCAAGTTCCCGTTAGGTCACCTAGATAGTCCAAATGCCCGCTAGGGAACTCACATAGTCCAAGTGCCCGCTAGGGAACCTACATAGTCCAAGGGCCCACTAGGGAACCTACATAGTCCAAGTGCCCGTTAGTTAACCTAGATAGTCCAAGTGCCCGCTAGGTAACCTAGATAGTCCAACAGCCCGGTAGGTAACCTACATACTCCAAGTACCCGCTAGGTAACGTAGATAGTTCAAGTGCCTGCCAGGTAGCCTAGATAGTCCAAGTGCCCGCTAGGTAACCTATATAGTCCAAGTGCCCGCTAGGTAACCTAGATAGTCCAAGGGCCCGCTAGTTTACCTACATAATCCAAGGGCCCACTAGTTAACCTAGATAGTCCACGTGTCCTCTAGTTAACCTACATAGTCCAAGTGCCTGCTAGTTAACCTTTATACCAAGTGCCCGCTACGTAACCTAGATATTCCAAGGGCACGCTAGTTAACCTATATCGTCCAAGTGCCCGCTAGGCAACCTACAAAGTCTAAGTGCCCGCTAGGTTATCTATATAGTCCAAATGCCCGCTAGGGAACCTACATAGTCCAAGTGCCCGCTAGGTAATCTAGATAATCCAAGTGCCCGCTAGTTAACCTAGATCGTCCAAGTGCCCGCTAGTTAACCTACATAGTCAATGGACCCGCTAGTTAACCGACATAGTGCAAGAGCCCGCTAGCTAACCTAGATAATCCAAGTGCCCGCTAGTTAACCTATATCGTCCAAGTGCCCGCTAGTTACCTAGATCGTCCAAGTGCCCGCTAGTTAACCTACATAGTCAATGGGCCCGCTAGTTAACCTACATAGTGCAAGTGTCCGGGAGTTAACCTACATAGTCCAAGTGCCCGATAGTGAACCTACATAATCCAAGTGCCCGCTTGGCAACCTACATAGTCCAAGTGCCCGTTAGTTAACCTAGATAGTCAAAGTGCCTGCTAGGTAACCTAGATAGTCCAAGTGTCTGCTAGGTAACCTACATAGTCCAAGTGCCCGCTAGGTAACCTAAATAGTCCAAATGCCCGCTAGGGAAACTACATAGTCCAAGTGCCAGCTAGTTAAGCTAGATAGTCCAAGTGCCCGTTCGTTAACCTACATAGTCCAAGTGCCCGCTAGGTAACCAATATAGTCCAAATGCCCGCTAGGGGCCCTAATAGTCCAAATGCCCGCTAGATAACCTAGATAGTACAAGTGCTCGCTAGTTAACTTAGATAGTCCAAGTGCCTGCTAGGTAACCTACATAGTGCAAGTGTCCGCTAGTTAACCTACATATTCCAAGTGCCCGCTAGTTAACCCACATAATCTAAGTGCCCGTTGGCTAACCTAGATAGTGCAAGGGCCCGCTAGTTGACTTACATAGTCTAAGTGCCAGCTAGGTAACCTAGATAGTACAAGTGCCTGTTAGCTAACCTAGATAGTCCAAGTGGCGGCTAGGTAACCTACATAGTCCAAGTGCCCGTTCGTTAACCTAGATAATCCAAGTGCCCAATCGTTAACCGAGATAATCCAAGTGCCCCGTAGGTAACCTAGACAGTCCAAGTGCCCGCTAGTTAACCTACATAGTCCAAGTGCCCTTTAGTTAACCTAGATAGTCAAAGTGCCTGCTAGGTAACCTAGATAGTCCAAGTGCCCGCTAGGTAACCTACGTAGTGCAAGTGTCCGCTAGTTAACCTACATATTCCAAGTGCCCGCTAGTTAACATAGATAACCCAAGTGCCCGCTAGTTAACCTACATAATCTAAGTGCCCGTTGGCTAACCTATATAGTCCAAGTGCCCGCTAGTTGACTTACATAGTCAAAGTGCCAGCTTGGTAACCTAGATAGTACAAGTGCCTGTTAGCTAACCTAGATAGTCCAAGTGGCGGCTAGGTAACCTACATATTCCAAGTGCCCGTTCGTTAACCTAGATAATCCAAGTGCCCATTCGTTAACCGAGATAATCCAAGTGCCCACTAGGTAACCTAGACAGTCCAAGTGTCCGCTAGTTAACCTATATAGTCCAAGTGCCCTTTAGTTAACCTAGATAGTCAAAGTGCCTGCTAGGTAACCTAGACTCTCCAAGTGCCCGCTAGGTAACCTACATAGTCCAAGTGCCCGCTAGGTAACCTAAATAGTCCAAATGCCCGCTAGGGAATCTACATAGTCCAAGGGCCCGCTAGTTAATGTAGATAGTCCAAGTGCCCGAGAGGTAACCTAAACATTTCAAGTGACCACTAGGTTACCTACATAGTCCAAGTGCGCGTTCGTTAACCTACATAGTCCACGGGCCCGCTAGGTAACCAATATAGTCCAAATGCCCGCTAGGGGCCCTGATATTCCAAATTCCCGATAGTTAACCTAGATAGTCCAAGTGCCCGCTAGTTAACCTAGATAGACCAAGTGCCCGCTAGGGAACCTATCTAGTCCAAGTACCCGCTAGGAAACGTACATAGTCCAAGTGCCCGCTAGATAACATACATAGTCTAAGTGCCCGCTAGGTAACCTAGATAGTGCAAGGGCCTGCTAGGGAAAGTACATAGTCCAAATGCCTGCTAGGTAACCTAGATAGTCCAAGTGCCCACTAGTTAACGTACATAGTCCAGGTTCCCCGTAGGTAACCTAGATAGTCCAAGGGCCCGCGAGGTAACCTACATTGTCCCAGTGCCCCCTAGTAAACCTACATTCTCCAAGTGCCCGTTAGGGAACCTACATAGTCCAAGTACCCGCTAGGTAACCTACATGGTCCAAATGCCCGCTAGTTAACCTACAAAGTCCAAGTGCCCGATAGGGAACCTACATAATCCAAGTGCCCGCTAGGGAACCTATATAGTCCAAGTGCCCGTTAGGTCACCTAGATAGTCCAAATGCCCGCTAGGGAACTCACATAGTCCAAGTGCCCGCTAGGGAACCTACATAGTCCAAGGGCCCGCTAGGGAACCTACATAGTCCAAGTGCCCGTTAGTTAACTTAGATAGTCCAAGTGCCCGCTAGGTAACCTAGATAGTCCAACAGCCCAGTAGGTAACCTACATACTCCAAGTACCCGCTAGGTAACGTAGATATTTCAAGTGCCTGCCAGGTAGCCTAGATAGTCCAAGTGCCCGCTAGGTAACCTATAAAGTCCAAGTGCCCGCTAGGTAACCTAGATAGTCCAAGGGCCCGCTAGTTAACCTACATAGTCCAAGGGCTCACTTGTTCACTTTGATAGTCCAAGTGCCCGCTAGTTAACCTAGATTGTCCAGGTGCCCGCTAGTTAACCTACATAGTCCAAGGGCCCACTAGTTAACCTAGATAGTCCACGTGTCCTCTAGTTAACCTACATAGTCCAAGTGCCTGCTAGTTACCCTATATACCAAGTGCCCGCTACGTAACCTAGATATTCCAAGGGCACGCTAGTTAACCTATATCGTCCAAGTGCCCGCTAGGCAACCTACAAAGTCTAAGTGCCCGCTAGGTTATCTATATAGTCCAAATGCCCGCTAGGGAAACTACATAGTCCAAGTGCCCGCTAGGTAATCTAGATAATCCAAGTGCCCGCTAGTTAACCTAGATCGTCCAAGTGCCCGCTAGTTAACCTAGATCGTCCAATTGCCCGCTAGTTAACCTACATAGTCAATGGACCCGCTAGTTAACCGACATAGTGCAAGAGCCCGCTAGCTAACCTAGATAATCCAAGTGCCCGCTAGTTAACCTATATCGTCCAAGTGCCCGCTAGTTACCTAGATCGTCCAAGTGCCCGCTAGTTAACCTACATAGTCAATGGGCCCGCTAGTTAACCTACATAGTGCAAGTGTCCGGGAGTTAACCTACATAGTCCAAGTGCCCGATAGTGAACCTACATAATCCAAGTGCCCGCTAGGCAACCTACATAGTCCAAGTGCCCGTTAGTTAACCTAGATAGTCAAAGTGCCTGCTAGGTAACCTAGATAGTCCAAGTGTCTGCTAGGTAACCTACATAGTCCAAGTGCCCGCTAGGTAACCTAAATAGTCCAAATGCCCGCTAGGGAAACTACATAGTCCAAGTGCCAGCTAGTTAACCTAGATAGTCCAAGTGCCCGTTCGTTAACCTACATAGTCCAAGTGCCCGCTAGGTAACCAATATAGTCCAAATGCCCGCTAGGGGCCCTAATAGTCCAAATGCCCGCTAGATAACCTAGAAAGTACAAGTGCTCGTTAGTTAACCTAGATAGTCCAAGTGCCTGCTAGGTAACCTACATAGTGCAAGTGTCCGCTAGTTAACCTACATATTCCAAGTGCCCGCTAGTTAACCCACATAATCTAAGTGCCCGTTGGCTAACCTAGATAGTCCAAGGGCCCGCTAGTTGACTTACATAGTCTAAGTGCCAGCTAGCTAACCTAGATAGTCCAAGTGGCGGCTAGGTAACCTACATATTCCAAGTGCCCGTTCGTTAACCTAGATAATCCAAGTGCCCAATCGTTAACCGAGATAATCCAAGTGCCCCGTAGGTAACCTAGACAGTCCAAGTGCCCGCTAGTTAACCTACATAGTCCAAGTGCCCTTTAGTTAACCTAGATAGGCAAAGTGCCTGCTAGGTAACCTAGATAGTCCAAGTGCCCACTAGGTAACCTACATAGTCCAAGTGCCCGCTAGGTAACCTAAATAGTCCAAATGCCCGCTAGGGAATCTACATAGTCCAAGGGCCTGCTAGTTAATGTAGATAATCCAAGTGCCGCTAGTTAATCTACATAGTCCAAGTGCCCTCTAGTAAACCTACATAGTCCAAGTGCCCGCGAGGTAACCTACACATTTCAAGTGACCACTAGGTTACCTACATAGTCCAAGTGCCCGTTCGTTAACCTACATTGTCCAAGTGCCCGCTAGGTAACCAATATAGTCCAAATGCCCGTTAGGGGCCCTAATAGTCCAAATGCCCGCTAGTTAACCTAGATAGTCCAAGTGCCCGCTAGTTAGCCTAGATAGACCAAGTGCCCGCTAGGGAACCTATCTAGTCCAAGTACCCGCTAGGAAACGTACATAGTCCAAGTGCCCGCTAGGTAACATACATAGTCCAAATGCCTGCTAGGTAACCTAGATAGTCCAATTGCCCACTAGTTAACCTACATAGTCTAGGTTCCCCCTAGCTAACCTAGATAGTCCAAGGGCCCGCTAGGTAACCTACATTGTCCTAGTGCCCCCTAGTTAACCTACATTCTCCAAGTGCCCGATAGGGAACCTACATCGTCCAAGTGCCCGCTAGGTAATCTACATGGTCCAAATGCCCGCTAGTTAACCTACATAGTCCATTTGCCTGATAGGGAACCAACATAATCCAAGTGCCCGCTAGGGAACCTATATAGTCCAAGTGCCCGTTAGGTAACCTAGATAGTCCAAATGCCCGCTAGGGAACCCACATAGTCCAAGTGCCCGATAGGGAACCTACATAGTCCAAGGGCCCGCTAGGGAACCTACATAGTCCAAGTGCCCGTTAGTTAACCTGGATAGTCCAAGTGCCTGCTAGGTAACCTAGATAGTCCAACAGCCCGGTAGGTAACCTACATACTCCAAGTACCCGCTAGGTAACGTAGATAGTTCAAGTGCCTGCCAGGTAACCTATATAGTCCAAGTGCCCGCTAGGTAACCTAGATAGTCCAAGGGCCCGCTAGTTAACCTACATAGTCCAAGGGCTCACTTGTTCACTTTGATAGTCCAAGTGCCCGCTAGTTATCCTAGATCTTTCAAGTGCCCGCTAGTTAACCTAGATTGTCCAAGTGCCCGCTAGTTAACCTACATAGTCCAAGGGCCCACTAGTTAACCTAGATAGTCCACGTGTCCTCTAGTTAAGCAGATAGTCCAAGTGCCCGCTAGTTAACCTATATACCAAGTGCCCGCTACGTAACCTAGATATTCCAAGGGCACGCTAGTTAACCTAGATAGTCCAAGTGCCCGCTAAAGAACCTACATAGTCCAAGTGCACGCTAGTTATCCTAGATAGTCCAAGTGCCAGCTAGTTATCCTAGATGGTCCAAGTGCCTGCTAGGTAACCTACATAGTGCATGTGTCCGCTAGTTAACCTACATATTCCAAGTGCCCGCTAGTTAACATAGATAGTCCAAGTGCCCGCTAGGGAACGTACATAGTCCAAGTGCCTGCTAGGTAACCTAGATACTGTAAGTGCCCGCTATTTAACCTAGATAGTTCAAGAACCCGCTTGGTAACCTAGATCGTCCAAGGGCCCCCTAGTTAGCCTACATAGTCCAAGTGCCCGCTAGGTAACCTAGAAAGTACAAGTGCCCTTTCGGTAACCTAGAGAGGACAAGTGCCCTTTAGGGAACCTAGGTAGTCCAAGGGCCCGCTAGTTGATCTTCATAGTGCAAGTGTCCGCTACTTTACCTACATATTCCAAGTGCCCGCTAAATAATCTACATAATCTCAGTTCCCTTTGGCTAACCTAGATAGTCCAAGGGCCCGCTAGTTGACCTACATAGTCCAAGTGCCCGCTAGTTAACCTAGATAGTCCAAGTGCCTGCTAGGTAACCTACATAGTGCAAGTGTCCGCTAGTTAACCTACATATTCCAAGTGCCCGCTAGTTAACATAGATAGTCCAAGTGCCTGCTAGGAAACGTACATAGTTCTAGTGCCCGCTAGGTAACCTAGATAGTTCAAGTACCCGCTAGGTAACCTAGATGGTCAAAGGGCCCCCTAGTTAGCCTACATAGTCCAAGTGCCCGCTAGGTAACCAAGATAGTCCAAGTGCCCTTTAGGGAACCTAGATAACCAAGGGCCCGATAGTAAACCTACATAGTCCATGGGCCCGCTAGTTAACCTTCATTGTGAAAGTGTCCGCTACTTAACCTACATATTCCAAGTTCCCGCTAGTTAAGCTACATAATCTAAGTGCCCGTTGGCTAACCTAGATACTCCAAGGGCCCGCTAGTTGACTTACATAGTCAAAGTGCCAGCTAGGTAACCTAGATAGTACAAGTGCCCGCTAGGGAACCTAGATAGTCAGAGTGCCTGTTAGCTAACCTAGATAGTCCAAGTGGCGGTTAGGTAACCTACATAGTCCAAGTGCCCGTTCGTTAACCTAGATAATCCAAGTGCCCGTTCGTTAACCGAGATAATCCAAGTGCCCACTAGGTAACCTAGACAGTCCAAGTGCCCGCTAGTTAACCTACATAGTCAAAGTGCCCGATAGGGAACCTACATAATCCAAGTGCCCTCTAGGCAACCCACATAGTCCAAGTGCCCGTTAGTTAACCTAGATAGTCAGAGTGCCTGCTAGGTAACCTAGATAGACCAAGTGCCCGCTAGGTAACCTACATAGTCCAAGTGCCCGCTAGGTAACATAAATAGTCCAAATGCCCGCTAGGGAAACTACATAGTCCAAGTGCCCTCTGGTTTCCTAGATAGTCCAAGTGCCTGCTAGTAAACCTACATAATCCATGGGCCCGCTAGTTAGCCTACATAGTGCAAGGGCCCACTAGTTAACCTACATCGTCCAAGGGCCCGGTAGTTAACTTACATATTTCAAGTGTCCGTAGGGAACATACAGAGTCCAAGTGCCCGCTAGGGAACCTACATAGTCCAAGTGCCCGCTAGGCAATCTACATAGTCCAAGGGCCCACTAGTTAACATAGATAGTCCAAGGGCCGCTAGTTAATCTACATAGTCCAAAGGCCCGCTAGTTAACCTACATAGTCCAAAGGCCCGCTAGTTAACTTACATAGTCCAAGTACCCGCTAGTTTACCTAGATCTTCCAAGTGCACGCTAGTTAACCTACATAGTCCAAGGGCCCGCTAGTTAACCTACATCGTCCAAGGGTGCGCTAGTTAACCTAGATAGTACAAGTGCCCTCTAGTTAACCTACATAGTCCAATTGCCCGCTAGGTAACCTAGACAGTTCAAGTGACCACTAGGTTACTTACATAGTCCAAGTGCCCGCTAGGTAACCTACATAGGCCAAGTGCCCGCTAGGTAACCTATATAGTCCAAATGCCCGCTAAGGACCCTAATAGTCCAAGTGCCTGCTAGTTATCCTAGATAGTCCAAGTGCTCACTAGTTAACCTAGATAGTCCAAGTGCCCACTTGTTAACCTGGATAGACCAATTGCCCGCTAGGGAACCTACGTACTCCAAGTGCCCGATAGGGAACTTACATAGTCCAAGTTTCTGTTAGTTAACCTAGATAGTCCAATGCCTGCTAGGTTACCTAGATAGTCCAACAGCCCGCTAGGTAACCTACATACTCCAAGAACCTGCTAGGCAACGTAGATAGTTCAAGTGCCAGCTAGGTAACCTACAAAGTCTAAGTGCCCGCTAGGTTATCTATATAGTCCAAATGCCCGCTAGGGAACCTACATAGTCCAAGTGCCCGCTAGGTAACCTAGATAATCCATGTGCCTGCTAGTTAACCTATATCGTCCAAGTGCCCGCTAATTAACCTAGATCGTCCAAGGGCCCGCTAGTTAACCTACATAGTCAATGGGCCCGCTAGTTAACCTACATAGTGCAAGAGCCCGCTAGCTAACCTAGATAATTCAAGTGCCCGCTAGTTAACCTATATCGTCCAAGTGCCCGCTAGTTACCTACATCGTCCAAGTGCCCGCTAGTTAACCTACATAGTCAATTGGCCCGCTAGTTAACCTACATAGTGTAAGTGTCCGCTAGTTAACCTACATAGTCCAAGTGCCCGATAGTGAACCTACATAATCCAAGTGCCCGCTAGGCAACCTACATAGTCCAAGTGCCCGTTAGTTAACCTAGATAGTCAAAGTGCCTGCTAGGTAACCTAGATAGTCCAAGTGTCCGCTAGGTAACCTACATAGTCCAAGTGCCCGCTAGGTAACGTACATAGTCCAAGTGCCCACTAGGTAACGTAGAGGGTCCAAGTGCCCGCTAGGGAATGTACATATTCCAAGTGCCCGCTAGGTAACCTAGATAGTCCAAGTGCCCACTAGTTAACCTACATAGTCCAGGTTCCCCCTAGGTAACCTAGATAGTTCTAGGGCCCGCTAGGTAACCTACATAGTCCAAATGCCCGATAGGGAACCTATAAAGTCCATGTGCCCGCTAGTTAACCTCCATAGTCCAAGTGCCCGCTAGGTAACCTACATAGTCCAAATGCCCGCTAGTTATCCTACATAGTCCAAGTGCCCGATAGGGAACCTACATAATCCAAGTGCCCGCTATGGAACCTACATAGTCCAAGTGCCCGTTAGTTAACCTAGATTGTCCAAATGCCCACTAGGGAACCCACATAGTCCAAGTGCTCGCTAGGGAACCTACATAGTCCAAGTGCCCGTTAGTTAACCTAGATAGTCCCAGTGCCCGCTTGGTAACTTAGATAGTCCAACAGCCCGCTAGGTAACCTACATACTCCAAGAACCCGCTATAATGTATATAGTTCAAGTGCCAGCTAGGTAACCTAGATAGTTCTTGTGCCCGTTACCTAACCTAGATAGTCCAATTGCCCGCTATGCAACATACATAGTCCAAGTGCCAGTTGGTTAACCTAGAAGTCCAAGTGCCCCCTAGGTAACATAGACTCTCCAAATGCCCGCTAGGTTACCTCCATAGTCCAAATGCCCATTCGGTAACCTAGATAATGCAAGTGCCCGGTAGTTAACCTACATAGTCGAAGTGCCAGCTAGGTAACCTAGATAGTCCAAGGGCCCGCTAGTTAACCTACATAGTCCAAGTGCCCGGTAGTTAACTTACATAGTTCAAGTGTCCGTAGGGAACATACAGAGTCCAAGTGCCCGCTAGGGAACCTATATTGTCCAAGTGCCCGCTAGGCAATCTACATAGTCCAAGGACCCGCTAGTTAATGTAGATAGTCCAAGTGCCGGTAGTTAATCTACATAGTTCAAGGGCCCGCTAGTTAACCTACATAATCCAAGTACCCGCAAGTTAACCTAGATCGTCCAAGTATCCGCTAATTAACCTACATAGTACAAGTGCCCGCTAGGGAACCTAGATAGTCCAAGTGCCCGCTCTGGAACCTACATAGTCCAAGTGACTGCTAGGGAACCTACATAGTCCAAGTGCCCGCTCTGGAACATATATAGTCCAAGTGCCTGTCAGGGAATCTACATAGTCCAAGGGCACGCTAGTTAATGTAGATAGTCCAAGTGCCGCTAGTTAATCTACATAGTCCAAGGGCCCGCTAGTTAACCTACATAGTCCAAGTACCCGCTAGTTAACCTAGATCGTCCAAGTGCCCACTATGTAACCTACATACTCCAAGGGCCCGCTAGTTAACCTACATAGTCCAAGGGCCCGCTAGTTAACCTACATAGTCCAATGGCCCGCTAGTTAACCTAGATAGTCCAAGTGCCCGCTAGTTAACCTACATAGTCCAAGTGCCCGCTAGGTAACCAATATAGTCCAAATGCCCGCTAGGGGCCCTAATACTCCAAATGCCCGCTAGTTAACCTAGATAGTCCAAGTGCCCGCTTGTTAACCTAGATAGACCAAGTGCCCGCTAGGGAACCTATCTAGTCCAAGTACCCGCTAGGAAACGTACATAGTCCAAGTGCCCGCTAGGTAACGTACATAGTCTATGCCCGCTAGGTAACGTAGATAGTCCAAGGGCCTGCTAGGGAACGTACATAGTCCACGTGCCTGCTAGGTAACCTAGATAGTCCAAGTGCCCACTAGTTAACCTACATAGTCCAAGTGCCCCCTATATAACCTAGATAGTCCAAGGGCCCGCTAGGTAACCTACATTGTCCTAGTGCTCACTAGTTAACCTACATTCTCCAAGTGCCCGCTAGGTAACCTACATGGTCCAAATGCCCGCTAGTTAACCTACATAGTCCAAGTGCCCGTTAGTTAACCTAGATAGTCCAAGTGCCCACTAGGTAACCTAGATAGTCCAACAGCCCGGTAGGTAACCTACATACTCCAAGTACCCGCTAGGTAATGTAGATAGTTCAAGTGCCTGCTGGGTAACCTAGATAGTCCAAGTGCCCGCTAGGTAACCTAGATAGTCCAACAGCCCGGTAGGTAACCTACATACTCCAAGTACCCGCTAGGTAATGTAGATAGTTCAAGTGCCTGCTAGGTAACCTAGATAGTCCAAGTGCCCACTAGTTAACCTACGTAGTCCAGGTGCCCCCTATATAACCTAGATAGTCCAAGGGCCCGCTAGGTAACCTACATTGTCCTAGTGCTCACTAGTTAACCTACATTCTCCAAGTGCCCGCTAGGTAACCTACATGGTCCAAATGCCCGCTAGTTAACCTACATAGTCCAAGTGCCCGTTAGTTAACCTAGATAGTCCAAGTGCCCACTAGGTAACCTAGATAGTCCAACAGCCCGGTAGGTAACCTACATACTCCAAGTACCCGCTAGGTAATGTAGATAGTTGAAGTGCCTGCTAGGTAACCTAGATAGTCCAAGTGCCCGCTAGGTAACCTAGATAGTCCAACAGCCCGGTAGGTAACCTACATACTCCAAGTACCCGCTAGGTAATGTAGATAGTTCAAGTGCCTGCTAGGTAACCTAGATAGTCCAAGTGCCCGCTAGGTAACCTACAAAGTCTAAGTGCCCGCTAAGTAATCTATATAGTCCAAATAACCGCTAGGGAGCTTACATAATCCAAATGCCCGCTAGGTAACCTACATAGTCCAAATGCCCGATAGGGAACCTATATAGTCCATGTGCCCGCTAGGTAACCTACATAGTCCAAGTGCCCGCTAGGTAACCTACATAGTCCAAATGCCCACTAGTTAACCTACATAGTCCAAGTCCCCGATAGGGAACCTACATAATCCAAGTGCCCGCTAGGGAACCTACATACTCCAAGTGCCCGTTAGTTATCCTACATTGTCCAAATGCCCGCTAGGGAACCCACATAGTCCAAGTGCTCGCTAGGGAACCTACATAGTCCAAGTGCCCGTTAGTTAACCTAGATAGTCCCAGTGCCCGCTTGGTAACTTAGATAGTCCAACAGCCCGCTAGGTAACCTACATACTCCAAGAACCCGCTATAATGTAGATAGTTCAAGTGCCAGCTAGGTAACCTAGATAGTTCTTGTGCCCGTTACCTAACCTAGATAGTCCAATTGCCCGCTATGCAACATACATAGTCCAAGTGCCAGTTGGTTAACCTAGAAGTCCAAGTGCCCCCTAGGTAACATAGACTCTCCAAGTGCCCGCTAGGTTACCTACATAATCCAAATGCCCATTCGGTAACCTAGATAATGCAAGTGCCCGGTAGTTAACCTACATAGTCCAAGTGCCCGCTAGTTAACCTAGATAGTCCAAGAGCCCGCTAGTTAACCTACATAGTCCAAGTGCCCGGAAGTTAACTTACATAGTTCAAGTGTCCGTAGGGAACATACAGAGTCCAAGTGCCCGCTAGGGAACCTATATTGTCCAAGTGCCCGCTAGGCAATCTACATAGTCCAAGGACCCGCTAGTTAATGTAGATAGTCCAAGTGCCGGTAGTTAATCTACATAGTTCAAGGGCCGCTAGTTAACCTACATAATCCAAGTACCCGCAAGTTAACCTAGATCGTCCAAGTATCCGCTAATAAACCTACATAGTACAAGTGCCCGCTAGGGAACCTAGATAGTCCAAGTGCCCGCTCTGGAACCTACATAGTCCAAGTGACTGCTAGGGAACCTACATAGTCCAAGTGCCCGCTCTGGAACATATATAGTCCAAGTGCCTGTCAGGGAATCTACATAGTCCAAGGGCCCGCTAGTTAATGTAGATAGTCCAAGTGCCGCTAGTAAATCTACATAGTCCAAGGGCCCGCTAGTTAACCTACATAGTCCAAGTACCCGCTAGTTAACCTAGATCGTCCAAGTGCCCACTATGTAACCTACATACTCCAAGGGCCCGCTAGTTAACCTACATAGTCCAAGGGCCCGCTAGTTAACCTACATAGTCCAATGGCCCGCTAGTTAACCTAGATAGTCCAAGTGCCCGCTAGTTAACCTACATAGTCCAAGTGCCCGCTAGGTAACCAATATAGTCCAAATGCCCGCTAGGGGCCCTAATACTCCAAATGCCCGCTAGTTAACCTAGATAGTCCAAGTGCCCGCTTGTTAACCTAGATAGACCAAGTGCCCGCTAGGGAACCTATCTAGTCCAAGTACCCGCTAGGAAACGTACATAGTCCAAGTGCCCGCTAGGTAACGTACATAGTCTATGCCCGCTAGGTAACGTAGATAGTCCAAGGGCCTGCTAGGGAACGTACATAGTCCACGTGCCTGCTAGGTAACCTAGATAGTCCAAGTGCCCACTAGTTAACCTACATAGTCCAAGTGCCCCCTATATAACCTAGATAGTCCAAGGGCCCGCTAGGTAACCTACATTGTCCTAGTGCTCACTAGTTAACCTACATTCTCCAAGTGCCCGCTAGGTAACCTACATGGTCCAAATGCCCGCTAGTTAACCTACATAGTCCAAGTGCCCGTTAGTTAACCTAGATAGTCCAAGTGCCCACTAGGTAACCTAGATAGTCCAACAGCCCGGTAGGTAACCTACATACTCCAAGTACCCGCTAGGTAATGTAGATAGTTCAAGTGCCTGCTGGGTAACCTAGATAGTCCAAGTGCCCGCTAGGTAACCTAGATAGTCCAACAGCCCGGTAGGTAACCTACATACTCCAAGTACCCGCTAGGTAATGTAGATAGTTCAAGTGCCTGCTAGGTAACCTAGATAGTCCAAGTGCCCACTAGTTAACCTACGTAGTCCAGGTGCCCCCTATATAACCTAGATAGTCCAAGGGCCCGCTAGGTAACCTACATTGTCCTAGTGCTCACTAGTTAACCTACATTCTCCAAGTGCCCGCTAGGTAACCTACATGGTCCAAATGCCCGCTAGTTAACCTACATAGTCCAAGTGCCCGTTAGTTAACCTAGATAGTCCAAGTGCCCACTAGGTAACCTAGATAGTCCAACAGCCCGGTAGGTAACCTACATACTCCAAGTACCCGCTAGGTAATGTAGATAGTTGAAGTGCCTGCTAGGTAACCTAGATAGTCCAAGTGCCCGCTAGGTAACCTAGATAGTCCAACAGCCCGGTAGGTAACCTACATACTCCAAGTACCCGCTAGGTAATGTAGATAGTTCAAGTGCCTGCTAGGTAACCTAGATAGTCCAAGTGCCCGCTAGGTAACCTACAAAGTCTAAGTGCCCGCTAAGTAATCTATATAGTCCAAATAACCGCTAGGGAGCTTACATAATCCAAATGCCCGCTAGGTAACCTACATAGTCCAAATGCCCGATAGGGAACCTATATAGTCCATGTGCCCGCTAGGTAACCTACATAGTCCAAGTGCCCGCTAGGTAACCTACATAGTCCAAATGCCCACTAGTTAACCTACATAGTCCAAGTCCCCGATAGGGAACCTACATAATCCAAGTGCCCGCTAGGGAACCTACATAGTCCAAGTGCCCGTTAGTTAACCTACATTGTCCAAATGCCCGCTAGGGAACCCACATAGTCCAAGTGCTCGCTAGGGAACCTACATAGTCCAAGTGCCCGTTAGTTAACCTAGATAGTCCCAGTGCCCGCTTGGTAACTTAGATAGTCCAACAGCCCGCTAGGTAACCTACATACTCCAAGAACCCGCTATAATGTAGATAGTTCAAGTGCCAGCTAGGTAACCTAGATAGTTCTTGTGCCCGTTACCTAACCTAGATAGTCCAATTGCCCGCTATGCAACATACATAGTCCAAGTGCCAGTTGGTTAACCTAGAAGTCCAAGTGCCCCCTAGGTAACATAGACTCTCCAAGTGCCCGCTAGGTTACCTACATAATCCAAATGCCCATTCGGTAACCTAGATAATGCAAGTGCCCGGTAGTTAACCTACATAGTCCAAGTGCCCGCTAGTTAACCTAGATAGTCCAAGAGCCCGCTAGTTAACCTACATAGTCCAAGTGCCCGGAAGTTAACTTACATAGTTCAAGTGTCCGTAGGGAACATACAGAGTCCAAGTGCCCGCTAGGGAACCTACATTGTCTAAGTGCCCGCTAGGCAATCTACATAGTCCAAGGACCCGCTAGTTAATGTAGATAGTCCAAGTGCCGCTAGTTAATCTACATAGTTCAAGGGCCCGCTAGTTAACCTACATAATCCAAGTACCCGCAAGTTAACCTAGATCGTCCAAGTATCCGCTAATTAACCTACATAGTACAAGTGCCCGCTAGGGAACCTAGATAGTCCAAGGGCCCGCTAGGTAACCTACATAATCCAAATGCCTGATAGGGAACCTATATAGTCCAAGTGCTCGCTAGGTAACCTACATAGTCCAAGTGCCCGCTAGGTAACCTACATAGTCCAAATGCCCGCTAGTTAACCTACATAGTCCAAGTGCCCGATAGGGAACCTACATAATCCAAGTGCCCGCTAGGGAACCTACATAGTCCAAGTGCCCGTTAGTTAACCTAGATAGTCCAAATGCCCGCTAGGGAACCCACATAGTCCAAGTGCTCGCTAGGGAACCTACATAGTCCATGGGCCCACTAGGGAACCTACATAGTCCAAGTGCCCGTTAGTTAACCTAGATAGTCCCAGTGCCCGCTTGGTAACTTAGATAGTCCAACAGCCCGCTAGGTAACATACTTACTCCACGAACCCGCTATAACGTAGATAGTTCAAGTGCCAGCTAGGTAACCTAGATAGTTCTTGTGCCCGTTACCTAACCTACATAGTCCAATTGCCCGCTATGCAACATACATAGTCCAAGTGCCCGTTCGTTAACCTAGAAGTCCAACTGCCCCCTAGTTAACCTACATTTTCCAAGTGCCCGATTGCGAACCTACATAGTCCAAGTGCCCGCTAGGTAACCTAAATAGTCCAAATGCCCGATAGGGAACCTACATAATCCAAGTGCCCGCTAGTTGACCTACATAGTCCAAGTGCCCGCTAGGTAACCCAGATAATCCTAGTGCCCGCTAGGGAACCTTCATAGTCCAAGTACCCACTAGGTAACATAGATAGTTCAAGTGCCAGCTAGGTAACCTAGATATTCCAAGTGCCCGCTAGGTAACCTACATAGTCCATATGCCCTCTAGTTAACCTACATAGTCCAAGTGCCCGCTAGGTAACCCAGATAATCCTAGTGCCCGCTAGGATACCTTCAAAGTCCAAGTACCCGCTAGGTAACGTAGATAGTTCAAGTGCCAGCTATTTAACCTAGATAGTCCAAGTGCCCGCTAGGTAACCTACATAGTCCAAATGCCCTCTAGTTAACCTACATAGTCCAAGTGCTCGATAGGGAACCTACATAATCCAAGTGCCCGCTAGTTGACCTACATAATCCAAGTGCCCGCTAGGGAACTTACATAGTCCAAGGGCCCGCTAGGGAACCTACATAGTCCAAGTTCCCGTTAGTTAACCTAGATAGTCCAAGTGCCCGCTAGATAACCTAGATAGTCCAACAGCCCGGTAGGTACCCTATATACTCCAAGTACCCGTTAGGTAACGTAGATAGTTCAAGTGCCAGCTAGGTAACCTAGATAGTCCAAGTGCCCGATAGTGAACCTACATAATCCAAGTGCCCGCTAGGCAACCTACATAGTCCAAGTGCACGTTAGTTAACCTAGATAGTCAAAGTGCCTGCTAGGTAACCTAGATAGTCCAAGTGTCCGCTAGGTAACCTATATAGTCCAAGTGCCCGCTAGGTAACCTAAATAGTCCAAATGCCCGCTAGGGAAACTACATAGTCCAAGTGCCAGCTAGTTAACCTAGATAGTCCAAGTGCCCGTTCGTTAACCTACATAGTCCAAGTGCCCGCTAGGTAACCAATATAGTCCAAGTGCCCGCTAGGGGCCCTAATAGTCCAAATGCCCGCTAGTTAACCTAGATAGTCCAAGTGCTCGCTAGTTAACCTAGATAGTCCAAGTGCCCGCTAGTTAACCTAGATAGACATGGTACCCGCTAGTTAACCTACATATTCCAATGGCCCGCTAGTTAACCTAGATAGTCCAAGTGCCCGCTAATTAACCTACATAGTCCAAGGGCCCGCTAGTTAACCTACATAGTCCAAGGGCCCGCTAGGGAACTTACATAGTCCAAAGTCCCGCAAGGTAACCTACATAGTCCAAGTGCCCGTTAGTTAACCTAGATAGTCCAAGTGCCCGCTAGGTAACCTAGATATTCCAACAGCCCGGTAGGTAAACTACATACTCCAAGTAACCGCTAGGTAACATAGATAGTTCAAGTGCCAGCTAGGTAACCTAGATAGTCCAAGTGCCCGATAGTGAACCTACATAATCCAACTGCCCGCTAGGCAACCTACATAGTCCAAGTGCACGTTAGTTAACCTAGATAGTCAATGTGCCTGCTAGGCAACCTAGATAGTCCAAGTGTCCGCTAGGTAACCTAAATAGTTCAAATGCCCGCTAGGGAAACTACATAGTCCAAGTGCCACCTAGTTAACCTAGATAGTCCAAGTGCCCGTTCGTTAACCTACATAGTCCAAGTGCCCGCTAGGTAACCAATATAGTCCAAGTGCCCGCTAGGGGCCCTAATAGTCCAAATGCCCGCTAGTTAACCTAGATAGTCCAAATGCTCGCTAGTTAACCTAGATAGTCCAAGTGCCCGCTAGTTAACCTAGATAGACATGGTACCCGCTAGTTAACCTACATATTCCAATGGCCCGCTAGTTAACCTAGATAGTCCAAGTGCCCGCTAATTAACCTACATAGTCCAAGGGCCCGCTAGTTAACCTACATAGTCCAAGGGCCCGCTAGGGAACTTACATAGTCCAAAGTCCCGCAAGGTAACCTACATAGTCCAAGTGCCCGTTAGTTAACCTAGATAGTCCAAGTGCCCACTAGGTAACCTAGATAGTCCAACAGCCCGGTAGGTAACCTACATACTCCAAGTACCCGCTAGGTAATGTAGATAGTTGAAGTGCCTGCTAGGTAACCTAGATAGTCCAAGTGCCCGCTAGGTAACCTAGATAGTCCAACAGCCCGGTAGGTAACCTACATACTCCAAGTACCCGCTAGGTAATGTAGATAGTTCAAGTGCCTGCTAGGTAACCTAGATAGTCCAAGTGCCCGCTAGGTAACCTACAAAGTCTAAGTGCCCGCTAAGTAATCTATATAGTCCAAATAACCGCTAGGGAGCTTACATAATCCAAATGCCCGCTAGGTAACCTACATAGTCCAAATGCCCGATAGGGAACCTATATAGTCCATGTGCCCGCTAGGTAACCTACATAGTCCAAGTGCCCGCTAGGTAACCTACATAGTCCAAATGCCCACTAGTTAACCTACAAAGTCCAAGTCCCCGATAGGGAACCTACATAATCCAAGTGCCCGCTAGGGAACCTACATAGTCCAAGTGCCCGTTAGTTAACCTACATTGTCCAAATGCCCGCTAGGGAACCCACATAGTCCAAGTGCTCGCTAGGGAACCTACATAGTCCAAGTGCCCGTTAGTTAACCTAGATAGTCCCAGTGCCCGCTTGGTAACTTAGATAGTCCAACAGCCCGCTAGGTAACCTACATACTCCAAGAACCCGCTATAATGTAGATAGTTCAAGTGCCAGCTAGGTAACCTAGATAGTTCTTGTGCCCGTTACCTAACCTAGATAGTCCAATTGCCCGCTATGCAACATACATAGTCCAAGTGCCAGTTGGTTAACCTAGAAGTCCAAGTGCCCCCTAGGTAACATAGACTCTCCAAGTGCCCGCTAGGTTACCTACATAATCCAAATGCCCATTCGGTAACCTAGATAATGCAAGTGCCCGGTAGTTAACCTACATAGTCCAAGTGCCCGCTAGTTAACCTAGATAGTCCAAGAGCCCGCTAGTTAACCTACATAGTCCAAGTGCCCGGAAGTTAACTTACATAGTTCAAGTGTCCGTAGGGAACATACAGAGTCCAAGTGCCCGCTAGGGAACCTACATTGTCTAAGTGCCCGCTAGGCAATCTACATAGTCCAAGGACCCGCTAGTTAATGTAGATAGTCCAAGTGCCGCTAGTTAATCTACATAGTTCAAGGGCCCGCTAGTTAACCTACATAATCCAAGTACCCGCAAGTTAACCTAGATCGTCCAAGTATCCGCTAATTAACCTACATAGTACAAGTGCCCGCTAGGGAACCTAGATAGTCCAAGGGCCCGCTAGGTAACCTACATAATCCAAATGCCTGATAGGGAACCTATATAGTCCAAGTGCTCGCTAGGTAACCTACATAGTCCAAGTGCCCGCTAGGTAACCTACATAGTCCAAATGCCCGCTAGTTAACCTACATAGTCCAAGTGCCCGATAGGGAACCTACATAATCCAAGTGCCCGCTAGGGAACCTACATAGTCCAAGTGCCCGTTAGTTAACCTAGATAGTCCAAATGCCCGCTAGGGAACCCACATAGTCCAAGTGCTCGCTAGGGAACCTACATAGTCCATGGGCCCACTAGGGAACCTACATAGTCCAAGTGCCCGTTAGTTAACCTAGATAGTCCCAGTGCCCGCTTGGTAACTTAGATAGTCCAACAGCCCGCTAGGTAACATACTTACTCCACGAACCCGCTATAACGTAGATAGTTCAAGTGCCAGCTAGGTAACCTAGATAGTTCTTGTGCCCGTTACCTAACCTACATAGTCCAATTGCCCGCTATGCAACATACATAGTCCAAGTGCCCGTTCGTTAACCTAGAAGTCCAACTGCCCCCTAGTTAACCTACATTTTCCAAGTGCCCGATTGCGAACCTACATAGTCCAAGTGCCCGCTAGGTAACCTAAATAGTCCAAATGCCCGATAGGGAACCTACATAATCCAAGTGCCCGCTAGTTGACCTACATAGTCCAAGTGCCCGCTAGGTAACCCAGATAATCCTAGTGCCCGCTAGGGAACCTTCATAGTCCAAGTACCCACTAGGTAACATAGATAGTTCAAGTGCCAGCTAGGTAACCTAGATATTCCAAGTGCCCGCTAGGTAACCTACATAGTCCATATGCCCTCTAGTTAACCTACATAGTCCAAGTGCCCGCTAGGTAACCCAGATAATCCTAGTGCCCGCTAGGATACCTTCAAAGTCCAAGTACCCGCTAGGTAACGTAGATAGTTCAAGTGCCAGCTATTTAACCTAGATAGTCCAAGTGCCCGCTAGGTAACCTACATAGTCCAAATGCCCTCTAGTTAACCTACATAGTCCAAGTGCTCGATAGGGAACCTACATAATCCAAGTGCCCGCTAGTTGACCTACATAATCCAAGTGCCCGCTAGGGAACTTACATAGTCCAAGGGCCCGCTAGGGAACCTACATAGTCCAAGTTCCCGTTAGTTAACCTAGATAGTCCAAGTGCCCGCTAGATAACCTAGATAGTCCAACAGCCCGGTAGGTACCCTATATACTCCAATTACCCGTTAGGTAACGTAGATAGTTCAAGTGCCAGCTAGGTAACCTAGATAGTCCAAGTGCCCGATAGTGAACCTACATAATCCAAGTGCCCGCTAGGCAACCTACATAGTCCAAGTGCACGTTAGTTAACCTAGATAGTCAAAGTGCCTGCTAGGTAACCTAGATAGTCCAAGTGTCCGCTAGGTAACCTATATAGTCCAAGTGCCCGCTGGTAACCTAAATAGTCCAAATGCCCGCTAGGGAAACTACATAGTCCAAGTGCCAGCTAGTTAACCTAGATAGTCCAAGTGCCCGTTCGTTAACCTACATAGTCCAAGTGCCCGCTAGGTAACCAATATAGTCCAAGTGCCCGCTAGGGGCCCTAATAGTCCAAATGCCCGCTAGTTAACCTAGATAGTCCAAGTGCTCGCTAGTTAACCTAGATAGTCCAAGTGCCCGCTAGTTAACCTAGATAGACATGGTACCCGCTAGTTAACCTACATATTCCAATGGCCCGCTAGTTAACCTAGATAGTCCAAGTGCCCGCTAATTAACCTACATAGTCCAAGGGCCCGCTAGTTAACCTACATAGTCCAAGGGCCCGCTAGGGAACTTACATAGTCCAAAGTCCCGCAAGGTAACCTACATAGTCCAAGTGCCCGTTAGTTAACCTAGATAGTCCAAGTGCCCGCTAGGTAACCTAGATATTCCAACAGCCCGGTAGGTAAACTACATACTCCAAGTAACCGCTAGGTAACATAGATAGTTCAAGTGCCAGCTAGGTAACCTAGATAGTCCAAGTGCCCGATAGTGAACCTACATAATCCAACTGCCCGCTAGGCAACCTACATAGTCCAAGTGCACGTTAGTTAACCTAGATAGTCAATGTGCCTGCTAGGCAACCTAGATAGTCCAAGTGTCCGCTAGGTAACCTAAATAGTTCAAATGCCCGCTAGGGAAACTACATAGTCCAAGTGCCACCTAGTTAACCTAGATAGTCCAAGTGCCCGTTCGTTAACCTACATAGTCCAAGTGCCCGCTAGGTAACCAATATAGTCCAAGTGCCCGCTAGGGGCCCTAATAGTCCAAATGCCCGCTAGTTAACCTAGATAGTCCAAATGCTCGCTAGTTAACCTAGATAGTCCAAGTGCCCGCTAGTTAACCTAGATAGACATGGTACCCGCTAGTTAACCTACATATTCCAATGGCCCGCTAGTTAACCTAGATAGTCCAAGTGCCCGCTAATTAACCTACATAGTCCAAGGGCCCGCTAGTTAACCTACATAGTCCAAGGGCCCGCTAGGGAACTTACATAGTCCAAAGTCCCGCAAGGTAACCTACATAGTCCAAGTGCCCGTTAGTTAACCTAGATAGTCCAAGTGCCCGCTAGGTAACCTAGATATTCCAACAGCCCTGTAGGTAAACTACATACTCCAAGTAACCGCTAGGTAACATAGATAGTTCAAGTGCCAGCTAGGTAACCTAGATAGTCCAAGTGCCCGATAGTGAACCTACATAATCCAACTGCCCGCTAGGCAACCTACATAGTCCAAGTGCACGTTAGTTAACCTAGATAGTCAATGTGCCTGCTAGGCAACCTAGATAGTCCAAGTGTCCGCTAGGTAACCTAAATAGTTCAAATGGCCGCTAGGGAAACTACATAGTCCAAGTGCCAGCTAGTTAACCTAGATAGTCCAAGTGCCCGTTCGTTAACCTACATAGTCCATGTGCCCGCTAGGTAACCAATATAGTCCAAATGCCCGCTAGGGGCCCTAATAGTCCAAATGCCCGCTAGTTAACCTAGATAGTCCAAGTGCTTGCTAGTTAACCTAGATAGTCCAAGTGCCCGCTAGTTAACCTAGATAGACCTATTGCCCGCTAGGGAACCTATCTAGTCCAGGTACCCGCTAGGAAACGTACATAGTCCAAGTGCCCGCTAGGTAACGTACATTGTCCAAGTGCCCACTAGGTAACCTAGATAGTCCAAGTGCCCACTAGTTAACCTACATAGTCCAGGTTCCCCCTAGGTAACCTAGATAGTCAAAGGGCCCGCTAGGTAACCTACATAGTCCAAATGCACGATAGGGAACCTATATAGTCCATGTGCCCGCTAGGTAACCTACATAGTCCAAGTGCCCGCTAGGTAACCTACATAGTCCAAATGCCCACTAGTTAACCTACATAGTCCAAGTGCCCGATAGGGAACCTACATAATCCAAGTGCCCACTAGGGAACCTACATAGTCCAAGTGCCCGTTAGTTAACCTAGATTGTCCAAATGCCCGCTAGGGAACCCACATAGTCCAAGTGCTCGCTAGGGAACCTACATAGTCCAAGTGCCCGTTAGTTAACCTAGATAGTCCCAGTGCCCACTTGGTAACTTAGATAGTCCAACAGCCCGCTAGGTAACCTACATACTCCAAGAACCCGCTATAATGTAGATAGTTCAAGTGCCAGCTAGGTAACCTAGATAGTTCTTGTGCCCGTTACCTAACCTAGATAGTCCAATTGCCCGCAATGCAACATACATAGTCCAAGAGCCAGTTCGTTAACCTAGAAGTCCAAGTGCCCCCTAGGTAACCTAGACTCTCCAAGTGCCCGCTAGGTTACCTACATAGTCCAAATGCCCGTTCGGTAACCTAGATAATGCAAGTGCCCGGTAGTTAACCTACATAGTCCAAGTGCCCGCTAGGTAACCTAGATAGTCCAAGAGCCCGCTAGTTAACCTACATAGTCCAAGTGCCCGGTAGTTAACTTACATAGTTCAAGTGTCCGTAGGGAACATACAGAGTCCAAGTGCCCGCTAGGCAATCTACATAGTCCAAGGACCCGATAGTTAATGTAGATAGTCCAAGTGCCGCTAGTTAATCTACATAGTTCAAGGGCCCGCTAGTTAACCTACATAATCCAATTACCCGCAAGTTAACCTAGATCATCCAAGTATCCGCGAATTAACCTACATAGTACAAGTGCCCGCTAGGGAACCTAGATAGTCCAACTGCTCGCTAGGCAACCTACATAGTCCAAGTGCCCGCTAGGGAACCTACATAGTCCAAATGCCCGCTAGTTAACCTACATAGTCCAAGTGCCCGAGAGGGAACCTACATAATCCAAGTGCCCGCTAGGGAACCTACATAGTCTAAGTGCCCGTTAGTTAACCTAGATAGTCCCAGTGCCCGCTTGGTAACTTAGATAGTCCAACAGCCCGCTAGGTAACCTACATACTCCAAGAACCCGCTATAATGTAGATAGTTCAAGTGCCAGCTAGGTAACCTAGATAGTTCTTGTGCCCGTTACCTAACCTAGATAGTCCAATTGCCCGCTATGCAACATACATAGTCCAAGTGCCAGTTGGTTAACCTAGAAGTCCAAGTGCCCCCTAGGTAACATAGACTCTCCAAGTGCCCGCTAGGTTACCTACATAATCCAAATGCCCATTCGGTAACCTAGATAATGCAAGTGCCCGGTAGTTAACCTACATAGTCCAAGTGCCCGCTAGTTAACCTAGATAGTCCAAGAGCCCGCTAGTTAACCTACATAGTCCAAGTGCCCGGAAGTTAACTTACATAGTTCAAGTGTCCGTAGGGAACATACAGAGTCCAAGTGCCCGCTAGGGAACCTACATTGTCTAAGTGCCCGCTAGGCAATCTACATAGTCCAAGGACCCGCTAGTTAATGTAGATAGTCCAAGTGCCGCTAGTTAATCTACATAGTTCAAGGGCCCGCTAGTTAACCTACATAATCCAAGTACCCGCAAGTTAACCTAGATCGTCCAAGTATCCGCTAATTAACCTACATAGTACAAGTGCCCGCTAGGGAACCTAGATAGTCCAAGGGCCCGCTAGGTAACCTACATAATCCAAATGCCTGATAGGGAACCTATATAGTCCAAGTGCTCGCTAGGTAACCTACATAGTCCAAGTGCCCGCTAGGTAACCTACATAGTCCAAATGCCCGCTAGTTAACCTACATAGTCCAAGTGCCCGATAGGGAACCTACATAATCCAAGTGCCCGCTAGGGAACCTACATAGTCCAAGTGCCCGTTAGTTAACCTAGATAGTCCAAATGCCCGCTAGGGAACCCACATAGTCCAAGTGCTCGCTAGGGAACCTACATAGTCCATGGGCCCACTAGGGAACCTACATAGTCCAAGTGCCCGTTAGTTAACCTAGATAGTCCCAGTGCCCGCTTGGTAACTTAGATAGTCCAACAGCCCGCTAGGTAACATACTTACTCCACGAACCCGCTATAACGTAGATAGTTCAAGTGCCAGCTAGGTAACCTAGATAGTTCTTGTGCCCGTTACCTAACCTACATAGTCCAATTGCCCGCTATGCAACATACATAGTCCAAGTGCCCGTTCGTTAACCTAGAAGTCCAACTGCCCCCTAGTTAACCTACATTTTCCAAGTGCCCGATTGCGAACCTACATAGTCCAAGTGCCCGCTAGGTAACCTAAATAGTCCAAATGCCCGATAGGGAACCTACATAATCCAAGTGCCCGCTAGTTGACCTACATAGTCCAAGTGCCCGCTAGGTAACCCAGATAATCCTAGTGCCCGCTAGGGAACCTTCATAGTCCAAGTACCCACTAGGTAACATAGATAGTTCAAGTGCCAGCTAGGTAACCTAGATATTCCAAGTGCCCGCTAGGTAACCTACATAGTCCATATGCCCTCTAGTTAACCTACATAGTCCAAGTGCCCGCTAGGTAACCCAGATAATCCTAGTGCCCGCTAGGATACCTTCAAAGTCCAAGTACCCGCTAGGTAACGTAGATAGTTCAAGTGCCAGCTATTTAACCTAGATAGTCCAAGTGCCCGCTAGGTAACCTACATAGTCCAAATGCCCTCTAGTTAACCTACATAGTCCAAGTGCTCGATAGGGAACCTACATAATCCAAGTGCCCGCTAGTTGACCTACATAATCCAAGTGCCCGCTAGGGAACTTACATAGTCCAAGGGCCCGCTAGGGAACCTACATAGTCCAAGTTCCCGTTAGTTAACCTAGATAGTCCAAGTGCCCGCTAGATAACCTAGATAGTCCAACAGCCCGGTAGGTACCCTATATACTCCAAGTACCCGTTAGGTAACGTAGATAGTTCAAGTGCCAGCTAGGTAACCTAGATAGTCCAAGTGCCCGATAGTGAACCTACATAATCCAAGTGCCCGCTAGGCAACCTACATAGTCCAAGTGCACGTTAGTTAACCTAGATAGTCAAAGTGCCTGCTAGGTAACCTAGATAGTCCAAGTGTCCGCTAGGTAACCTATATAGTCCAAGTGCCCGCTAGGTAACCTAAATAGTCCAAATGCCCGCTAGGGAAACTACATAGTCCAAGTGCCAGCTAGTTAACCTAGATAGTCCAAGTGCCCGTTCGTTAACCTACATAGTCCAAGTGCCCGCTAGGTAACCAATATAGTCCAAGTGCCCGCTAGGGGCCCTAATAGTCCAAATGCCCGCTAGTTAACCTAGATAGTCCAAATGCTCGCTAGTTAACCTAGATAGTCCAAGTGCCCGCTAGTTAACCTAGATAGACATGGTACCCGCTAGTTAACCTACATATTCCAATGGCCCGCTAGTTAACCTAGATAGTCCAAGTGCCCGCTAATTAACCTACATAGTCCAAGGGCCCGCTAGTTAACCTACATAGTCCAAGGGCCCGCTAGGGAACTTACATAGTCCAAAGTCCCGCAAGGTAACCTACATAGTCCAAGTGCCCGTTAGTTAACCTAGATAGTCCAAGTGCCCGCTAGGTAACCTAGATATTCCAACAGCCCGGTAGGTAAACTACATACTCCAAGTAACCGCTAGGTAACATAGATAGTTCAAGTGCCAGCTAGGTAACCTAGATAGTCCAAGTGCCCGATAGTGAACCTACATAATCCAACTGCCCGCTAGGCAACCTACATAGTCCAAGTGCACGTTAGTTAACCTAGATAGTCAATGTGCCTGCTAGGCAACCTAGATAGTCCAAGTGTCCGCTAGGTAACCTAAATAGTTCAAATGCCCGCTAGGGAAACTACATAGTCCAAGTGCCACCTAGTTAACCTAGATAGTCCAAGTGCACGTTCGTTAACCTACATAGTCCAAGTGCCCGCTAGGTAACCAATATAGTCCAAGTGCCCGCTAGGGGCCCTAATAGTCCAAATGCCCGCTAGTTAACCTAGATAGTCCAAATGCTCGCTAGTTAACCTAGATAGTCCAAGTGCCCGCTAGTTAACCTAGATAGACATGGTACCCGCTAGTTAACCTACATATTCCAATGGCCCGCTAGTTAACCTAGATAGTCCAAGTGCCCGCTAATTAACCTACATAGTCCAAGGGCCCGCTAGTTAACCTACATAGTCCAAGGGCCCGCTAGGGAACTTACATAGTCCAAAGTCCCGCAAGGTAACCTACATAGTCCAAGTGCCCGTTAGTTAACCTAGATAGTCCAAGTGCCCGCTAGGTAACCTAGATATTCCAACAGCCCGGTAGGTAAACTACATACTCCAAGTAACCGCTAGGTAACATAGATAGTTCAAGTGCCAGCTAGGTAACCTAGATAGTCCAAGTGCCCGATAGTGAACCTACATAATCCAACTGCCCGCTAGGCAACCTACATAGTCCAAGTGCACGTTAGTTAACCTAGATAGTCAATGTGCCTGCTAGGCAACCTAGATAGTCCAAGTGTCCGCTAGGTAACCTAAATAGTTCAAATGCCCGCTAGGGAAACTACATAGTCCAAGTGCCAGCTAGTTAACCTAGATAGTCCAAGTGCCCGTTCGTTAACCTACATAGTCCAAGTGCCCGCTAGGTAACCAATATAGTCCAAATGCCCGCTAGGGGCCCTAATAGTCCAAATGCCCGCTAGTTAACCTAGATAGTCCAAGTGCTTGCTAGTTAACCTAGATAGTCCAAGTGCCCGCTAGTTAACCTAGATAGACCTATTGCCCGCTAGGGAACCTATCTAGTCCAAGTACCCGCTAGGAAACGTACATAGTCCAAGTGCCCGCTAGGTAACGTACATTGTCCAAGTGCCCACTAGGTAACCTAGATAGTCCAAGTGCCCACTAGTTAACCTACATAGTCCAGGTTCCCCCTAGGTAACCTAGATAGTCAAAGGGCCCGCTAGGTAACCTACATAGTCCAAATGCACGATAGGGAACCTATATAGTCCATGTGCCCGCTAGGTAACCTACATAGTCCAAGTGCCCGCTAGGTAACCTACATAGTCCAAATGCCCACTAGTTAACCTACATAGTCCAAGTGCCCGATAGGGAACCTACATAATCCAAGTGCCCACTAGGGAACATACATAGTCCAAGTGCCCGTTAGTTAACCTAGATTGTCCAAATGCCCGCTAGGGAACCCACATAGTCCAAGTGCTCGCTAGGGAACCTACATAGTCCAAGTGCCCGTTAGTTAACCTAGATAGTCCCAGTGCCCACTTGGTAACTTAGATAGTCCAACAGCCCGCTAGGTAACCTACATACTCCAAGAACCCGCTATAATGTAGATAGTTCAAGTGCCAGCTAGGTAACCTAGATAGTTCTTGTGCCCGTTACCTAACCTAGATAGTCCAATTGCCCGCAATGCAACATACATAGTCCAAGAGCCAGTTCGTTAACCTAGAAGTCCAAGTGCCCCCTAGGTAACCTAGACTCTCCAAGTGCCCGCTAGGTTACCTACATAGTCCAAATGCCCGTTCGGTAACCTAGATAATGCAAGTGCCCGGTAGTTAACCTACATAGTCCAAGTGCCCGCTAGGTAACCTAGATAGTCCAAGAGCCCGCTAGTTAACCTACATAGTCCAAGTGCCCGGTAGTTAACTTACATAGTTCAAGTGTCCGTAGGGAACATACAGAGTCCAAGTGCCCGCTAGGCAATCTACATAGTCCAAGGACCCGATAGTTAATGTAGATAGTCCAAGTGCCGCTAGTTAATCTACATAGTTCAAGGGCCCGCTAGTTAACCTACATAATCCAATTACCCGCAAGTTAACCTAGATCGTCCAAGTATCCGCGAATTAACCTACATAGTCCAACTGCTCGCTAGGCAACCTACATAGTCCAAGTGCCCGCTAGGGAACCTACATAGTCCAAATGCCCGCTAGTTAACCTACATAGTCCAAGTGCCCGATAGGGAACCTACATAATCCAAGTGCCCGCTAGGGAACCTACATAGTCCAAGTGCCCGTTAGTTAACCTAGATAGTCCAAATGCCCGCTAGGGAACCCACATAGTCCAAGTGCTCGCTAGGGAACCTACATAGTCCATGGGCCCACTAGGGAACCTACATAGTCCAAGTGCCCGTTAGTTAACCTAGATAGTCCAAGGGCCCGATAGTTAACCTACATAGTCCAAGTGCCTGGTAGTTAACTTACATAGTTCAAGTGTCCGTAGGGAACATACAGAGTCCAAGTGCCCGCTAGGGAACCTACATTGTCCAAGTGCCCGCTAGGGAATCTACATAGACCAAGGACCCGGTAGTTAATGTAGATAGTCCAAGTGCCGCTAGTTAATCTACATAGTTCAAGGGCCCGCTAGTTAACCTACATAATCCAAGTACCTGCTAGTTAACCTAGATCGTCCAAGTGTCCGCTAATTAACCTACATAGTACAAATGCCCGCTAGGGAACCTAGATAGTCCAAGTGCCCGCTCTGGAACCAACATAGTCCAAGTGACTGCTAGGGAACATACATAGTCCAAGTTCCCGCTCTGGAACATACATAGTCCAAGTGCCTGCAAGGGAATCTACATAGTCCAAGGGCCCGCTAGTTAATGTAGATAGTCCAAGTGCCGCTAGTTAATCTACATAGTCCAAGGGCCCACTAGTTAACCTACATAGTCCAAGTACCCGCTAGTTAACCTAGATCGTCCAAGTGCCCACTATGTAACCTACATAGTCCAAGGGCCCGCTAGTTAACCTACATAGTCCAAGGGCCCGCTAGTTAACCTACATAGTCCAATGGCCCGCTAGTTAACCTAGATAGTCCAAGTGCCCGCTAGTTAACCTACATAGTCCAAGTGCCCGCTAGGTAACCTACATAGTCCAAATGCCCACTAGTTAACCTACATAGTCCAAGTGCCCGATAGGGAACCTACATAATCCAAGTGCCCACTAGGGAACCTACATTGTCCAAGTGCCCGTTAGTTAACCTAGATTGTCCAAATGCCCGCTAGGGAACCCACATAGTCCAAGTGCTCGCTAGGGAACCTACATAGTCCAAGTGCCCGTTAGTTAACCTAGATAGTCCCAGTGCCCACTTGGTAACTTAGATAGTCCAACAGCCCGCTAGGTAACCTACATACTCCAAGAACCCGCTATAATGTAGATAGTTCAAGTGCCAGCTAGGTAACCTAGATAGTTCTTGTGCCCGTTACCTAACCTAGATAGTCCAATTGCCCGCAATGCAACATACATAGTCCAAGAGCCAGTTCGTTAACCTAGAAGTCCAAGTGCCCCCTAGGTAACCTAGACTCTCCAAGTGCCCGCTAGGTTACCTACATAGTCCAAATGCCCGTTCGGTAACCTAGATAATGCAAGTGCCCGGTAGTTAACCTACATAGTCCAAGTGCCCGCTAGGTAACCTAGATAGTCCAAGAGCCCGCTAGTTAACCTACATAGTCCAAGTGCCCGGTAGTTAACTTACATAGTTCAAGTGTCCGTAGGGAACATACAGAGTCCAAGTGCCCGCTAGGCAATCTACATAGTCCAAGGACCCGATAGTTAATGTAGATAGTACAAGTGCCGCTAGTTAATCTACATAGTTCAAGGGCCCGCTAGTTAACCTACATAATCCAATTACCCGCAAGTTAACCTAGATCGTCCAAGTATCTGCGAATTAACCTACATAGTACAAGTGCCCGCTAGGGAACCTAGATAGTCCAAGTGCTCGCTAGGTAACCTACATAGTCCAAATGCCCGCTAGTTAACCTACATAGTCCAAGTGCCCGATAGGGAACCTACATAATCCAAGTGCCCGCTAGGGAACCTACATAGTCCAAGTGCCCGTTAGTTAACCTAGATAGTCCAAATGCCCGCTAGGGAACCCACATAGTCCAAGTGATCGCTAGGGAACCTACATAGTCCATGGGCCCACTAGGGAACCTACATAGTCCAAGTGCCCGTTAGTTAACCTAGATAGTCCCAGTGCCCGCTTGGTAACTTAGATAGTCCAACAGCCCGCTAGGTAACATACTTACTCCAAGAACCCGCTATAACGTAGATAGTTCAAGTGCCAGCTAGGTAACCTAGATAGTTCTTGTGCCCGTTACCTAACCTAGATAGTCCAATTGCCCGCTATGAAACATACATAGTCCAAGTGCCCGTTCGTTAACCTAGAAGTCCAAGTGCCCCCTAGGTAACCGAGCTCTCCAAGTGCCCGCTAGGTTACCTACATAGTCCAAATGCCCGTTCGGTAACCTAGATAATGCAAGTGCCCGGTATTTAACCTACATAGTCCAAGTTCCCGCCAGGCAACCTAGATAGTCCAAGGGCCCGATAGTTAACCTACATAGTCCAAGTGCCCGGTAGTTAACTTACATAGTTCAAGTGTCCGTAGGGAACATACAGAGTCCAAGTGCCCGCTAGGGAACCTACATTGTCCAAGTGCCCGCTAGGGAATCTACATAGACCAAGGACCCGGTAGTTAATGTAGATAGTCCAAGTGCCGCTAGTTAATCTACATAGTTCAAGGGCCCGCTAGTTAACCTACATAATCCAAGTACCCGCTAGTTAACCTAGATCGTCCAAGTGTCCGCTAATTAACCTACATAGTACAAGTGCCCGCTAGGGAACCTAGATAGTCCAAGTGCCTGCTAGGGAACCTACATAGTCCAAGTTCCCGCCAGGCAACCTAGATAGTCCAAGGGCCCGATAGTTAACCTACATAGTTCAAGGGCCCGCTAGTTAACCTACATAATCCAAGTACCCGCTAGTTAACCTAGTTCGTCCAAGTGTCCGCTAATTAACCTACATAGTACAAGTGCCCGCTAGGGAACCTAGATAGTCCAAGTGCCCGCTCTGGAACCAACATAGTCCAAGTGACTGCTAGGGAACATACATAGTCCAAGTTCCCGCTCTGGAACATACATAGTCCAAGTGCCTGCAAGGGAATCTACATAGTCCAAGGGCCCGCTAGTTAATGTAGATAGTCCAAGTGCCGCTAGTTAATCTACATAGTCCAAGGGCCCACTAGTTAACCTACATAGTCCAAGTACCCGCTAGTTAACCTAGATCGTCCAAGTGCCCACTATGTAACCTACATAGTCCAAGGGCCCGCTAGTTAACCTACATAGTCCAAGGGCCCGCTAGTTAACCTACATAGTCCAAGTGCCCGCTAGTTAACCTACATAGTCCAAGTGCCCGCGAGGTAACCTAGACATTTCAAGTGACCACTAGGTTACCTACATAGTCCACGTGCCCGTTCATTAACCTACATAGTCCAAGTGCCGGCTAGGTAACCAATATAGTCCAAAAGCCCGCTAGGGGCCCTAATAGTCCAAATGCCCGCTAGTTAACCTAGATAGACCAAGTGCCCGCTAGGGAACCTATCTAGTCCAAGTACCCGCTAGGAAACGTAGATAGTTCAAGTGCCTGCTAGGTAACCTAGATAGTCCAAGTGCCCGCTAGGTAACCTACAAAGTCTAAGTGCCCGCTAAGTAAGCTATATTGTCCAAATAACCGCTAGGGAGCCTACATAGTCCAAATGCCCGCTAGGTAACCTAGATAGTCTAAGGGCCCGCTAGGTAACCTACATAGTCCTAGTGCCCCCTAGTTAACCTACATTTTCCAAGTGCCCGATAGCGAACCTACATAGTCCAAGTGCCCGCTAGGTAACCTACATAGTCCAAATGCCCTCTAGTTAACCTACATAGTCCAAGTGCCCGATAGGGAACCTACATAATCCAAGTGCCCGCTAGTTGACCTACATAGTCCAAGTGCCTGCTAGGTAACCCAGATAATCCTAGTGCCCGCTAGGGAACCTTCATAGTCCAAGTACCCGCTAGGTAACGTAGATAGTCCATGTCCCCGCTAGGTAACCTACATAGTCCAAATGCCCTCTAGTTAACCTACATAGTCCAGGTGCCCGATAGGGAACCTACATAATCCAAGTGCCCGCTAGTAGACCTACATAGTCCAAGGGCCCGCTAGGGAACTTACATAGTCCAAGGGCCCGCTAGGGAACCTACATAGTCCAAGTGCCCGTTAGTTAACCTAGATAGTCCAAGTGCCCGCTAGGTAACCTTGATAGTCCAACAGCCCGGTAGGTAACCTACATACTCCAAGTACCCGCTATGTAACGTAGATAGTTCAAGTGCCAGCTAGGTAACCTAGATAGTCCAAATGCCCTATAGTGAACCTACATAATCCAAGTGCCCGCTAGGCAACCTACATAGTCCAAGTGCCCGTTAGTTAACCTAGATAGTCAAAGTGCCTGCTAGGTAACCTAGATATTCCAAGTGTCTGCTAGGTAACCTATATAGTCCAAGTGCCCGCTAGGTAACCTAAATAGTCCAAATGCCTACTAGGGAAACTACATAGTCCAAGTGCCAGCTAGTAAACCTAGATAGTCCAAGTGCCCGTTCGTCAACCTACATAGTCCAAGTGCCCGCTAGGTAACCAATATAGTCCAAATGCCCGCTAGGGGCCCTAATAGTCCAAATGCCCGCTAGTTAACCTAGATAGTCCAAGTGCTCGCTAGTTAACCTAGATAGTCCAAGTGCCCGCTAGGGAACGTATCTAGTCCAAGTACCCGCTAGGAAACGTACATAGTCCAAGTGCCCGCTAGGTAACGTAGATACTCCAAGTGCCCGCTAGGGAACGTACATAGTCAAAGTGCCCGCTAGGTAACCTAGATAGTCCAAGTGCCCACTAGTTAACCTACATAGTCCAGGTTCCCCATAGGTAACCTAGATAGTCCAAGGGCCCGCTAGGTAACCTACATAGTCCAAATGCCCGATAGGGAACCTATAAAGTCCAATTGCCCGCTAGGTAACCTACATAGTACAAGTGCCCGCTAGGTAACCTACATAGTCCAAATGTCCGCTAGTTAACCTACATAGTCCAAGTGACCGATAGGGAACCTACATAATCCAAGTGCCCGCTTGGGAACCTACATAGTCCAAGTGCCCGTTAGTTAACCTAGATAGTCCCAGTGCCCGCTTGGTAACTTAGATAGTCCAACAGCCCGCTAGGTAACCTACATACTCCAAGAACCCGCTATAACGTAGATAGTTCAAGTGCCAGCTAGGTAACCAAGATCGTTCTTGTGCCCGTTACCTAACCTAGATAGTCCAATTCCCCCTATGCAACATACATAGTCCAAGTGCCCGTTCGTTAACCTAGAAGTCCAAGTGCCCGCTAGGTAACCTAGACTCTCCAAGTGCCTGCTAGTTTACCTACATAGTCCAAATGCCCGTTCGGTAACCTAGATAATGCAAGTGACTGGTAGTTAACCTACATAGTCCAAGTGCCCGCTAGGTAACCTAGATAGTCTAAGGGCCCGCTAGGTAACCTACATAGTCTAGTGCCCCCTAGTTAACCTACATTTTCCAAGTGCCCGATAGCGAACCTACATAGTCCAAGTGCCCCCTAGGTAACCTACATAGTCCAAGTGCCCAATAGGGAACCTATATAATCCAAGTGCCCGCTAGGGAACCTACATAATCCAAGTGCCCACTAGTTGACCTACATAGTCCAAGTGCCCGCTACGTAACCCAGATAATCCTAGTGCCCGCTAGGGAACCTTCATAGTCCAAGTACCCGCTAGGTAACGTAGATATTTCAAGTGCCAGCTAGGTAACCTAGATAGTCCAAGTGCCCGCAAGGTAACCTACATAGTCCAAATGCCCTCTAGTTAACCTACATAGTCCAAGTGCCCGCGAGGTAACCCAGATAATCCTAGTGCCCGCTAGGGAACCTTCATAGTCCAAGTACCCGCTAGGTAACGTAGATAGTTCAAGTGCCAGCTAGGTAACCTAGATAGTCCAAGTGCCCGCTAGGTAACCTACATAGTCCAAATGCCCTCTAGTTAACCTACATAGTCCAAGTGCCCGATAGTGAACCTACATAATCCAAGTGCCCGCTAGTTGACCTACATAGTCCAAGTGCCCGCTAGGGAAATTACATAGTCCAAGGGCCTGCTAGGGAACCTACATAGTCCAAGTGCCCGTTAGTTAACCTAGATAGTCCAAGTGCCCGCTAGGTAACCTAGATAGTCCAACAGCCCGGTTGGTAACCTACATACTCCAAGTACCCGCTAGGTAACGTAGATAGTTCAAGTGCCAGCTAGGTAACCTAGATAGTCCAAGTGCCCGATAGTGAACCTACATAATCCAAGTGCCCGCTAGGCAACCTACATAGTCCAAGTGCCCGTTAGTTAACCTAGATAGTCAAAGTGCCTGCTAGGTAACCTAGATAGTCCAAGTGTCCGCTAGGTAACCTATATAGTCCAAGTGCATGCTAGGTAACCTAAATAGTCCAAATGCCCGCTAGGGAAACTACATAGTCCAAGTGCCAGCTAGTTAACCTAGATAGTTCAAGTGCCCGTTCATTAACCTACATAGTCCAAGTGCCCGCTAAGAAACGTGCATAGTCCAAGTGCCCGCTAGGTAACGTACAAAGTCCAAGTGCCCACTAGGTAACGTAGAGATTCCAAGTGACCGCTAGGGAACGTACATAGTCCAAGTGCCCGCTAGGTAACCTAGATAGTCCAAGTGCCCACTAGTTAACCTACATAGTCCAGGTTCCCCCTAGGTAACCTAGATAGTCCAAAGGCCCGCTAGGTAACCTACATAGTTCAAAAGCCCGATAGGGAACCTATATAGTCTAAGTGCCCGCTAGGTAACCTACGTAGTCCAAGTTCCCGCTTGGTAACCTACATAGTCCAAATGCCCGCTAGTTAACCTATATAGTCCAAGTGCCCAATAGGGAACCTACATAATCCAAGTACCCGCTAGGGAAACTACATAGTCCAAGTTCCCGTTAGTTAACCTAGATAGTCCAAATGTCCGCTAGGGAACCCACATAGTCCAAGTGCTCGCTAGGGAACCTACATAGTCCATGGGCCCGCTAGGGTACCTACATAGTCCAAGTGCCCGTTAGTTAACCTAGATAGTCCCAGTGCCCGCTTGGTAACTTAGATAGTCCAACAGCCCGCTAGGTAACCTACATACTCCAAGAACCCGCTATAACGTAGATAGTTCAAGTGCCAGCTAGGTAACCTAGATAGTTCTTGTGCCCGTTACCTAACCTAGATAGTCCAATTTCCCGCTATGCAACATACATAGTCCAAGTTCCCGTTCATTAACGTAGAAGTCCATTTGCCCGCTAGGTAACCTAGACTCTCCAAGTGCCCGCTAGGTTACCTACATAGTCCAAATGCCCGTTCGGTAACCTAGATAATGCAAGTGCCCGGTAGTTAACCTCCATAATCCAAGTGCCCGCTAGGTAACCTAGATAGTCCAAGGGCCCGATAGTTAACCTATATAGTCCAAGTGCCCGGTAGTTAACTTACATAGTTCAAGTGTCCGTAGGGAACATACAGAGTCCAAGTGTCCGCTAGGGAACCAACATTGTCTAAGTGCCCGCTAGGCAATCTACATAGTCCAAGGACCCGCTAGTTAATGTAGATGGTCCAAGTGCCGCTAGTAAATCTACATATTTCAAGGGCCCGCTAGTTAACCTAAATAATCCAAGTACCCGCTAGTTAACCTAGATCGTCCAAATGTCCGCTAATTAACCTACATAGTACAAGTGCCCGCTAGGGAACCTAGATAGTCCAAGTGCCCGCTCCGGAACCTACATAGTCCAAGTGACTGCTATGGAACCTACATAGTCCAAGTGCCCGCTCTGGAACATACATAGTCCAAGTGCCTGCCAGGGAATCTACATAGTCCAAGGGCCCGCTAGTTAATGTAGATAGTCCAAGTACCCGCTAGTTAACCTAGATCGTCCAAGTGCCCACTATGTAACCTACATAGTCCAAGGGCCCGCTAGTTAACCTACATAGTCCAAGGGCCCGCTAGTTAACCTACATAGTCCAATGGCCCACTACTTAACCTAGATAGTCCAAGTGCCCGCTAGTTAAACCTACATAGTCCAAGTGCCCGCTAGGTAACCTAGACATTTCAAGTGACCACTAGATTACCTACATAGTCCACGTGCCCGTTCGATAACCTACATAGTCCAAGTGCCCGCTAGGTAACCAATATAGTCCAAATGCCCGCTAGGGGCCGTAATAGTCCAAGAGCCCGCTAGGTAACCTACATACTCCAAGAACCCACTATAACGTAGATAGGTCAAGTGCCAGCTAGGTAACCTAGATAGTTCTTGTGCCCGTTACCTAACCTAGATGGTCCAATTGCCCGCTATGCAACATACATAGTCCAAGTGCCCGTTCGTTAACCTAGAAGTCCAAGTGCCCGCTAGGTAACCTAGACTCTCCAAGTGCCCGCTAGGTTACCTACATAGTCCAAATGCCCGTTCGGTAACCTAGATAATGCAAGTGACCAGTAGTTAACCTACATAGTCCAAGTGCCCGCTAGGTAACCTAGATAGTCCAAGGGCCCGCTAGTTAACCTACATAGTCCAAGTGCCCGGTAGTTAACTTACATAGTTCAAGTGTCCATAGGGAACATACAGAGTGCATGTGCCCGCTAGGGAATCTACATAGTCCAAGTGCCCGCTAGGCAATCTACATAGTCCAAGGACCCTTAGTTAATGTAGATAGTCCAAGTGCCGCTAGTTAATCTACATAGTTCAAGGGCCCGCTAGTTAACCTACATAATCCAAGTACCCGCTAGTTATCCTAGATCGTCCAAGTGTCCGCTATGTAACCTACATAGTCCAAGGGCCCGCTAGTTAACCTACATAGTCCAAGGGCCCGCTAGATAACCTACATAGTCCAATGGCCCGCTAGTTAACCTAGATAGCCCAAGTGCCCGCTATTTAACCTGCATAGTCCAAGTGCCCGCGAGGTAACCTAGACATTTCAAGTAACCACTAGGTTACCTATAATAGTCCAAGTGCCCGAACGTTAACCTACATAGTCCAAGTGCCCGCTAGTAACCAATATAGTCCAAATGCCCGCTGGGGGCCCTAATAGTCCAAATGTCCGCTAGTTAACCTAGATAGTCCAAGTGCCCGCTAGTTAAACTAGATAGACCAAGTGCCCACTAGGGAACCTATCTAGTCCAAGTACCCGCTAGAAAACATACATAGTCCAAGTGCCCGCTAGGTAACGTACATAGTCCATGGGCCTGCTAGGGAACGTACATATTCCACGTGCCTGCTAGGTAACCTAGATAGTCCAAGTGCCCACTAGTTAACCTACATAGTCCAGGTTCCCCCTAGGTAACCTAGATAGTCCAAGGGCCCGCTAGGTAACCTACATTGTCCTGGTGCCCCCTAGTTAACCTACATTCTCCAAGTGCCTGATAGGGAACCTACATAGTCAAAGTGCCCGCTAGGTAACCTACATGGTCCAAATGCCCGCTAGTTAACCTACATAGTCCAAGTGCCCGATACGGAACCTACATAGTCCAACTGCCCGCTAGGGAACCTACATAGTCCAAGTGCCTGCTAGGGAACCTACATAGTCGAAGTGCCCGCTCTGGAACATACATAGTCCAAGTGCCCGCTAGTTAACATAGATAGTCCAAGTTCTGCTAGTTAATCTACATAGTCCAAGGGCCCGGTAGTTAACCTACATAGTCCAAGGGCCCGCTAGATAACCTACATAGTCCAATGGCCCGCTAGTTAACCTAGATAGCCCAAATGCCCGCTAGTTAACCTACAAAATCCAAGTGCCCGATAGTTAGCCTAGATAGTCCAAGTGCCCGTTAGGTAACCTAGATAGTCCAACAGCCCGGTAGGTAACCTACATACTCCAAGTACCCGCTAGGTAACGTATATACTTCAAGTGCCTGCTAGGTAACCTAGATAGTCCAAGTGCCCGCTAGGTAACCTACAAAATCTAAGTGCCCGCTAAGTAATCTATATAGTCCAAATAACCGCTAGGAAGCCTACATAGTCCAAATGCCCGCTAGGTAACCTAGATAGTCTAAGGGCCCGCTAGGCAACCAATATAGTCTTAGTGCCCCCTAGTTAACCTACATTTTCCAAGTGCCCGATAGCGAACCTACATAGTCCAAGTGCCTGCTAGGTAACCTATATAGTCCAAATGCCCTCTAGTTAACCTATATAGTCCAAGTGCCCGATAGGGAACCTACATATTCCAAGTGCCCGCTAGTTGACCTACATAGTCCAAGTGCCCGCTAGGTAACCCAGATAATCCTAGTGCCTGCTAGGGAACCTTCATAGTCCAAGTACCCGCGAGGTAACGTCGATAGTTCAAGTGCCAGCTAGGTAACCTAGATAGTCCAAGTGCCCGCTAGATAACCTACATAGTCCAAATGCCCTCTAGTTAACCTACATAGTCCAAGTGTCCGCTAGGTAACCCAGATAATCCTAGTGCCCGCTAGGGAACATTCATAGTCCAAGTACCCGCTAGGTAACGTAGATTGTTCAAGTGCCAGCCAGGTAACCTAGATAGTCCAAGTGCCCCCTAGGTAACCTACATAGTCCAAATGCCCTCTTGTTAACCTACATAGTCCAAGTGCCCGATAGGGAACCTACATAATCCATGTGCCCGCTAGTTGACCTACATAGTCCAAGTGCCAGCTAGGGAACTTACATAGGCCAAGGCCCCGCCTAGGAACCTACATAGTCCAAGTGCCCGTTAGTTAACCTAGATAGTCCAACAGCCCGGTAGGTAACCTACATACTCCAAGTACCCGCTAGGTAACGTAGATAGTTCAAGTGCCAGCTAGGTAACCTAGATAGTCCAAGTGCCTGCTAGTTAACCTAGATAGTCCTAGTGCCCATTAGTTAACCTAGAGGGTCCAAGTGCCCACTAGGTGACGTACTTAGTCCAAGTGCCCGTTAGCTAACCTAGATAGTCCAAGTGCCCGCTAGTTAACATTGATCATCCAATTGCTCGTTCGTTAACCTAGATAGTCCAAGTGCCCGCTAGGTAACCTAATTAGTCCAAATGTCCGATAGGGATCAAACATAGTCCAAGTACCCGCTAGGTAACCTAGATAGTCAAAGTGCCCGTTCGTTAACCTAGATAGTCCAAGTGCCCGCTAGGAAACCTACATAGTCCAAGGGCCCGCTAGGTAACCTAGATAGTCCAAGTGCCCACTAGGTAACCTAGAGTCCAAGTGCTCGCTAGTTAACCTACATAGTCCAAGTGCCCGCTATGTAACCTAGATAGTCAAAGTGCCCGTTAGGTAACCTAGATAGTCCAAGTGCCCGCTAGGTAACGTACATTGTCCAATTTTCCGCTAGGTAACATAGATACTCAAAGTGCCCGTTACCTTACCTAGATAGTCCAAGTGCCCGCTAAGCAACCTACATAGTCCAAGTGCCCGTTCGTTAACCTAGAAGTCCAAGTGCCCGCTAGGTAACCTAGACAGTCCAAGTGCCCGCTAGGTTACCTGCATATTCCAAGTGCCCGTTAGGGAACATACATAGTCCAAGTGCCCGCTAGGGAATCTACATAGTCCAAGGGCCCGCTAGTAAATGTAGATAGTACAAGTTCCGCTAGTTAATCTACATAGTTCAAGGGCCCGCTAGTTAACCTACATAGTCCAAGTACCCGTTAGTTAACCTAGATCGTCCAAGTGTCCTCTAGTTAACTTACATAGTACAAGTGCCCGCTAGGGAATCTAGTTAGTCCAAGTGCCCCCTCTGGAACCTACATAGTCCAAGTGCCTGCTAGGGAACCTACATAGTCCAAGTGCCCGCATTGGAACATACATAGTCCAAGTGCCCGCTAGTTAACCTAGATCGTCCAAGTGTCCGCTAGTTAATCTACATAGTACAAGTGCCCGCTCGGGAATCTAGTTAGTCCAAGTGCCCGCTCTGGAACCTACATAGTCCAAGGGCCCGCTAGTTAACCTACATCGTCCAAGTGCCCGCTAGTTAACCTACATACTCCAAGTGCCCGCTAGGTAACCTAGACAGTTCAAGTGACCACTAGGTTACCTACATAGTCCACGTGCCCGTTCGTTAACCTACATAGTCCAAATGCCCGCTAGGTAACCAATATATTCCAAATGCCTTCTAGGGGCCCTAATAGTCCAAATGCCCGCTAGTTAACCTAGATAGTCCAAGTCTCGTTAGTTAACCTAGATAGTCCAAGTACCCGCTAGTTAACCTAGATAGACCATGTGCCCGCTGGGGAACCTATCTAGTCCAAGTACCCGCTAGGAAACGTACATAGTCCAAGTGCCCTCTAGGTAATGTAGATAGTCCAAGTGCCCGATAGGGAACGTACAAGTCCAAATGTCCGCTAGGTAACCTAGATAGTCCAAGGGCTCGCTAGTTAACCTACATAGTCCAAGTGCCTGCTAGGTAACCTAGATAGTCCAAGTGCCCACTAGTTTACCTACATAGTGCAGGTTCCCCCTAGGTAACCTAGATAGTCCAAGGGCCCGCTAGGTAACCTACATTGTCCTAGTGCCCCCTAGTTAACCTACATTCTCCAAGTGCCCGATAGGGAACCTACATAGTCCAAGTGCCCGCTAGGTAACCTACATAGTCCAAATGCCCGCTCGTTAACCTACATAGTCCAAGTGCCCAATAGGGAACCTACATAATCCAAGTGCCCGCTATGGATCCTACATTGTCCAAGTGCCCGTTAGGTAACCTAGATAGTCCAAATGCCCGGTAGGGAACCCACATAGTCCAAGTGCCCACTAGGGAACTTACATAGTCCAAGGGCCCGCTAGGGAACCTACATAGTCCAAGTGCCCGTTAGTTAACCTAGATAGTCCCAGTGCCCGCTAGGTAACCTAGATAGTCCAACAGCCCGGTAGGTAACCTACATACTCCAAGTACCCGCTAGGTAATGTAGATAGTTCAAGTGCCAGCTAGGTAACCTAGATAGTCCATGTGCCCTCTAGGTAACCTACAAAGACTAAGTGCCCGCTAGGTAATCTATATACTCCAAAGGACCACTAGGGAGCCTACATAGTCCAAATGCCCCCTAGGTAACCTAGGTAGTCCAAGGGCCCGCTAGGAATGCTACATAGTCCTAGTGCCCCCTAGTTAACCTACATTCTCCAAGTGCCCGATAGGGAACCTACATAGTCCAAGTGCCCGCTAGGAATGCTACATAGTCCTAGTGCCCCCTAGTTAACCTACATTCTCCAAGTGCCCGATAGGGAACCTACATAATCAAAGTGCCCGCTAGGGAACCTACATAGTCCAAGTGCCCGCTAGGGAACCTACATAGTCCAAGTGCCCATGAGGTAACCTAGATAGTCCAAATGCCTGCCAGGAAACCCACATAATCCAAGTGCCCGCTAGAGAATTTACATAGTCCAAGGGCCCGCTAGGGAACCTACACATTCCAAGTGCCCGTTAGTTAACCTAGATAGTCCAAGTGCCCGCTTGGTAACCTAGATAGTCCAACAGCCCGCTAGGTAACCTACATACTCCAAGAACCCGCTGGGTAACATAGATAGTTCATGTGCCAGTTAGGTAAACTAGATAATCCAAGTGCCCGCTAGGGAACTTACATAGTCCAAGGGCCCGCTAAGCAACCTACATAGTCCAAGTGCCCATTCGTTAACCTAGATAGCCCAAGTGCCCGCTAGGTAACGTAGACAGTCCAGGTGCCCGCAAGGTTACCTGCATATTCAAAGTGCCCGTTCATTAACCTAGATAGTCCAAGTGCCCACTAGGTAACCTAAATAGTCCAAGTGCCCGCTCGGTAACCTAGATAGTCCAAGGGCCCGCTAGTTAGCTACATAGTCCAAGGGCTCACTTGTTAACTTTGATAGTCCAAGTGCCCGCTAGTTAACCAAGATCGTCCAAGTGCCCGCTAGTTAACCTAGATAGTCCAAGGGCCCGCTAGTTAACCTACATAGTTCAAGGGCTCACTTGTTAACTTTGATAGTCCAAGAGCCCGCTAGTTAAACTAGATCGTCCAAGTTCACGCTAGGTACCCTAGATAGTCCAAGTGCCCGTTCGGTAAGCTAGATTGTCCAAGTGCCCACAAGGTAACCTATATAGTCCAAGCGCCCTTTAGGGAACGTAGATAGTCCAAGGGCCCGCTAGTAAACCTACATAGTCCATGGGCCCGCTAGTTAACCTTCATAGTGCAAGAGTCCGCTACTTAACCTACATATTCCAAGTGCCCGCTAGTTAACTTACACAATCTAAGTGCCCGTTGGCTAACCTAGATAGTCCAAGGGCCCGCTAGTTGACCTACATAGTCCAAGTGCCCCTCTAGTTAACCTAGATAGTCCAAGTGCCTGCTAGGTAACCTACATAGTGCAAGTGTCCGCTAGTTAACCTACATATTCCAAGTGCCCCCTTGTTAAAATAGATAGTCCAAGTGCCCGCTACGGAACGTACATAGTCCAAGTGCCCGCTAGGTAACCTAGATACTGAAAGTTCCCGCTAGTTAACCTAGATAGTTCAAGTACCCGCTAGGTAACCTAGATCGTCCAAGGGCCCCCTAGTTAGGCTACATAGTCCAAATGCCCGCTAGTTAACCTACATAATCTAAGTGCCCGTTGGCTAACCTAGATAGTTCAAGGGCCCGCTAGATGACCTACATAGACCAAGTGCCAGCTAGGTAACCTGGATAGTACAAGTGCCCTCTAAGGAACCTAGATAGTCCAAGTGCCTGTTAGCTAACCTAGATAGTCCAAGTGCCGGCTAGGTAACCTAGATAATCCAACAGCCCGCTAGGTAACCTACATAGTCCAAGTACCCGCTAGTTAACCTAGATCGTCCAAGTGCCCACTAGATAACCTACATAGTCCAAGGGCCCGCTAGTTAACCTACATCGTCCAAGGGCCCACTAGTTAACCTAGATTGTCCAAGTGCCCGCTAGTTAACCTACATAGTCTAAGTGCCCCCTAGGTAACCTAGACATTTCAAGTGACCACTAGGTTACCTACATAGTCCAAGTGCCCGCTAGGTAACCTAGACATTTCAAGTGACCACTAGGTTACCTACATAGTCCAAGTGCCCGTTCGTTAACCTACATAGTCCAAGTGCCCGCTAGGTAACCAATATAGTCCAAATGCCCTCTAGGGGCCCTAATAGTCCATATTCCCGCTAGTTAACCTAGATAGTCCCAAGTGCTCGCTAGTTAACCTAGATAGACCAAGTGCCCGCTAGGGAACCTATCTAGTCCAAGTACCCGCTAGGAAACGTACATAGTCCAAGTGCCCGCTAGGTAATGTACATAGTCCAAATGCCCGCTAGGTAACGTAGATAGTCAAAGTGCCCGCTAGGGAACGTACATAGTCAAAGTGCCTGATAGGTAACCTAGATAGTCCAAGTGCACACTAGATAACCTACATAGTCCAGGTTCCCCCTAGGTAACCTAGATAGTCCAAGGGCCCGCTAGGTAACCTACATAGTCCTAGTGCCCTCTAGTTAACCTACATTCTCCAAGTGCCCAATAGGGAACCTACATAGTCCAAGTGCCCGCTAGGTAACCTACATAGTCCAAATGCCCTCTAGTTAATCTACATAGTCCAAGTGCCCGATAGGGAACCTACATAATCCAAGTGCCCGCTAGGTAAACTAGATAGACAAACAGCCCGCTAGGTAACCTAGATAGTCCAAGGGCCCGCTAGTTAACCTACATAGTCCAAGTGCCTGGTAGTTAACTTACATAGTTCAAGTGTCCGTAGGGATACTAGATAGTCCAAGTGCCTGCTAGGGAACCTATATAGTTCAAGTGCCCGTTAGGTAACCTAGATAGTCCAAATGCCCGCTAGGGAACCCACATATTCCAAGTGCCCGCTAGGGAACTTACATAGTCCAAGGGCCCGCTAGGGAATCTGCACAGTCCAAGTGCCCGTTAGTTAACCTAGATACTCCAAGTGCCCGCTTGGTAACCTAGACAGTCCAACAGCCTGCTAGGTAACCTACATACACTAAGAACCCGCTATAATGTAGATAGTTCAAGTGCCAGCTAGGTAACCTAGATAGTCCATGTGCCGCTGGGTAACCTACAAAGTGAAAGTGCCCGCTAGGTTATCAATATAGCCCAAATGCCAGCTAGGGAAACTACATAGTCCAAGGGCCCGCTAGTTAACGTAGATAGTCCAAGTGCCGCTAGTTAATCTACATAGTCCAAGGGCCCGCTAGTTAACCTATATAGTCCAACCACCCGCTAAGAAACCTAGATAGTCCAAGTGCACGCTAGTTAACCCAGATAGTCCAAGTGTCCTCTAGTTAACCTAGATCGTCCAAGTGCCCGCTAAGAAACCTAGATAGTCCAAGTACCCGTTACCTAACCTAGATAGTCCAATTGCACGCTAAGCAACATACATAGTCCAAGTGCCCGTTCGTTAACCTAGAAGTCCAAGTGCCCGCTAGGTAACCTAGACTTTCAAAGTGCCCGCTAGGTTACCTCAATAGTCCAAATGCCCGTTCGGTAACCTAGATAGAGCAAGTGCCCGGTAGTTAACCTACATAGTCCAAGTGCCCGCTAGGTAACCTAGATAGTCCAAGGGCCCGCAAGTTAACCTACATAGTCCAAGTGCCCGGTAGTTAACTTACATAGTTCAAGTGTCCGTAGGGAACATACAAAGTCCAAGTGCCCGCTAGTTAACCTACATAATCCAAGTACCCGCTAGTTAACCTAGATTTTCCAAATGTCCGCTAATTAACCTACATAGTACAAGTGCCCGCTAGGGAACCTAGATAGTCCAAATGCCCGCTAGGGATCCTTCATAATCCAAGTGACTGCTAGGCAACCTAGATAGTCCAAGTTCCCGCTAGGTAACCTAGATAGTCCAAGTGCCCGTTACCTAACCTAGATAGTCCAAGTGCCCGCTAGGCAACCTACATAGTCCAAGTGCCCGTTCGTTAACCTAGAAGTCCAAGAGCCCGCTATGTAACCTAGACAGTCCAATGCCCGCTAGGTTACCTGCATAGTCCAAGTGCCCGTTCGTTAACATAGATAGTCCAAGTGCCCACTAGGGAACCTATATAGTCCAAGTGCTATCTAGGTAACCTAGATAGTCCAAGGGACCGCTAGTTAACCTACATAGTCCGAGGCTCGCTTGTTAACTTTGATAGTCCAAGTGCCCCTTAGTGAACCTAGATCGTTCAAGTGCCCGCTAGTTAACCTAGATCGTCCAAGTACTGGCTAGTTAACCTACATAGTCCAAGGGCCCACTAGTTAACCTAGATTGTCCAAGTGTCCTCTAGTTAACCTACATAGTCCAAGTGCCCGCTAGGTAACCTACATAGTGCAAGTGTCTGCTAGGTAAATTACATAGTCCAAGTGCCCGCTAGTTAACATAGATAGTCCAAGTGCCCGCTAGGGAAGGTACATAGTCCAAGTGTCCGCTAGGTAACCTAGAGAGTGCAAGTGCCCGCTAGTTAACCTACATAGTCCAAGTGCCTGCTAGGTAACCTAGATAGTCCAAGGGCCTTCTAGTTAACCTACATAGTCCAAGTGCCCACTAGGTAACCTACATAGTGCAAGTGTCCGCTAGTTAACCTACATAGTCCAAGCGCCCGCTAGTTAACCTAGATAGTCCAAGTGCCCACTAGGTAACCTACATAGTGCAAGTGTCCGTAGGGAACATACATAGTCCAAGTGCCCGATAGGGAACATACATAGTCAATGTGCCCGCTAGGGAACCTACGTAGTGCAAGTACCCGCTAGTTAACCTAGATCATCCAAGTGCACGCTAGTTAACCTACATAGTCCAAGGGCCCGCTTGTTAACCTACATAGTCCAAGGGCCCGCTAGTTATCCTACATCGTCCAAGGGCCCGCAAGTTAACCTAGATATTCCAAGTACCCGCTAGTTAACCTACATAGTCCAAGTGCCGCTAGGTAACCTAGACAGTTCAAGTGACCACTAGGTTACTTACATAGTCCAAGTGCCTGTTCGTTAACCTACATAGACCAAGTGCCCGCTAGTTAACCTAGATCGTCCAAGTGCACGCTAGTTAACCTACATAGTCCAAGGGCCCGCTAGTTAACTTACATAGTCCAAGGGCCCGCTAGTTAACCTAGATCGTCCAAGTGCCCACTACGTAACCTACATAGTCCAAGGGCCCGCTAGTTAACCTACATCGTCCAAGGGCCCGCTAGTTAACCTACATTGTCCAAGGGCCCGCTAGTTAGCCTAGATAGTCCAAGTGCCCGCTAGTTAACCTACATAGTCCAAGTGCCCGCTAGGTAACCCAGACATTTTAAGTGACCACTAGGTTACCTACATAGTCCAAGTGCCCGCTAGGTAACCAATATAGTCCAAATGCCCGCTAGGGGCCCTAATAGTCCATATGCCCGCTAGTTAACCTAGATAGTCCCAAGTGCTCGCTAGTTAACCTAGATAGACCAAGTGCCCGCTAGGGAACCTATCTAGTCTAAGTACCCGCTAGGAAACGTACATAGTCCAAGTGCCCACTAGGTAATGTACATAGTCCAAGTGCCCGCTAGATAACGTAGATAGTCCAAGTGCCCGCTAGGGAACATATATAGTCCACGTGCCTGATAGGTAACCAAGATAGTCCAAGTGCCCACTAGTTAACCTATATAGTCCAGGTTCCCCCTAGGTAACCTAGATAGTCCAAGGGCCCGCTAGGTAACCTTTATTGTCCTAGTGCCCCCTAGTTAACCTACATTCTCCAAGTGCCCGATAGGGAACCTAAATAGTCCAAGTGCCCGCTAGGTAGCCTACATAATCCAAAAGCCCTCTAGTTATTCTACATAGTCCAAGTGCCCGATAGGGAACCTACATAATACAAGTGCCCGCTGGGGAACCTATATAGTTCAAGTGCCCGTTAGGTAACCTAGATAGTCTAAATGCCCGCCAGGAAACCCACATAGTCCAAGTGCCCGCTAGGGAACTTACATAGTCCAAGGGCCCGCTAGGGAATCTACACTGTCCAAGTGCCCGTTAGTTAACCTAGATACTCCATGTGCCCGCTTGGTAACGTAGATAGTCCAACAGCCCGCTAGGTAACCTACATACTCTAAGAACCCTCTATAACGTAGATAGTTCAAGTGCCAGCTAGGTAACCTAGATAGTCCAAATGCCCGCTAGGGATCCTTCATAATCCAAGTGACTGCTAGGCAACCTAGATAGTCCAAGTTCCCGCTAGGTAACCTAGATAGTCCAAGTGCCCGTTACCTAACCTAGATAGTCCAAGTGCCCGCTAGGCAACCTACATATTCCAAGTGCCCGTTCGTTAACCTAGAAGTCCAAGAGCCCGCTATGTAACCTAGACAGTCCAATGCCCGCTAGGTTACCTGCATAGTCCAAGTGCCCGTTCGTTAACATAGATAGTCCAAGTGCCCACTAGGGAACCTATATAGTCCAAGTGCTATCTAGGTAACCTAGATAGTCCAAGGGACCGCTAGTTAACCTACATAGTCCGAGGCTCGCTTGTTAACTTTGATAGTCCAAGTGCCCCTTAGTGAACCTAGATCGTTCAAGTGCCCGCTAGTTAACTTAGATCGTCCAAGTACTGGCTAGTTAACCTACATAGTCCAAGGGCCCACTAGTTAACCTAGATTGTCCAAGTGTCCTCTAGTTAACCTACATAGTCCAAGTGCCCGCTTGGTAACCTACATAGTGCAAGTGTCTGCTAGGTAAATTACATAGTCCAAGTGCCCGCTAGTTAACATAGATAGTCCAAGTGCCCGCTAGGGAAGGTACATAGTCCAAGTGTCCGCTAGGTAACCTAGAGAGTGCAAGTGCCCGCTAGTTAACCTACATAGTCCAAGTGCCTGCTAGGTAACCTAGATAGTCCAAGGGCCTTCTAGTTAACCTACATAGTCCAAGTGCCCACTAGGTAACCTACATAGTGCAAGTGTCCGCTAGTTAACCTACATAGTCCAAGCGCCCGCTAGTTAACCTAGATAGTCCAAGTGCCCACTAGGTAACCTACATAGTGCAAGTGTCCGTAGGGAACATACATAGTCCAAGTGCCCGCTAGGGAACATACATAGTCAATGTGCCCGCTAGGGAACCTACGTAGTGCAAGTACCCGCTAGTTAACCTAGATCATCCAAGTGCACGCTAGTTAACCTACATAGTCCAAGGGCCCGCTTGTTAACCTACATAGTCCAAGGGCCCGCTAGTTATCCTACATCGTCCAAGGGCCCACAAGTTAACCTAGATATTCCAAGTGCCCGCTAGTTAACCTACATAGTCCAAGTGCCGCTAGGTAACCTAGACAGTTCAAGTGACCACTAGGTTGCTTACATAGTCCAAGTGCCTGTTCGTTATCCTACATAGACCAAGTGCCCGCTAGTTAACCTAGATCGTCCAAGTGCACGCTAGTTAACCTACATAATCCAAGGGCCCGCTAGTTAACTTACATAGTCCAAGGGCCCGCTAGTTAACCTAGATCGTCCAAGTGCCCACTACGTAACCTACATAGTCCAAGGGCCCGCTAGTTAACCTACATCGTCCAAGGGCCCGCTAGTTAACCTACATTGTCCAAGGGCCCGCTAGTTAGCCTAGATAGTCCAAGTGCCCGCTAGTTAACCTACATAGTCCAAGTGCCCGCTAGGTAACCCAGACATTTCAAGTGACCACTAGGTTACCTACATAGTCCAAGTGCCCGCTAGGTAACCAATATAGTCCAAATGCCCGCTAGGGGCCCTAATAGTCCATATGCCCGCTAGTTAACCTAGATAGTCCCAAGTGCTCGCTAGTTAACCTAGATAGACCAAGTGCCCGCTAGGGAACCTATCTAGTCCAAGTACCCGCTAGGAAACGTACATAGTCCAAGTGCCCACTAGGTAATGTACATAGTCCAAGTGCCCGCTAGATAACATAGATAGTCCATGTGCCCGCTAGGGAACGTATATAGTCCACGTGCCTGATAGGTAACCAAGATAGTCCAAGTGCCCACTAGTTAACCTATATAGTCTAGGTTCCCCCTAGGTAACCTAGATAGTCCAAGGGCCCGCTAGGTAACCTTTATTGTCCTAGTGCCCACTAGTTAACCTACATTCTCCAAGTGCCCGATAGGGAACCTACATAGTCCACGTGCCCGCTAGGTAACCTACATAGTCCAAAAGCCCTCTAGTTATTCTATATAGTCCAAGTGCCCGATAGGGAACCTACATAATACAAGTGCCCGCTGGGGAACCTATATAGTTCAAGTGCCCGTTAGGTAACCTAGATAGTCCAAATGCCCGCCAGGAAACCCACATAGTCCAAGTGCCCGCTAGGGAACTTACATAGTCCAAGGGCCCGCTAGGGAATCTACACTGTCCAAGTGCCCGTTAGTTAACCTAGATACTCCATGTGCCCGCTTGGTAACCTAGATAGTCCAACAGCCCGCTAGGTAACCTACATACTCTAAGAACCCGCTATAACGTAGATAGTTCAAGTGCCAGCTAGGTAACCTAGATAGTCCATGTGCCGCTAGGTAACCTACAAAGTCAAAGTGCCTGCTAGGTTATCTATATAGTCCAAATGCCAGCTAGGGAATCTACATAGTCCAAGGGCCCGCTAGTTAACGTAGATCTTCCAAGGGCCGCTAGTTAATCTACATAGTCCAAGGGCCCGCTAGTTAACCTACATAGTCCAAGTACCCGCTAAGAAACCTAGATAGTCCAAGTGCACGCTAGTTAACCCAGATAGTCCAAGTGCCCTCTAGTTAACCTAGATCGTCCAAGTGCCCGCTAAGAAACCTAGATAGTCCAAGTGCCCGTTACCTAACCTAGATAGTCCAATTGCCCGCTATGCAACATACATAGTCCAAGTGCCCATTCGTTAACCTAGAAGTCCAAGTGCCCGCTAGGTAACCTAGACTTTCCAAGTGCCCTCTAGGTTACCTACATAGTCCAAATGCCCGTTCGGTAACCTAGATAGTGCAAGTGCCCGGTAGTTAACCTACATAGTCCAAGTGCCCGCTAGGTAACCAAGATAGTCCAAGGGCCCGCTAGTTAACCTACATAGTCCAAGTGCCCGGTAGTTAACTTACATAGTTCAAGTGTCCGTAGGGAACATACAGAGTCCAAGTGCCCGCTAGGGAACCTACATAGTCCAAGTGCCCGCTAGTTAATCTACATAGTTCAAGGGCCCGCTAGTTAACCTACATAATGCAAGTACCCGCTAGTTAACCTAGATTTTCCAAGTGTCTGCTAATTAACCTACATAGTACAAGTGCCCGCTAGGGAACCTAGAGAGTCCAAGGGCCCGCTAGGGATCCTTCATAATCCAAATGCCTGCTAGGCAACCTAGATAGTCCAAGTTCCCGCTAGGTAACCTAGATAGTCCAAGTGCCCGTTACCTAACCTAGATAGTCCAAGTGCCAGCTAGGCAACCTACATAGTCCAAGTGCCCGTTCGTTAACCTAGAAGTCCAAGAGCCCGCTATGTAACCTAGACAGTCCAAGTGCCCTCTAGTTTACCTGCATAGTCCAAGTGCCCGTTCGTTAACATAGATAGTCCAAGTGCCCACTAGGGAAACTATATAGTCCAAGTGCTATCTAGGTAACCTAGATAGTCCAAGGGCCCGCTAGTTTACCTACATAGTCCAAGGGCTCGCTTGTTAACTTTGATAGTCCAAGTGCCCCTTAGTTAACCTAGATCTTTCAAGTGCCCGCTAGTTAACCTAGATCGTCCAAGTCCTGGCTAGTTAACCTACATAGTCCAAGGGCCCACTAGTTAACCTAGAGTGTCCAAGTGTCCTCTCGTTAACCTACATAGTCCATATGCCCGCTAGGTAACCTACATAGTGCAAGTGTCTGTTAGGTAAATTACATAGTCCAAGTGCCCGCTAGTTAACATAGATAGTCCAAGTGCCCGCTAGGGAAGGTACATAGTCCAAGTGCCCGCTAGGTAACCTAGAGAGTGCAAGTGCCCGCTAGTTAACCTACATAGTCCAAGTGCCTGCTAGTTAACCTAGATAGTCCAAGTGCCCGCTAGTTAACCTACATAGTCCAAGTGCCCGCTAGGTACCCTAGACATTTCAAGTGACCACTAGGTTACCTACATAGTCCAAGTGCCCGTTTGTTAACCTATATAGTCCAAGTGCCCGCTAGGTAACCAATATATTCCAAATGCCCGCTAGGGCCCCTAATAGTCCATATGCCCTCCAGTTAACCTAGATAGTCCAAAGTGCTCGCAAGTTAACCTAGATAGACCAAGTGCCCGCTAGGGAACCTATCTAGTCGAAGTACCCGCTAGGAAACGTACATAGTCCAAGTGCCCACTCGGTAATGTACATAGTCCAAGTGCCCGCTAGATAACGTAGATAGTCCAAATGCCCGCTAGGGAACGTACAAAGTCCAAGTGCCTGCTAGGTAACCGAAATAGTCCAAGTGCCCACTAGTTAACCTACATTCTCCAAGTGCCCGATAGGGAACCAAATAGTCCAAGTGCCCGCTAGGTAACCTACATAGTCCAAATGTCCTCTAGTTAATCTACATAGTCCAAGTGCCCGATCGGGAACCTACATAATACAAGTGCCCGCTGGGGAACCTACATAGTCCAAGTGCCCGTTAGGTAACCTAGATAGTCCAAATGCCCACCAGGAAACCCACATAGTCCAAGTGCCCGCTAGGGAACTTACATAGTCCAAGGGCCCGCTAGGGAATCTACACTGTCCAAGTGCCCGTTAGTTAACCTAGATACTCCAAGTGCCCGCTTGGTAACCTAGATAGTCCAACAGCCCGCTAGGTAACCTACATACTCTAAGAACCCGCTATAACGTAGATAGTTCAAGTGCCAGCTAGGTAACCTAGATAGTCCATTTGCCGCTAGGTAACCTACAAAGTCAAAGTGCCCGCTAGGTTATCTATATAGTCCAAATGCCAGCTAGGGAATCTACATAGTCCAAGGGCCCGCTAGTTAACGTAGATAGTCCAAGTGCTGCTAGTTAATCTACATAGTCCAAGGGCCCGCTAGTTAACCTACATAGTCCAAGTACCCGCTAAGAAACCTAGATAGTCCAAGTGCACGCTAGTTAACCCAGATAGTCCAAGTGCCCTCTAGTTAACCTAGATCGTCCAAGTGCCCACTAAGAAACCTAGATAGTCCAAGTGCCCGTTACCTAACCTAGATAGTCCAATTGCCCGCTATGCAACATACATAGTCCAAGTGCCCGTTCGTTAACCTAGAAGTCCAAGTGCCCGCTAGGTAACCTAGACTTTCCAAGTGCCTGCTAGGTTACCTACATAGTCCAAATGCCCGTTCGGTTACCTAGATAGTGCAAGTGCCCGGTAGTTAACCTAGATTGTCCAAGTGCCCGCTAGGTAACCTAGATAGTCCAAGGGCCCGCCAGTTAACCTACATAGTCCAAGTGCCCGGTAGTTAACTTACATAGTTCAAGTGTCCGTAGGGAACATACAGAGTCCAAGTGCCCGCTGGGGAACCTACATAGTCCAAGTGCCCGCTAGATAATCTACATAGTTCAAGGGCCCGCTAGTTAACCTACATAATCCAAGTACCCGCTAGTTAACCTAGATTTTCCAATTGTCTGATAATTAACCTACATAGTACAAGTGCCTGCTAGGCAACCTAGATAGTCCAAGTTCCCGCTAGGTAACCTACATAGTGCAAGTGTCCGTAGGGAACATACATAGTCCAAGTGCCCGCTAGGGAACATACATAGTCCATGTGCCCGCTAGGGAACCTACGTAGTCCAAGTACCCGCTAGTTAACCTAGATCGTCCAAATGCCCGCTAGTTAACCTAGATAGTCCAAGTGCCTGCTAGGTAACCTAGATAGTCCAAGTGTCCGCTAGTTAACCTACATATTCCAAGTGCCCGCTAGGTAACCAATATATTCCAAATGCCCACTAGGGCCCCCAATAATCCATATGCCCGCTAGTTAACCTAGATAGTCCAAAGTGCTCGCTAGTTAACCTAGATAGACCAAGTGCCCGCTAGGGAACCTATCTAGTCCAAGTACCCGCTAGGAAACGTACATAGTCCAAGTGCCCACTCGTTAATGTACATAGTCCAAGTGCCCGCTAGATAACGTAGATAGTCCAAGTGCCCACTAGGGAACGTACATAGTCCAAGTGCCTGCTAGGTAACCTAGATAGTCCAAGTGCCCACTAGTTAACCTACATTCTCCAAGTGCCCGATAGGGAACCTACATAGTTCAAGTGCCCGCTAGGTAACCTACATATCCCAAATGCCCTCTAGTTAATCTACATAGTCCAAGTGCCCGATAGGGAACCTATATAATCCAAGTGCCCGCTAGGGAACCTACATAGTCCAAGTGCCCGTTAGGTAACCTAGATAGTCCAAATGCCCGCCAGGAAACCCACATAGTCGAAGTGCCAGCTAGGGAACTTACATAGTCCAAGGGCCCGCTAGGGAATCTACACAGTCCAAGTGCCCGTTAGTTAACCTAGATACTCCAAGTGCCCGCTTGGTAACCTAGATAGTCCAACAGCCCGCTAGGTAACCTACATACTCTAAGAACCCGCTATAACGTAGATAGTTCAAGTGGCAGCTAGGTAACATAGATATTCCATGTGCCGCTAGGTAACCTACAAAGTGAAAGTGCCCGCTAGGTTATCTATATAGTCCAAATGCCAGCTAGGGAATCTACATAGTCCAAGGGCCCGCTAGTTAACGTAGATAGGCCAAGTGCCGCTAGTTAATCTACATAGTCCAAGGGCCCGCTAGTTAACCTACATAGTCCAACTACCCACTAAGAAACCTAGATAGTCCAAGTGCACGCTAGTTAACCCAGATAGTCCAAGTGCCCTCTAGTTAACCTAGATCGTCCAAGTGCCCGCTAAGAAACCTAGATAGTCCAAGTGTCCGTTACCTAACCTAGATAGTCCAATTGCACGCTATGCAACATACATAGTCCAAGTGCCCGTTCGTTAACCTAGAATTCCAAGGGCCCGCTAGGTAACCTAGACTTTCCAAGTGCCCGCTAGGTTACCTACATAGTCCAAATGCCCGTTCGGTAACCTAGATGGTGCAAGTGCCCGGTAGTTAACCTACATAGTCCAAGTGCCCGCTAGGTAACCTAGATAGTCCAAGGGCCCGCTAGTTAACCTACATAGTCCAAGTGCCCGGTAGTTAACTTACATAGTTCAAGTGTCTGTAGGGAACATACAGAGTCCAAGTGCCCGCTAGGGAACCTACATAGTCCAAGTGCCCGCTAGTTAATCTACATAGTTCAAGGGCCCTCTAGTTAACCTACATAATCCAAGTACCCGCTAGTTAACCTAGATTGTCCAAGTGTCCGCTAATTAACCTACATAGTACAAGTGCCCGCAAGGGAACCTAGATAGTCCAAGTGCCCGCTAGGGATCCTTCATTATCCAAGTGCCTGCTAGGCAACCTAGATAGTCCAAGTTCCCGCTAGGTAACCTAGATAGTCCAAGTGCCCGATACCTAACCTAGATAGTCCAAGTGCCCGCTAGGCAACCTACATAGTCCAAGTGCCCGTTCGTTAACCTAGAAGTCCAAGAGCCCGCTATGTAACCTAGACTGTCCAAGTTCCCGCTAGGTTACCTGCATAGTCCAAGTGCCCGTTCGTTAACATAGATAGTCCAAGTGCCCGCTAGGGAAGGTACATATTCCAAGTGCCCGCTAGGTAACATAGAGAGTGCAAGTGCCCGCTAGTTAACCTACATAGTCCAAGTGCCTGCTAGGTAACCTAGATATTCCAAGGGCCTGCTAGTTAACCTACATAGTCCAAGTGCCCGCTAGGTAACCTACATAGTGCAAGTGTCCGCTAGTTAACCTACATAGTCCAAGCGCCCGCTAGTTAACCTAGATAGTCCAAGTGCCCACTAGGTAACCTAAATAGTGCAAGTGTCCGTAGGGAACATACATAGTCCAAGTGCCCGCTAGGGAACATACATAGTCCATGTGCCCGCTAGGGAACCTACGTAGTCCAAGTACCCGCTAGTTAACCTAGATCGTCCAAATGCCCGCTAGTTAACCTAGATAGTTCAAGTGCCTGCTAGGTAACCTAGATAGTCCAAGTGTCCGCTAGTTAACCTACATATTCCAAGTGCCCGCTAGTTAACATAGTTAGTCCAAGTGCCCCTCGGGAACGTACATTGTCCAAGTGCCCGCTAGGTAACCTAGATAGTGCAAGTGTCCGCTAGTTAACCTAGATAGTTCAAGTACCCGCTAGGTAACCTAGGTCTTCCAAGGGCCCCCTAGTTAGCCTACATAGTCCAAGTGCCCGCTAGGTAACCTAGATAGTCCAAGTGCCCGTTCGGTAACCTAGATAGTCCAAGTGCCCTTTAGGGAACCTAGATCGTCCAAGGGCCCGAAAGTAAACCTACATAGTCCATGGGCCCGATAGTTAACATACATAGTGCAAGTGTCCGCTAGTTTACCTACATATTCCAAGTGCACCCTAGTTAACCTACATAATCTAAGTGCCCGTTAGCTATCCTAGGTAGTCCAAGGGCCCGCTAGTTGACCTACATAGTCCAAGTGCCAGCTAGGTAACCTAGATAGTACAAGTGCCCGCTAGGGAACCTAGATAGTCCAAATGCCTGTTAGCTAACCTAGATAGTCCAAGTGGCGGCTAGGTAACCTACATAGTCCAAGTGCCCGTTCGTTAACCTAGATAATCCAAGTGCCCGTTAGGTAACCTAGACAGTCCAAGTGCCCTCTAGTTAACCTACATAGTCCAAGTGCCCAATAGGGAACCTACATAATCCAAGTTCCCCGCTAGGGAACCTACATAGTCCAAGTGCCCGCTAGGCAACCTACATAGTCCAAGTGCCCGTTAGTTAACCTAGATAGTCAAAGTGCCTGCTAGGTAACCTAGATAGTCCAAGTGCCCGCTAGGTAACCTACATAGTCCAAGTTCCCGCTTGGTAACCTAAATAGTCCAAATGCCCGCTAGGGAAACTACATAGTCCAAGTGCCCGCTAGTTAACCTAGATAGTCCAAGTGCCTGCTAGTAAACCTACATAATCCATGGGCCCGCTAGTTAACCTACATAGTGCAAGGGCCCGCTAGTTAACCTAGATCGTGGAAGTGTCCGCTAGTTAACCTACATAGTCCAAGTGCCTGCTAGTTAACCTAGATAGTCCAAGTGCCCGGTAGGGATCCTTCATAATCCAAGTGCCTGCTAGGTAACCTACATAGTCCAAGTGCCCGCTAGTTAACCTAGATAGTCCAAGTGCCCACTAGGGGACCTACATAGTCCAAGTGCCCACTAGGTAACCTAGATAGTCCAAGTGCGCGCTAGGGTATGTACATATTCCAAGTGCCTGCTAGGAAACCTAGATAGTCCAAGTGCCCGCTAGTAAACCTACATAGTCCAAGGGCCCGCTAGTTAACCTACATAGTCGAAGGTCCCCTAGTTAACCTAGATAGTCAAAGTGCCCGCTAGGTAACCAAGACAGTCCAAGTGCCTGCTAGGTTACCTACATAGTCCAAGTGCCCGTTCGTTAACCTAGATAGTCCAAGTGCCCGCTAGGTAACCTACATTGTCCACGGGCCCGCTAGTTAACCTACATAATCCATGTGCCCGCTAGGTAACCTAGATAGTCAAAGTGCCAGTTAGGTAACCTAGATAGTCCAAGTGCCCTTTACCTAACCTAGGTAGTCCAAGTGCCCGCTAGGCAAGATACATAGTCCAAGTGCCCGTTCGTTAACCTAGAAGTCTAAGTGCCCGCTATGTAACCTAGACAGTCCAAGTGCCCGCTAGGTTACCTGAATAGTCCAAGTGCCCGTTCGTTAACCTAGATAGTCCAAGTGCCCGCTAGGGAACTTATATAGTCCCAGTGCTATCTAGGTCACCTAGATAGTCCAAGGGCCCGCTAATTAATCTACGTAGTCCAAGGGTCGCTTGTTAACTTTGATAGTCCAAGTGCCCGTTAGTTAACCTAGATCGTCCAAGTGCCCGCTAGTTAACCTAGATCGTCCAAGTGTCCTCTAGTTAACCTACATAGTCCAAGTGCCCAATAGGGAACCTACATAATCCAAGTGCCCGCTAGGGAACCTACATAGTCCAAGTGCCCGCTAGGCAACCTAAATAGTCCAAGTGCCCGTTAGTTAACCTAGATAGTCAAAGTGCCTGCTAGGTAACCTAGATAGTCCAAGTGCCCGCTAGGTAACCTACATAGTCCAAGTTCCCGCTTGGTAACCTAAATAGTCCAAATGCCCGCTAGGGAAACTACATAATCCAAGTGCCCGCTAGTTAACCTAGATAGTCCAAGTACCTGCTAGTACACCTATATAATCCATGGGCCCGCTAGTTAACCTACATAGTGCAAGGGCCCGCTAGTTAACCTAGATCGTGGAAGTGTCCGCTAGTTAACCTACATAGTCCAAGTGCCTGCTAGTTAACCTAGATAGTCCAAGTGCCCGCTAGGGATCCTTCATAATCCAAGTGCCTGCTAGGTAACCTACATAGTCCAAGTGCCCGCTAGTTAACCTAGATAGTCCAAGTGCCCACTAGGGGACCTACATAGTCCAAGTGCCCACTAGGTAACCTAGATAGTCCAAGTGCGCGCTAGGGTATGTACATATTCCAAGTGCCTGCTTTGAAACCTAGATAGTCCAAGTGCCCGCTAGTTAACCTACATAGTCCAAGGGCCCGCTAGTTAACCTACATAGTCGAAGGTCCCCTAATTAACCTAGATAGTCAAAGTGCCCGCTAGGTAACCAAGACAGTCCAAGTGCCTGCTAGGTTACCTACATAGTCCAAGTGCCCGTTCGTTAACCTAGATAGTCCAAGTGCCCGCTAGGTAACCTACATTGTCCACGGGCCCGCTAATTAACCTACATAGTCCATGTGCCCGCTATGTAACCTAGATAGTCAAAGTGCCCGTTAGGTAACCTAGATAGTCCAAGTGCCCTTTACCTAACCTAGATAGTCCAAGTGCCCGCTAGGCAAGATACATAGTTCAAGTGCCCGTTCGTTAACCTAGAAGTCCAAGTGCCCGCTATGTAACCTAGACAGTCCAAGTGCCCGCTAGGTTACCTACATAGTCCAAGTGCCCGTTCGTTAACCTAGATAGTCCAAGTGCCCGCTAGGGAACTTATATAGTCCCAGGGCTATCTAGGTAACCTAGATAGTCCAAGGGCCCGCTAATTAATCTACGTAGTCCAAGGGCCGCTTGTTAACTTTGATAGTCCAAGTGCCCGTTAGTTAACCTAGATCGTCCAAGTGCCCGCTAGTTAACCTAGATCGTCCAAGTGTCCTCTAGTTAACCTACATAGTGCAAGTGCCCGCTAGGTAACCTACATAGTGCAAGTGTCCGCTAGTTAACCTACATAGTCCAAGTGCCCGCTATTTAACCTAGATACTCCAAGTGCCATCTAGGTATCCTACATAGTGCAAGTGTCCGCTAGTTAACCTACGTAGTCCAAAGGCCCGCTAGTTAACCTACATAGTCCAAGTGCCCGATAGTTAACTTACATAGTTCAAGTGTCCGTAAGGTACATACATAGTCCAAGTGCCCGCTAGGGAACATACATAGTCCAAATGCCCGCTAGGGAATCTACATAGTACAAGAGCCCGCTAGTTAACTTAGATAGTCCAAGTGCCGCTAGTTAATCTACATAGTCCAAGGGCCCGCTAGTTAACCTACATAGTCCAAGTACCCGCTAGTTAACCTAGATCGTCCAAGTGTCTGCTAGTTAACCTATATAGTCCAAGTGCTCGCTAGGGAACCTAGATAGTCCAAGTGCCCGCTCAGGTCCTACATAGTCCAAGTGCCTGCTAGGGAACCAACATAGTCCAAGTGCCCGCTCTGGAACATACATAGTCCAAGTGCCCGCTAGGGACTCTACATAGTCCAAGGGCCCGCTAGTTAACGTAGATAGTCCAAGTGCCGCTAGTTAATCTACATAGTCCAAGGGCCCGCTAGTTAACCTACATAGTCCAAGTACCCGCTAGTTAACCTAGATCGCCAAGTGCCCGCCTGTTAACCTACTTATTCCAAGTGCCCGCTAGTTAACCTACATAATCTAAGTGCCCGTTAGCTAACCTAGATAGTCCAAGGGCCCGCTAGTTGACTTACATAGTCCAAGTGTCAGGTAGGTAACCTAGATAGTACAAGTGCCCGCTAGGGATCCTATATAGTCCAAGTGCCTGTTAGCTAACCTAGATAGTCCAAGTGGCGGCTCGGTAACCTACATAGTCCAAGTGCCCGTTCGTTAACCTAGATAATCCAAGTGCCCGCTAGGTAACTTAGACAGTCCAAGGGCCCGCTAGTTAACCTACATAGTCCAAGGTCCGCTAATGAACCTAGATAGTCCATGTGCTCGCTAGTTAACCTACATAGTACAAGGGCCTGCTAGTTTACCTAGATAGTCCAAGGGCCCGCTAGTTGACCTACATAGTCCAAGTGCCAGCTAGGTAACCTAGATAGTACAATTGCCCGCTAGGGATCCTAGATAGTCCACCTGCCTGTTAGCTAACCTAGATAGTCCAAGTGGCGGCTAGGTACCCTACATAGTCCAAGTGCCCGTTCGTTAACCTAGATAATCCAAGTGCCCGCTAGGTAACTTAGACAGTCCAAGTGCCCGCTAGTTAACCTACATAGTCCAAGTGCCCGATAGGGAACCTACATACTCCAAGAACCCGGTAGGCAACGTAGATAGTTCAAGTGCCAGCTAGGTAACCTACAAAGTCTAAGTGCCCGCTAGGTTATCTATATAGTCCAAATGCCCGCTAGGGAACCTACATAGTCCAAGTGCCCGCTAGGTAACCTAGATTGTCCAAGTGCCCTCTAGTTTCCTAGATCGTCCACGTGCCCGCAAGTTAACCTACATAGTCCAAGGGCCCGCTAGTTAACCTAGATAGTCCAAGTGCTCGCTACTTAACCTACATAGTAAAAGGGCCCGCTAGTTGACATAGATAGTCCAAGTGCCCGGTAGGTAACCTACAAAGTCTAAGTGCCCGCTAGGATATCTATATAGTCCAAATGTCCGCTAGGGAACCTACATAGTCCAAGTGCCCGCTAGGTAACCTAGATAGTACAAGGGCCCGCTATTTGACCTAGATAGTCCTAGTGCCCGCTAGTTAACCTAGATAGTCCAAGTGCCTGCTAGGTATCCTATGTAGTCCAAATGTCCGATAGGGATCCTACATAGTCCAAGTGCCGCTAGGTAACCTACATAGTCAAAGTGCCCGTTCGATAATCTAGATAGTCCAAGTGCCCCCTAGGTAACCTTGACTGTCCAAGTGCCCGCTAGGTAACCAATAGTCCAAGTGCTCGCTTATTAACCTACATAGTCCACGTGCCCGCTATGTAACCTAGATAGTCAAAGTGCCCGTTAGGTAACCTAGATTGTTCAAATGCCCGCTAGGTAACTTACACTGTCCAATTTCCCGCTAGGTAACCTAGATAGTCCAAGTGCCCGTTAGGCAACCTACATAGTCCAGGAGCCCGTTCGTTAATCTAGAAGTCCAAGTGCCCGTTACCTAACCTAGATAATCCAAGTGCCCGCTAGGTTACCTGCATATTCCAAGTGCCCGTTCGTTAACCTAGATAGTCCAATTGCCCACTAGGTAACCTACATAGTCCAAGTGCACGCTAGGTAACCTATATAGTCCAAGTGCCCGCTAGGTAACCTAGATAATCCAAGTGCCCTTTAGGGAACCTAGATAGTCCAAGGGCCCGCTAGTAAACCTACATAGTCCATGGGCCCGCTAGTTACCTATATAGTTCTAGTGTCCGCTAGTTAACCTTCATATTCCAAGTGCCCGCTAGTTGACCTACATAGTCCAAGTGCCCGTTCGTTAACCTAGATAGTCCAAGTGCCCATTACCTAACCTAGATAGTCTAAGTGCCCGCTAGGTTACCTGCATATTCCAAGTGCCCGTTCGTTAACCTAGATACTCCAAGTGCCCGCTAGGTAACCTAGATAGTCCAAGGGCCCGCTAGTTAACCTAGATTGTCCAAGTGCCTGCTAGTTAACCTACATAGTCCAAGGGCCCACTAGTTAACCTAGATAGTCCAAGTGTCCTCTAGTTACCCTACATAGTCCAAGTGCCCGCTAGGTAACCTAGATAGTCCAAGGGCCCTCTAGTTAACCTACATAATCCAAGGGCTCACTTGTTAACTTTGATAGTCCAAGTGCCCACTAGTTAACCTCGATTGTCCAAGTGCCTGCTAGTTAACCTACATAGTCCAAGGGCCCACTATTTAACCTAGATAGTCTAAGTGTCCTCTAGTTAACCTACATAGACCAAGTGCCCGCTAGTTAACATATATACCAAGTGCCCGCTACATAACCTAGATAGTCCAAGGGCACGCTAGTTAACCTACATAGTCCAAGTGCCCGCTAGGCAACCTAGATAGTCCAAATGCCCGCTAAGGAAATTACATAGTCCAAGTGCATGCTAGTTAACCTAGATAGTCCAAGTGACCACTAGTTAACCTGGATAGACCAAGTGCCTGCTAGGTAACCTACATAGTGCAAGTGTCCGCTAGTTAACATACATATTCCAAGTGCCCGCTAGTTAACATAGATAGTTCAAATACCCGCTAGGTAACCTAGATCGTCCAAGGGCCCCCTAGTTAGCCTACATAATCCAAGTGCCCGCTAGGTAACCTAGATAGTCCAAGTGCCCGTTCGGTAACGTAGATAGTCCAAGTGCCCTTTAGGGAACCTAGATAGTCCAAGGGCCCGCTAGTAAACCTACATAGTCCATGGGCCCGCTAGTTACCTATATATTTCAAGTGTCCGCTAGTTAACCTTCATATTCCAAGTGCCCGCTAGTTAACCTACATAATCTAATTGCCCGTTAGCTAACCTAGGTAGTCCAAGGGCCCGCTAGTTGACCTACATAGTCCAAGTGCCAGCCAGGTAACCTAGATAGTACAAGTGCCCGCTAGGGAACCTAGATAGTCCAAGTGCCTGTTAGCTAACCTAGATAGTCCAAGTGGCGGCTAGGTAACCTACATAGTCGAAGTGCCTGTTCATTAACCTAGATAATCCAAGTGCCCGCTAGGTAACCTAGACAGTCCAAGTGCCCGCTCCTTAACCTAAATAGTCCAAGTGACCGATAGGGAACCTACATAATCCAAGTGCCCGTTAGGCAACCTACATAGGCCACGTGCCTGTTAGTTTACCTAGATAGTCAAAGTGCCTGCTAGGTAACCTACATAGTCCAAGTGCCCGCTAGGTAACCTAAATAGTCCAAATGCCCGCTAGGGAAACTACATCGTCCAAGTGCCCGCTAGTTAACCTAGATAGTCCAAATGCCTGCAAGTAAACCTACATAACCCATGGGCCCGCTAGTTAACCTACATAGTACAAGGGCCCGCTAGTTAACCTAGATCGGGCAAGTGTCCGCTAGTTAAGCTACATAGTCCAAGTGCCCGCTAGTTAACCTATATACCAAGAGCCCGCTACGTAACCTAGATAGTCCAAGGGCACGCTAGTTAACCTACATAGTACAAGTGCCCGCTAGGCAACCTAGATAGTCCAAGTGCGCGCTAAGGAACCTACATAGTCCAAGTGCACGCTATTTAACTTAGATAGTCCAAGTGCCCGCTAGTTAACCTAGATAGTCCAAGTGCCTAGTAGGTAACCTACATAGTGCAAGTGTCCGCTAGTTAACCTACATATTCCAAGTGCCCACTAGTTAACATAGATAGTCCATGTGCCCGCTAGGGAATGTACATAGTCCAAGTGCCCGTTAGGTAACTTAGATAGTGCAAGTGCCCGCTAGTTAACCTAGATAGGTCAAATACCTGCTAGGTAACCTAGATCGTCCAAGGGCCCCCTAGTTAGCCTACATAGTTCAAGTGCCCGCTAGGCAACCTAGATAGTCCCAGTGCCCGCAAAGGAACCTAGATAGTCCAAGTGCACGCTAGTTAACCTAGATAGTCCAAGGACCCGCTAGTAAACCTACATAGTCCATGGGTCCGCTAGTTAACCTACATAGTGCAAGGGTCCGCTAGTTAACCTACATAGTCCAAGTGCCCGCTAGGTAACCTAGATAGTCCAACTGCCCGCTAGAGATCCTTCATAATCCAAGTGCCTGCTAGGTAACGTAGATATTCCAAGTGCCCGCTAGTTAACCTAGATAGTCCTAGTGCCCGTTAGATAACCTAGATAGTCCATGTGCCCACTAGGGGACATATATAGTCCAAGGGCCCGTTAGGTAACCTAGATAGTCCAAGTGCGCGCTAGGGTATGTACATAGTCCAAGTGCCTGCTGGGAAACCTAGATAGTCCAAGTGCCCGCTAGGGAACCTTCATAATCTAAGTGCCTGCTAGGTAACCTAGATAGTCCAAGTGCCCGCTAGTTAACCTAGACAGTCCTAGTGCCCGCTAGGTAACCTAGATAGTCCAAGTGCGCGCTAGGTAACCTATATAGTCCAAGTGCCGGCTAGGAAACCTAGATAGTCCAAGTGCCAGCTAGTTAACCTACATAGTCCAAGGGCCCGCTAATTAACCTACATAGTCCAAGGTCCGCTAGTTAACCTAGATAGTCCAAGTGCCCGCTAGTTAACCTGCATAGTACAAGGGCCCGCCAGTTGACCTAGATAGTCCAAGTGCCCGCTATTTAACCTAAGTAGTACAAATGTCCGATAGGTGTCCTACATAGTCCAAGTGCCCGCTAGGTAACCTAATTAGTCCAAGTACCCGTTCGTTAACCTAGATAGTCAAAGTGCCCGCTATGTAACCTAGACTGTCCAAGTGCCCACTAGGTTACCTACATATTCCAAGGGCCCGCTTGGTAACCTAGATAGTCCAGGTGCCCGCTAGGTAACCTAGATAGTCCAAGTGACCGCTAGTTAACCTACATAGTCCAAGTGCCCGCTAAGTAACTTAGATAGTCAAAGTGCCCGTTAGGTAACCTAGATAGTCCAAGTGCCCGCTAGGTAACCTACATTGTCCAAGTTCCCCCTAGGTAACCTAGATACTCCAAGTGCCGGTTACCTAACCTAGATAGTCCAAGTGCCCGCTAGGCAACATACATAGTCCAATTGCCCGTTCGTTAACCTAGAAGTCCAAGTGCCCGCTATGTAACCTAGACAGTCAAAGTGTCCGCTAGGTTACCTGCATAGTCCAAGTGCCCGTTCGTTAACCTAGATAGTCCGAGTGCCCGCTAGGGAACCAATATAGTCCAAGTGCTATCTAGGTAACCTAGATAGTCCAAGGGCCCGCTAGTTAACGTACATAATCCAAGGGCTCGCTTGTTAACTTTGATACTCCAAGTGCCCGTTAGTTAACCTAGATCGTCCAAGTAATGGCTAGTTAACCTACATAGTCCAAGGTCCCACTAGTTATCCTAGATCGTCCATGTGTCCTCTAGTTAACCTACATAGTCCAAGTGCACGCTAGGTAACCTACATAGTGCAAGTGTCAGCTAGATAACCTACATAGTCCAAGTGCCAGTTAGGTAACCTAGATCGTCCAAGTAATGGCTAGTTAACCTACATAGTCCAAGGTCCCACTAGTTATCCTAGATCGTCCATGTGTCCTCTAGTTAACCTACATAGTCCAAGTGCACGCTAGGTAACCTACATAGTGCAAGTGTCAGCTAGATAACCTACATAGTCCAAGTGCCAGTTAGGTAACCTAGATAGTCCAAGTGCCCGCTAGGTAACCTACATAGTGCAAGTGTCCGCGAGTTAACCTACGTAGTCCAAGTGCCCGTTGGTTAACCTACATAGTCCAAGTGCCCGGTAGTTAACTTACATAGTTCAAGTGTCCGTAGGGAACATAAATAGTCCAAGTGCCCGCTAGGGAACATACATAGTCCAAGTGTCCGCTAGGGAACCTACGTAGTCCAAGTGCCCGCTAGGGAATCTACATAGTCCAAGGGCCCGCTAGTTAACGTAGATAGTCCAAGTGCCGCTAGTTAATCTACATAGTCCAAGTGCTCGCTAAGGAACCTATATAGTCCAAGTGCCCGCTCTGGAACCTACATAGGCCAAGTGCCTGCTAGGGAATCTACATAGTCCAAGGGGCCGCTAGTTAACGTAGATAGTCCAAGTACCCGCTAGTTAACCTAGATCTTCCAAGTGCCCGCTAGTTAACCTACATAGTCCAAGGGCCCGCTAGTTGACCTACATAGTCCAAGGGCCCGTAGTTAACCTACATTGTCCAAGGGCCCGCTAGGTAACCTAGACAGTTCAAGTGACCACTAGGTTACCTACATAGTCCAAGTGCCCGATAGGGAACCTACATAGTCCAAGCGCCCGCTAGTTAACATAGGTAGTCCAAGTACCCGCTAGGAAACGTACATAGTCCAAGTTCCCGCTAGTTAACGTACATAGTCCAAGTGCCTGCTAGGTAACGTAGATAGTCCAAGTGCCCGCTAGGGAACTTACATAATCCAAGGGCCCACAAGGGAACCTACATAGTCCAAGTGCACGTTCATTAACCTAGATAGTCCAAGTGCCCGCTGGGAAACCTACATAGTCCAAGGGCCCGCTAGGTAACCTAGATAGTCCAAGTGCCCGCTAGGTAACCTAGATACTCCAAGTGCCCACTAGGTAACCTAGAGTCCAAGTGCTCGCTAGTTAACCTACATAGTCCAAGTGCCCGCTATGTAACCTAGATAGTCAAAGTGCCCGTTAGGTAACCAAGATAGTCCAAGTGACAGCTAGGTAACTTACATTGACCAAGTTCCCGCTAGGTAACCTAGATAGTCCAAGTGCCCCTTACCTAAACTAGATAGTCCAAGTGCCCGCTAGGCAACCTACATAGTCCAAGAGCCCGTTCGTTAACCTAGAAGTCCAAGTGCCCGCTAGGTAACCTAGACAATAGAAGTGCCCGCTAGGTTACCTGCATATTCCATGTGCCCGTTCGTTAACCTAGATAGTCCAAGTGTCCACTAGGTAACCTACAGAGTCCAAATGCCCGCTAGGTAACCTACATAGTCCAAGGGCTCACTTGTTAACTTTGATAGTCCAAGTGCCCGCTAGTTAACCTAGATAGACCAAGTACCCGCTAGGGAACGTACCTTGTCCAAGTGCCCGATAGGGAACCTACATAGTTCAAGTGCCCGCTAATTAACATAGGTAGTCCAAGTACCCGCTAGGAAACGTATATAGTCCAAGTGCCCGCTAGTTAACGTACATATTCCAAGTGCCTGCTAGGTAACGTAGATAGTCCAAGGGCCCGCTAGGGAACCTACATAGTACAAGTGCCTGTTAGCTAACCTAGATAGTCCCAGTGCCCGCTAGGTAACCTAGATAGTCCAACAGCCCGGTAGGTAACCTACATACTCCAAGTTCCCGCTAGGTAACGTAGATAGTTCAAGTGCCAGCTAAGTAACCTAGATGGTCCAAGTGCCCGCTAGATAACCTACAAAGTCTAATTGCCCGCTCAGTAATCTATATAGTCCAAATGCCCGCTGGGAGCCTACATAATCCAAATGCCCGCTACGTAACCTAGATACTCCAAGGGCCTGCTAGGTATCCTACATAGTCCTAGTACCCCTAGTTAACCTACATTCTCCAAGTGCCCGATAGGTAACCTACATAGTCCTAGTGCCCCTAGTTAACCTACATTCTCCAAGTGCCCGCTAGGTAACCTACATAGTCCAAATACCCTCTAGTTAACCTACATAGTCCAAGTGCCCGATAGGGAACCTACATAATCCAAGTGCCCGCTAGGGAACCTACATAGTCCAAGTGCCTGTTAGGTAAACTAGATAGTCCAAATGCCCGCCAGGGACCCACATAGTCCAAGTGCCCGCTAGGGAACTTACATAGTCCAAGGGCCCGCTAGGGAACCTACATAGTCCAAGTGCCCTTCGTTAACCTAGATAGTCCAAGTGCCCGCTAGGAAACCTACATAGTCCAAGGGCCCGCTGGGTAACCTAGATAGTCCAAGTGCCCGCTAGGTAACCTAGATAGTCCAAGTGCCCGCTAGGTAACCTAGAGTCCAAGTGCTCGCTAGTTAACCTACATAGTCCAAGTGCCCGCTATGTAACCTAGATAGTCAAAGTGCCCGTTAGGTTACCTAGATAGTCCAAGTGCCCGCTAGGTAACTTACATTGATAAAGTTCCCGCTAGGTAACCTAGATAGTCCAAGTGCCCCTAACCTAACCTAGATAGTCCAAGTGCCCACTAGGCAACCTACATAGTCCAAGAGCCCGTTCGTTAACCTAGAAGTCCAAGTGCCTGTTAGGTAACCTAGACAGTAGAAGTGCCCGCTAGGTTACCTGCATATTCCATGTGCCCGTTCGTTAACCTAGATAGTCCAAGTGCCCACTAGGTAAGCTACAGAGTCCAAGTGCCCGCTAGGTAACCTATAAAGTCCAAATGCCCGCTAGGTAACCTACATAGTCCAAGTGCCCTTTAGGGAAACTAGATAGTCCAAGGGCCCGCTAGTTAACCTACATAGTCCATGGGCCCGCTACTTAACCTACATAGTGCAAGTGTCCGCTAGTTAACCTACATATTCCAAGTGCCCGCTAGTTAACCTACATAATCTAAGTGTCGGTTAGATAACCTAGAGAGTCCAAGGGCCCACTAGTTGAACTACTTAGTCCAAGGCCAGCTAGGTAACCTAGATAGTACAAGTGCCCGCTGGGGAGCCTAGATAGTCCAAGTGCCTGTTCGTTAACCTAGATAGTCCAAGTGCCCGCTAGGTAACCTAGACTGTCCAAGTGCCCGCTAGGTTACCTACATAGTCCAAGTGCCCTTTCGTTAACCTAGATAGTCAAAGTGCCCGCTAGGAAACCTACATAGCCCAAGGGCCCGCTAGGTAACCTAGATAAACCAAGTGCCCACTAGGTAACCTAGAGTCCAAGTCCTCGCTAGTTAACCTACATACTCCAAGTGCCCGCTATGTAACCTAGATAGTCAAAGTGCCCGTAAGGCAACCTAGATAGTCCAAGTGCCCGCTAGGTAACTTACATTGTCCAAGTTCCCGCTAGGTAACCTAGATAGTCCAAATTCCCGTTACCTAACCTAATTAGTCCAATTGCCCGCTAGGCAACCTACATAGTCCAAGAGCCCGTTCGTTAACCTAGAAGTCCAAGTGCCCGCTAGGTAACCTAGACAGTCCAAGTGCCCGCTAGGTTACCTGCATATTCCAAGTGCCCGTGCGTTAACCTAGATAGTCCAAGTGCCCACTAGGTAACCTACATAGTCCAAGTGCCCGCTAGGTAACCTATAAAGTCCAAGTGCCCGTTAGGTAACCTAGATAGTCCAAGGGCCCGCTAGTTAACCTACATAGTCCAAGGGCTCACTTGTTAACTTTGATAGTCCAGCTTCCCGCTACTTAACCTAGATCGTCCAAATGCCCGATAGTTAACCTAGATTGTCCAAGTGCCTGATAGTTAACCTACATAGTCCAAGGGACCACTAGTTAACCTAGATAGTCCAAGTGTCCTCTAGTTAAACTATATACCAAGTGCCCGCTACGTAACCTAGATAGTCCAAGGGCACGCTAGTTAATCTACATAGTCCAAGTGCCCGCTAGGCAACCTAGATAGTCCAAGTGCCTGCTAAGGAACCTGAATAGTCCAATTGCACGCTAGTTAACCTAGATGGTCCAAGTGCCCGCTAGTTAACCTAGATAGTCCAAGTGCCTGCTAGGTAACCTACATAGTGCAAATGTCCGCTAGTTAACCTACATATTCCAAGTGCCCGCTAGTTAACATAGATAGTCCAAGTGCCCACTAGGGAAGGTACATAGTCCAAGTGCCTGCTAGGTAACCTAGATAGTGCAAGTGCCCGCTAGTTAACCTAGATAGTTCTAGTACCCGCTAGGTAACCTAGATCGTCCAAGGGCCCCCTAGTTAGCCTACATAGTCCAAGTGCCCGCTAGGTAACCTAGATAGTCCAAGTGACCGCTAGTTAACCTACATAGTCCAGTGTCCGCTAAGTAACCTAGATAGTCAAAGTGCCCGTTAGGTAACCTAGATAGTCCAAGTGACCGCTAGGCAACATACATAGTTCAAGAGCCCATTTGTTAACCTAGAATTCCAAGTGCCCGCTATGTAACCTAGACAGTCCAAGTGCCCGCTAGGTTACCTGCATAGTCCAAGTGCCCGTTCATTAACCTAGATAGTCCAATTGCCCGCTAGGGAACCTATATAGTCCAAGTGCTATCTAGGTAACCTAGATAGTCCACGGGCCTGCTAGTTAACCTACATAATCCAAGGGCTCGCTTGTTAACTTGGATAGTCCAAGTGCCCGTTAGCTAACCTAGATAGTCCAAGAGCCCGCTAGGTAACCTAGACTGTCCAAGTGCTCGCTAGGTTACCTACATAGTCTAAGTGCCCGTCCGTTAACCTAGATAGTCCAAGTGCCCGCTAGGAACCCTACACAGTCCAAGGGCCCACTAGTTAACCTAGATCGTCCATGTGTCCTCTAGTTAACCTACATAGTCCAGGTGCACGCTAGGTAACCTACATAGTGCAAGTGTCCGCCAGATAACCTACATAGTCCAAGTGCCAGTTAGGTAACCTAGATAGTCCAAGTGCCCGCTAGGTAACCTACATAGTGCAAGTGTCTGCTAGTTAACCTACGTAGTCCAAGGGCCCGGTAGTTAACCTACATAGTCCAAGTGCCCGGTAGTTAACTTACATAGTTCAAGTGTCCGTAGGGAACATACATATTCCAAGTGCCCGCTAGGGAACCTACGTAGTCCAAGTGTCCGCTAGGGAATCTACATAGTCCAAGGGCCCGCTAGTTAACGTAGATAGTCCAAGTGCTGCTAGTTAATCTACATAGTCCAAGTGCTCGCTAAGGAACCTACATAGTCCAAGTGCCCGCTAGGGAATCTACATAGTCCAAGTACCCGCGAGGTAACCTACATAGCGCAAGTGTCCGCTAGTTAACCTACGTAGTCCAAGGGCCCGGTAGTTAACCTACATAGTCCAAGTGCCCGGTAGTTAACTTACATAGTTCAAGTGTCCGTAGGGAACATACATAGTCCAAGTGCCCGCTAGGGAATCTACATAATCGAAGGGCCCGCTAGTTAACGTAGATAGTCCAAGTGCCGCTAGTTAATCTACACAGTTCAAGTGCTCGCTAAGGAACCTACATAGTCCAAGGGCCTGCTAGGGAACCTACATAGTCCAAGTGCCCGCTCTGGAACATACATAGTCCAAGTGCCCGCTAGGGAATCTACATAGTCCAAGGGCCCGCTAGTTAACCTAGATAGACCAAGTACCCGCTAGGGAACGTACCTTGTCCAAGTGCCCGATAGGGAACATACATAGTCCAAGTGCCCGCTAGTTAACATAGGTAGTCCAAGTACCCGCTAGGAAACGTACATAGTCCAAGTGCCCGCTAGTTAACGTACATAGTCCAAGTGCCTGCTAGGTAACATAGATAGTCCAAGTGCCCGCTAGGGAACTTACATAGTCCAAGGGCCCGCTAGGGAACCTACATAGTCCAAGTGCCCTTCGTTAACCTAGATAGTCCAAGTGCCCGCTAGGAAACCTACATAGTCCAAGGGCCCGCTGGGTAACCTAGATAGTCCAAGTGCCCGCTAGGTAACCTAGATAGTCCAAGTGCCCGCTAGGTAACCTAGAGTCCAAGTGCTCGCTAGTTAACCTACATAGTCCAAGTGCCCGCTATGTAACCTAGATAGTCAAAGTGCCCGTTAGGTAACCTAGATAGTCCAAGTGCCCGCTATGTAACTTACATTGACCAAGTTCCGGCTAGGTAACCTAGATAGTCCAAGTGCCCCTTACCTAACCTAGATAGTCCAAGTGCCCGCTAGGCAACCTACATAGTCCAAGAGCCCGTTCGTTAACCTAGAAGTCCAAGTGCCCGCTAGGTAACCTAGACAGTAGAAGGGCCCGCTAGGTTACCTGCATATTCCATGTGCCCGTTCGTTAACCTAGATAGTCCAAGTGCCCACTAGGTAAGCTACAGAGTCCAAGTGCCCGCTAGGTAACCTATAAAGTCCAAATGCCCGCTAGGTAACCTACATAGTCCAAGTGCCCTTTAGGGAAACTAGATAGTCCAAGGGCCCGCTAGTAAACCTACATAGTCCATGGGCCCGCTAGTTAACCTATATAGTGCAAGTGTCCGCTAGTTAACCTACATATTCCAAGTGCCCGCTAGTTAACCTACATAATGTAAGTGCCCGTTAGATAACCTAGATAGTCCAAGGGCCCGCTAGTTCACCTACTTAGTCCAAGGCCGGCTAGGTACCCTAGATAGTACAAGTGCCCGCTGGGGAACCTAGATAGTCCAAGTGCCTGTTCGTTAACCTAGATAGTCCAAGTGCCCGCTAGGTAACCTAGACTGTCCAAGTGCCCGCTAGGTTACCTACATAGTCCAAGTGCCCTTTCGTTAACCTAGATAGTCAAAGTGCCTGCTAGGAAACCTACATAGCCCAAGGGCCCGCTAGGTAACCTAGATAGACCAAGTGCCCACTAGGTAACCTAGAGTCCAAGTGCTCGCTAGTTAACCTACATACTCCAAGTGCCCGCTATGTAACCTAGATAGTAAAAGTGCCCGTAAGGCAACCTAGATAGTCCAAGTGCCCATTAGGTAACCTACATTGTCCAAGTTCCCGCTAGGTAACCTAGATAGTCCAAGTTCCCGTTACCTAACCTAGATAATCCAAGTGCCCGCTAGGCAACCTACATAGTCCAAGAGCCCGTTCGTTAACCTAGAAGTCCAAGTGCCCGCTAGGTAACCTAGACAGTCCAAGTGCCCGCTAGGTTACCTGCATATTCCAAGTGGCCGTGCGTTAACCTAGATAGTCCAAGTGCCCACTAGGTAACCTACATAGTCCAAGTGCCCGCTAGGTATCCTATATAGTCCAAGTGCCCGCTAGGTTACCAGCATATTCCATGTGCCCGTTCGTTAACCTAGATAGTCCAAGTGCCCACTAGGTAACCTACATAGTCTAAGTGCCTGCTAGGTAACCTATAAAGTCCAAGTGCCCGCTAGGTAACCTACATAGTCCAAGTGCTCACTTGTTTACTTTGATAGTACAAGTGCCCGCTAGTTAACCTAGATCGTCCAAGTGCCCGCTTTTTAACCTAGATTGTCCAAGTGCCTGCTAATTAACCTACATAGTCCAAGGACCCACTAGTTAACCTAGATAGTCCAAGTGTCCTCTAGTTAACCTACATAGTGCAAGTGCCCGCTAGTTAACCTACATTATCTAAGTGCCCGTTAGCTACCCTAGATAGTCCAAGGGCGCGCTAGTTGACCTACATATTCCAAGTGCCAGCTAGGTAACCTAGATAGTACAAGTGCCCGCTAGGGAACCTAGATAGTCCAAGTGCCTGTTAGCTAACCTAGATAGTGCAAGTGGCGGCTAGGTAACTTACATAGTCCAAGTGCACATTCGTAAACCTAGATAATCCCAGTGCCTGCTAGGTAACCTAGACAGTCCAAGTGCCCGCTAGTTAACCTACATAGTCCAAGTGCCCGCTAGGTAACCTACATAGTCCAAGAGCTCACTTGTTAACTTGGGTAGTCCAAGTGCCTGCTAGTTAACCTAGATCGTCCAAGTGCCCGCTTGTTAACCTAGATTGTCCAAGTGTCCTCTAGTTAACCTACATAGTGCAAGTGCCCACTAGTTAACCTACATAATCTAAGTGCCCGTTCGTTAACCTAGAAAGTCCAAGTGCCCACTAGGTAACCTACATAGTCCAAGTGCCCGCTAGGTAACCTATATAGTCCAAGTGCCCGCTAGGTAACCTAGATAGTCCAAGGGCCCGCTAGTTAACCTACAAAGTCCAAGGGCTCACTTGTTAACTTTGATAGTCCAGTTGCCCGCTACTTAACCTAGATCGTCCAAGTACCCGCTAGATAACCTAGATTGTCCAAGTGCCTGCTAGTTAACCTACATAGTCAAGGGCCCACTAGTTAACCTAGATAGTCCAAGTGTCCTTTAGTTAACCTATATACCAAGTGCCCGCTATGTAACCTAGATAGTACAAGGGCACGCTAGTTAACCTACATAGTCCAAGTGCCCGCTAGGCAACCTAGATAGTCCAAGTGCCCGCTAAGGAACCTACATAGTCCAAGTGCACGCTAGTTAACCTAGATAGTCCAAGTGCCCGCTAGTTAACCTACATATTCCAAGTGCCCACTAGTTAACATAGATAGTCCAAGTGCCCGCTAGTGAACGTACATAGTGCAAGTGCCCGCTAGGTAACCTAGATAGTGCAAGTGCCCGCTAGTTAACCTAGATAGTTCTAGTACCCGCTAGGTAAACTAGATCGTCCAAGTGCCCCCTAGTTAACCTACATAGTCCAAGTTCCCGCTAGGTAACCTAGATAGTCCAAGTGCCCGCTAGTTAACCTAGATAGTCCAAGTGCCTGCTAGGTAACCTACATAGGCAAGTGTCCGCTAGTTAACCTACATATTGCAAGTGCCCGCTAGTTAACATAGATAGTCCAAGTGCCCGCTAGGGAACGTACATAGTGCAAGTGCCCGCTAGGTAACCTAGATAATGCAAGTGCCCACTAGTTAACCTAGATAGTTCTAGTACCACCTAGGTAACCTAGATCGTCCAAGGGCCCCCTAGTTAGCCTACATAGTCCAAGTGCCCGCTACGTAACCTAGATAGTCCAAGTGCCCGCTAGTTAACCTAGATAGTCCAAGTGCCTGCTAGGTAACCTACATAGGCAAGTGTCCGCTAGTTAACCTACATATTCCATGTGCCCGCTAGTTAACATAGATAGTCCAAGTGCCCGCTAGGGAACGTACATAGTCCAAGTGCCCGCTAGGTAACCTAGATAGTGCAAGTGCCCGCTAGTTAACCTAGATAGTTCTAGTACCCGCTAGGTAACCTAGATCGTCCAAGGGCCCCCTAGTTAGCCTACATAGTCTAAGTTCCCGCTAGGTAACCTAGATAGTCCAAGAGCCTGCTAAGTAACCTACATAGTGCAAGTGTCTGCTAGTTAACGTACATATTCCAAGTGCCCGCTAGTTAACATAGATAGTCCAAGTGCCCGCTAGGTAACCTACATTGTCCAAGTTCCCGCTAGGTAACCTAGATAGTCCAAATGCCCGTTACCTAACCTAGATAGTCCAAGTGCCCGCTAGGCAACATACATAGTCCAAGTGCCCGTTCGTTAACCTAGAAGTCCAAGTGCCCGCTATGTAACCTAGTCAGTCCAAGTGCCCGCTAGGTTACCTGCATAGTCCAAGTGCCCGTTCGTTAACCTAGATAGTCCAAGTGCCCGCTAGGGAACCTATATAGTCCAAGTGCTATCTAGGTAACCTAGATAGTCCAAGGACCCGCTAGTTAACCTACATAATCCAAGGGCTCGCTTGTTAACTTTGATAGTCCAAGTGCCCGTTAGCTAACCTAGATAGTCCAAGAGCCCGCTAGGTAACCTAGACTGTCCAAGTGCCCGCTAGGTTACCTACATAGTCTAAGTGCCTGTTCATTAACCTAGATAGTCCAAGTGCCCGCCAGATAACCTACATAGTCCAAGTGCCAATTAGGTAACCTAGATAGTCCAAGTGCCCGCTAGGTAACCTACATAGTGCAAGTGTCCGCTAGTTAACCTACGTAGTCCATGGGCCCAGTAGTTAACCTACATAGTCCAAGTGCCCGGTAGTTAACTTACATAGTTCAAGTGTCCGTAGGGAACATACATAGTCCAAGTGCCCCCTAGGGAACATTCATAGTCCAAGTGCCCGCTAGGGAACCTACGTAGTCCAAGTGCCCGCTAGGGAATCTACATAGTCCAAGGGCCCGCTAGTTAACATAGATAGTCCAAGTGCCGCTATTTAATCTACATAGTCCAAGTGCTCGCTACGGAAGCTACATAGTCCAAGTGCCCGCTCTGGAACCTACATAATCCTAGTGCCTGCTAGCGAACCTACATAGTCCAAGTGCCCGCTCTGGAACATACATAGACCAAGTGCCCGCTAGGGAATCTACATAGTCCAACAGCCCGCTAGTTTACGTAGATAATCCAAGTACCCGCTAGTTAACCTAGATAGACCAAGTACCCGCTAGGGAACGTACCTTGTCCAAGTGCCCGATAGGGAACCTACATAGTCCAAGTGCCCGCTAGTTAACATAGGTAGTCCAAGTACCCGCTAGGAAACGTACTTAGTCCAAGTGCCCGCTAGTTAACATACATAGTCCAAGTGCCTGCTAGGTAACGTAGATAGTCCAAGTGCCCGCTAGGGAACTTACATAGTCCAAGTGCCCACTAGGGGACGTACTTAGTCCAAGGGCCCGCTAGTTAACGTAGATAATCCAAGTACCCGCTAGTTAACCTAGATAGTCCAAGTGCCCGCTAGGCAACATACATAGTCCAAGTGCCCGTTCGTTAACCTAGAAGTCCAAGTGCCTGCTATGTAACCTAGTCAGTCCAAGTGCCCGCTAGGTTACCTGCATAGTCCAAGTGCCCGTTCGTCAACCTAGATAGTCCAAGTGCCCGCTACGGAACCTATATAGTCCAAGTGCTATCTAGGTAACCTAAATAGTCCAAGGACCCGCTAGTTAACCTACATAATCCAAGGGCTCGCTTGTTAACTTTGATAGTCCAAGTGCCCGTTAGCTAACCTAAATAGTCCAAGAGCCCGCTAGGTAACCTAGACTGTCCAAGTGCCCGCTAGGTTACCTACATAGTCTAAGTGCCCGTTCGTTAACCTAGATAGTCCAAGTGCCAGCTAGGAAACCTACATATTCCAAGGGCCCATTAGTTAACCTAGATCGTCCATGTGTCCTCTAGTTAACCTACATAGTCCAAGTGCACGCTAGGTAACCTACATAGTGCAAGTGTCCGCCAGATAACTTACATAGTCCAAGTGCCAGTTAGGTAACCTAGATAGTCCAAGTGCCCGCTAGGTAACCTACATAGTGCAAGTGTCTGCTAGTTAACCTACGTAGTCCAAGGGCCCGGTAGTTAACCTACATAGTCCAAGTGCCCGGTAGTTAACTTACATAGTTCAAGTGTCTGTAGGGAACATACATAGTCCAATTGCCCCCTAGGGAACATTCATAGTCCAAGTGCCCGCTAGGGAACCTACGTAGTCCAAGTGCCCGCTAGGGAATCTACATAGTCCAAGGGCCCGCTAGTTAACATAGATAGTGCAAGTGCCGCTAGTTAATCTACATAGTCCAAGTGCTCGCTAAGGAAGCTACATAGTCCAAGTGCCCGCTCTGGAACCTACATAGTCCAAGTGCCTGCTAGCGAACCTACATAGTCCAAGTGCCCGCTCTGGAACATACATTGTCCAAGTGCCCGCTAGGGAATCTACATAGTCCAAGAGCCCGCTAGTTAACGTAGATAATCCAAGTACCCGCTAGATAACCTAGATAGACCAAGTACCCGCTAGGGAACGTACCTTGTCCAAGTGCCCGATAGGGAACCTACATAGTCCAAGTGCCCGCTAGTTAACATTGGTAGTCCAAGTACCCGCTAGGAAACGTACTTAGTCCAAGTGCCCGCTAGTTAACGTACATAGTCCAAGTGCCTGCTAGGTAACGTAGATAGTCCAAGTGCCCGCTAGGGAACTTACATAGTCCAAGGGCCCACTAGGGAACCTACATAGTCCAAGTGCCCGTTAGCTAACCTACATAGTCCCAGTGCCCGCTAGGTAACCTAGATAGTCCAACAGCCCGGTAGGTAACCTACATCCTCCAAGTACCGCTAGGTAACGTAGATAATTCAAGTGCCAGTTAGGTAACCTAGATAGTCCAAGTGCCCGCTAGATAACCTACAAAGTCTAATTGCCCACTCAGTAATCTATATAGTCCAAATGCCCGCTGGGAGCCTACATAATCCAAATGCCCGCTACATAACCTAGATAGTCCAAGAGCCCGCTAGGTAACTTACATTGTCCAAGTTCCCGCTAGTTAACCTAGATAGTCCAAGTACCCGCTAGGTAACTTACATTGTCCAAGTTCCCGCTTTGTAACCTAGATAGTCCAAGTGCCCGTTACCTAAACTAGAGAGTCCAAGTGCCCGCTAGGCAACCTACATAGTCCAAGAGCCCGTTCGTTAACCTAGAAGTCCAAGTGCCCGCTAGGTAACCTAGACAGTCTAAGTGCCCGCTAGGTTACCTGCATATTCCAAGTGCCCGTTCGTTAACCTAGATAGTCCAAGTGCCCACTAGTTAACCTACATAGTCCAAGTGCCCGCTAGGTAACCTATATAGTCCAAGTGCCCGCTAGGTAACCTAGATAGTCCAAGGGCCCGCTAGTTAACCTACATAGTCCAAGGGCTCACTTGTTAACTTTGATAGTCCAAGTGCCCACTAGTTAAACTAGATCGTCCAAGTGCCTGCTAGTTAACCTAGATTGTCCAAGTGCCTGCAGTTAACCTACATAGTCCAAGGGCCCACTAGTTAACCTAGATAGTCTAAGTGTCCTCTAGTTAACCTACATAGTCCAAGTGCCCGCTAGTTAACCTATACACCAAGTGTCCGCTATGTAACCTGGATAGTTCAAGGGCACGCTAGTTAACCTACATAGTCCAAGTGCCCGCTAGGCAACCTAGATAGTCCAAGTGCCCGCTAGTTAACCTAGATAGTCCAAGTGCCTGCTAGGTAACCTACATAGTGCAAGTGTCCACTAGTTAACCTACATATTCCAAGTGCCCGCTAGTTAACATAGATAGTCCAAGTGCCCGCTAGGTAACCTAGATAGTGCAAGTGCCCGCTAGTTAACATAGATAGTCCAAGTGCCCGCTATGTAACCTAGATAGTGCAAGTGCCCGCTAGTTAACCTAGATAGTTCAAGTACCCGCTAGGTAACCTAGATCGTCCAAGGACCCCCTAGTTAGCCTACATAGTCCAAGTGCCCGCTAGGTAACCTAGATAGTCCAAGTGCCCGTTCGGTAACCTAGATAGTCCAAGTGCCCTTTAGGGAACCTAGATAGTCCAAGGGCCTGCTAGTAAACCTACATAGTCCATGGGCCCGTTAGTTAACCTACATAGTGCAAGTGCCCGCTAGTTAACATACATAATCTAAGTGCCCGTTAGCTAACCGAGATAGTCCAAGGGCCCGTTAGTTGACCTACATATTCCAAGTGCCAGCTAGTTAACCTAGATAGTACAGGTGCGCGCTAGGGAACCTAGATAGTCCAAGTGCCTGTTAGCTAACCTAGATAGTAAAAGTGGCGGATAGGTAACCTACATAGTCCAAGTGCCCATTCGTTAACCTAGATAATCCAAGTGCCCGCTAGGTAACCTAGACAGTCCAAGTGCCCGCTAGTTAACCTACATAGTCCAAGTGCCTGATAGGGAACCTACATACTCCAAGTGCCCACTAGGCAACCTGTATAGTCCAAGTGCCCGTTAGTTAACCTAGATAGTCAAAGTGCCTGCTTGGTAACCTAGATAGTCCAAGTGCCCGCTAGGTAACCTACATAGTCCAAGTGCCCGCTAGGTAACCTAAATAGTCCAAATGCCCGCTAGGGAAACTACATAGTCCAAGTTCCCGCTAGTTAACCTAGATAGTCCAAGTGCCTTCTAGTAAACCTACATAATCCATGGGCCCGCTAGTTAACCTACATATTGCAAGGGCCCGCTAGTTAACCTAGATCGTGCAAGTGTCCGCTAGTTAACCTACATAGTCCAAGTGCCCGCTGGTTAAACTATATACCAAGTGCCCGCTACGTAACCTAGATGGTCCAAAGGCACGCTAGGTAACGTACATAGTACAAGTGCCCGCTAGGGAACCTAGATAGTCCAAGTTCCCACTCTGGAACATACATAGTCAAAGTGCCCGCTAGGGAATCTACATAGTCCAAGGGCCTGCTAGTTAACCTACATAGTCCAAGTACACGCTAGTTAACCTAGATCGTCCAAGTTCCTGCTAGTTAACCTACATAGTAGACGGGCCCGCTAGTTAACCCACATAGTCCAAGGGCCCGCTAGTTAACCTACATCGTCTAAGGGCCCGCTAGTTAACCTAGATAGTTCAAGTGCCCGCTAGGTAACCTAGACAGTTCAAGTGACCACTAGTTTACCTACATAGTCCAAGTGCCTCTTCGTTAAACTCATAGTCCAAGTGCCCGTTTGGTAACCTATATAGTACAAATGCCCGCTAGGGACCCTAATATTCCAAGTGCCCGCTAGTTACCTAGATAGTCCAAGTGCTCACTTGTTAACCTAGATAGTCCAAGTGCCCGCTAGTTAACCTTGATAGACCAAGTGCCCGCTAGGGACCATACCTAGTCCAAGTGCCCGATAGGGAACCTACATAGTCTAAGTGCCCGCTAGTTAACATAGATAGTCCAAGTACCCGCTAGGTAACCTACATAGTCCAAGTGCCTGCTATTTAACCTAGATAGTCCAAGTGCCCATTAGTTAACCTACATAGTCCAAGGTCCCCTTAGGTAACCTAGATAGTCCAAAGGCCCGCTAGGTAACCTACATTGTCCTAGTGCCCCCTAGTTAACCTACATTCTCCAAGTGCCCGATAGGGAACCTACATAGTCCAAGTGCCCGCTAGGTATCCTACATAGTCCAAATGCCCGCTAGTTAACCTACATAGTCCAAGTTCCGTTAGGTAACCTAGATAGCCCAAATGCCCGCTAGGGAACCCACATAGTCCAAGTGCCCGCTAGGGATCTTACATATTCCAAGGGCCCCCTAGGGAACTTACAAAGTCCACGGACCCGCTAGGGAACTTACATAGTCCAAGGGCCCGCTAGGGAACCTACATAGTCCAAGTGCCCGTTAGTTAACCTAGATAGTCCAAGTGCCCTCTAGGTAACCTAGATAGTCCAACAGCCCGGTAGGTAACCTACATACTCCAAGTACCCGCTAGGTAACGTAGATAGTTCAAGTGCCAGCTAGGTAACCTAGATAATCCAAGTGCCCGCTAGGTAACCTACAAAGTCTAAGTGCCAGCTAGGTAATCTATATAGTCCAAATGCCCGCTAGGGAGCCTACATAATCCAAATGCCCGCTAGGTAACCTACATATTCAAGGGCCCGCTAGGTAACCTACATAGTCCTAGTGCCCACTAGTTAACCTACATTCTCCAAGTGCCCGATAGGGAACCTACATAGTCCAAGTGCCAGCTAGGTAACCTACATAGTCCAAATGCCCTCTATTTAAAACACATAGTCCAAGTACCCGCTAGGGAACTTACATAGTCCAAGGGCCCGCTAGGGAACCTACATAGTCCAAGTGCCCGTTAGTTAACCTACATAGTCCAAGTGCCTTCTATGTAACCTAGATAGTCCAACAGCCCGTTTTACCGTGGAAGACGGGTCACCACAGAGCTGTCTCTTTTGTGTTGAGACAAACTTTGCTGAATTTACCTGCCAGCAGTTGCGTGTCCTCCCTTTCTTTTTAGGTCGATGGAGATGCACGAGTGTAAGGAGAACAGTGAATGTTGGCCCTTCATAAGCCAGGATCATTAGAAACCGCAGAGTAAATTTTAGGAACGTAGACTTAGGACAGTGGAGAAAACTTCACTCAGGGACTTCAGTGAACTCTCCTTCCAATGCTGTTGCCTGACACGCCCAGTGCCTGGGGGCAACCCGGCTCCTGCCCTAGGTAGTTTTGTTGAGCGTGCCTCTCTCAGGTGGTGCCCTTTCTCTCCCAGCAATATTGCTCCGTGAAATTCTGCCTATGATGAAAACTATTTGCCATGGCTTTGTCCTTTCACCTCATTGGCCTCATCTTTGAAGTACAAATGCTTTTCTACACGGGTGCTGCCTCCCTGAGCTTTCCTTTGTCTTGGCTCAATCGATGCAGATTCCTGTGCTGAATACGCCATGGACTAGCACAGGTGGGTTCTTGTCAGTATACCGGGCAAACGCAGCAATTTCGATTGTCAAGACCCACCTGGCTTGATCAAGGTTCTTTATTCCAGTGAAATCGATTTTTATCCAAATTCTAGAGGAGCACCAGTGTGCCTCTGGGAGCTACACCCGGGCCTGCTGAACAGCGGCTCCGGAGTTTTCATTTTCTGACTAAAATTCAACACGGAATTTCATGGATCTAAGGAAACCGTGAATTGTGGACGTACCAGATTCTCACATCTTCATTGTCTAATGGAAGCTGAAGTTTCCCAGTCTGATCCGGCTGCCACTTCATTTCTGGCAATGATCATTCAATTGTGGACGTTCAGCCTTCTTCGGAATTCTCTTATACCGGCATGTTCCCGCGCCACATAAAGACCACTCGGTGGAGGTTTATGTGACTCAGGACAACTCTTTATTTCAGGCGTCTAGAACAAAGGGAATTCACAGAGGTTGATGATCACTTATTAAAGTCCCGTTTCTCTATGATGCCCACTGATAACACTTCTACATCTGAGGGCAAAGAGCTCGTGCAGCATGATATTCTCATTTCAGCCACGCCGCCTGCAGTTTCTTCCTTGCAGAAAAATCTTTCCCAGTGTACTTCTTTAAAATGCTGCAAAATAGTGGGACAGAAGATTTCGGTTTAGCGTTAACTTTAAACGGGCATAGGTACAGGCATGTGGGCATGTTTAGAGACAGTGTTTCACTGGTGTAGGGTAAAGGGTGAAGCGCCTGGGTTCCCGTGCTTCACTACTGTATGGCCTCAAGATGATGTGTAGGCACAGCGGCAAATCCATCGGTGGCATTCTCTCATATTGTCATTGCGATGGGAAGATTCCTTATTCGCTAGGAAATGTTTTACCGTGGAAGACGGGTCACCACAGAGCTGTCTCTTTTGTGTTGAGACAAACTTTGCTGAATTTACCTGCCAGCAGTTGCGTGTCCTCCCTTTCTTTTAAGGCCGATGGAGACGCACGAGTGTAAGGAGAACGGTGAATGGTGGCCATTCATAAGCCAGGATCATCAGAAACCGCAGAGTAAATTTTAGGAACGTAGACGCAGGACAGCGGAGAAAACTTCACTCAGGGACTTCAGGGAACTCTCCTTATAATGCTGAGACCTGACACGCCTAGTGCCTGGGGGAAACCCGGCTCCTGCCCTAGGTAGTTTTGTTGAGCGGGCCTCCCTCAGGTGGTGCCTTTTCTCTCCCAGCAATATTGCTCCGTGAAATTCTGCCGATGATGAAAACTGTTTGCCATGGCTTTGTCCTTTCACCTCATTGGCCTCATCTTTGAAGTACAAATGCTTTTCTACACGGGTGCTGCCTCCCTGAGCTTTCCTTTGTCTTGGCTCAATCGATGCAGATTCCTGTGCTGAATACGCCATGGACTAGCACAGGTGGGTTCTTGTCAGTATACCGGGCAAACGCAGCAATTTCGATTGTCAAGACCCACCTGGCTTGATCAAGGTTCTTTATTCCAGTGAAAACGATTTTTATCCAAATTCTAGAGGAGCACCAGTGTGCCTCTGGGAGCTACACCCGGGCCTGCTGAACAGCGGCTCCGGAGTTTTGGGTTGGGGTTAGGGTTAAGGTTAGTGTTAGGGTTAGGGTTAGGGTTAGGGTTAGGGTTAGGGTTAGCGTTAGGGATAGGGTTAGGGTTAGGGTTAGGGTTAGGGTTAGGGTTAGCGTTAGGGTTAGGGTTAGGGTTAGTGTTAGGGTTAGGGTTAGCGTTAGGGTTAGCGTTAGGGATAGCGTTAGCCTTAGGGTTAGGGTTAGGGTTAGGGTTAGGGTTAGGGTTAGGGTTAGGGTTAGGGTTAGGGTTAGGATCTGGGTTAGGGTTAGGATTAGCGTTAGGGTTAGGGTTAGGGTTAGCGTTAGCGTTAGGGTTAGGGTTAGGGTTAGGGTTAGGGTTAGGGTTAGGGTTAGGGTTAGCGTTAGCGTTAGGGTTAGGGTTAGGGTTAGGGTTAGTGTTAGGGTTAGCGGTAGGGTTAGGTTTAGGATTAGCATTAGGGTGAGGGTTAGAGTTAGGGTTAGGGTTAGGGTTAGGGTTAGGTTTAGGGATAGGGTTAAGGTTAGGGTTAGGGTTAGGGTTAGCATTAGCGTTAGGGTTAGGGTTAGGGTTAGCGTTAGCGTTAG